>NC_063352.1:35158373-35233674 GCF_021869965.1 Rhincodon typus
ATCATAGGAGCAGAGAGGCTCTCTGCTCCTATGATGCTGCTTGGCCTGCTGTGTTCATCCAGCCCTGCACCTTGTTGTCTCGAAGCCTCCAACACAGATCCCTGCAGGACACCACTAGCCACCTCCTGCCAATTTGAGTACTTACCCATTATTTCAACTCTCTGTTTCCTGCCACTCAACCAATTTTCAATCCATATCAGTAATTTGCCCTCAATTCTGTGGGCTTCCTTGCCTCTCATTATCCTATTAACCTGTATCTTCTCCTCACTAACTCACCTGCTGCTCCGGTTCCCGAGCCTGTATTTGCTCAAATTTTAACAAGTGGAGTTCCTGGATACCATTGTGATCCAAGTCAAATACTCTGCAATCATTTTTTTAAAAAATCAAAAGATTCCAAATGCATTGATATTTTTCCTCTCAATGATTTCCAACCATTATCTAACACACCTATCCTCAACAAGAATGTCTGCATTTTTCCCCGTCATTTGTGAAAAGACTCTCAAAGAGTTCATTATGAACCAGGTTCACACCTTCTGCCTAGATATCCACATTACCTTTTCATCTCTAATTGGGCCTACTCTTTCCTTAGTTATCCTTTGCTCTTGATGTATTATGAACCAGTTAGATCTTTCCTTGCCCTATTCCTCCAATAAAAGGATGATAATATTATCAATTTCATTGGATATCATTTAAGGATATATATACCCTAGTGTTAGCAATAAGTCAGTTTTCTTAAATTAACAAATAAATTGTTCATTTCAAAAACTCTTAAGCAAAGGTTAATAAATGATTTCAAATGTGCAAATATGTCAATTCTACTTCTTAAAAATTAGCACAACCCACAAGTATCTTGGCCAATTAACAATTAAAATGGGAAAAACGTATTCACTGATTGTCCAAAAGCTGGTCAGCAGCCTAGGTCATTTTGCCAACAAGGTGTTGGTTTCTCCCAGGATCAGTTATGGCCGATTGATTTCTCTTTCACTGTATAGTATGATAAGACCATGGGTGCAAATTAAGACTTCTCCTTTATGAACTCTCTTCTTGCACTGAATGAGGTTTTACAGTAACATTGATTAGAAGGGTTTCAGAGAGACGATAAAAGCTGTTGACTCTGTGGCAGGTTCTTGCTGTGTTCAAAACTAATGTTTCTTACATCCACCAACTGGATCATGTGACCTCCCCCTGGAAATTATTGCAGACTTTGTGTCTCATTTCAGCAGCACGTTCTTTGCAAATGCAATATTGTTGCTACTGTAACCAGCATCTTTTCTTGAGAAGTGTTCTTTTCAAAATGTTTAAGGAATGTTCCATCAATGATCTTTTTATATCTTAGATAACACATCTTCATAGCATACTTACGTAGCATCTTTTGGTTTCCTCAATATTACTTGTAAATATTTTTCATATCCTCTCTCTGCTTTCCTAATTTCCTCTTCAATTTCACCCCCATCACTTCTTATGTTCCTCTAGTCAGTCTACAATATTGAGCTTATGACAGGAGGTTCCGAACTGTGGATTGTACCGTCTAGTAGAGTCATGAATTGGAATTTTGAAGTTGAGAACTCCAACTGAGAGCTAACAGCTGTGTGGTTCCTTTATATCCTTGCTTTTCTAATAGTAGATATGGTTGAACTGTGAGGCTTGATTTCTGAGTTGAAAAATCCAGTGGAAAGGTATGTGCACTTTACTTAAAAACCCTGCACAGTAAAACTTTGCCCCTGCCACCACCATCACCACCACTGCCACCAACGCTGACTTTGTAAATTCCTTCCTCAACTAACTTGTCTCCCCACCACCAAACCCTCCCAACTCTCTCAGCTCTGGGTGACACTAATTTTCAAGCATCCAAATAGTGTCAGTGGGAAAATGTTGGAGAAGTGCTAGTTTATAGTATCTGACAAAGGCCTTGCTTTTTTGCCTTATCCCAGGCTGTGCACTCTTTGACACCCAGAGGTCTAGATTTAGGAGTCCCACCTTTTTCTTGTAGGAACATATTTGTTCTCAACTGGCTATTGCTTCCTTGAATACCTCCCACTGTTCTGGCACTGATTTACCTTCAATTTACTCTTTCTAAACACTTTTCTTTTGCCAAATTGCAACTCAGCTTAGTGCAGTTGACTTTTTACCAATTAAAACTTTTATATCTGATCTAGCTTGTCCATTTCTAATAGCTAAGCTAAACCTAATTGAATTTTGATCACTTCCACCAAAATACTCTCCCAGCGATTCCCCCAATTCATATGGCCTCACTTCTAAAGGATGTGGGCATTGCTGGCTGGGCCAGCATTTATTGGCCATCTCTAGCTGTCCACAAGAAGGCAGTCATAGATTCTTTCTCTAAGGAAACAGACCTTTCGGTCCAACTCATCCATGCCGACCAGATATCCTAAATATCCCAGCATTCGGCCCATATTCCTTCAAATCTTTCCTATTCATATACCCATCCAGATGCCTTTCAAATTTTGTAATTGTACCAGCCTCCACCACTTCCTCTGGCAGCTCGTTCCATGGTGGTGCTGAGCTGCCTTCTTGAACTACTGCAATCCTTCTTGAACTAAGCACACCCACAATGCCATTAGGGAGGGAATTCTGGAATTTTGAGTCAACAATACTGAAGGAATGGTGATGTATCTCCAAGTCAGGATGATGAATGACTTGGAGGAGAACTTACAGGTGGTGGTGTACCCGTGTATCTGTCCTTCTAGATGGCGGTGTTGTGGGTTTAGAAGGCACTGTCTAAAGAGTTGTGTTGAAAGTAAGTATCTGTGGTGAAGAAAGTGAATATTTGTAGATATAGTTCTAATCAACCAGGCTACTTTATCCTGAATCATGTCAACCTTCTTGAGTGTTGTTGGAGCCGCACTCATCCAAGCAGGGGGTGGGGGTGTGGAAATTCCATCATCCTTCTGAGTTGTGCCTTGTAGGTGGTGGCCAGGCATTGGGAGTCATGAGGTGAGTTAACCACTGCAAGATTCTTAGCATCTGACCCTGTAGCCGCAAGGCTTATATGACTAGTCCGGTTTAATTCAGTAGTAACCTGCAGGATGTTGATAGTGGGGGATTAATTGTGGTGATGTCATTGAATGTTGAGGTTGATGATTAGATTTTCTCTTGTTTGAGATGCTTATTGACTGACACTTGTGCTGTACAAATGTTACTTATTACTTGCCAGCCCAAACCCTAATATTGTACAGGTCTTGTTGCATATGGGCATGGATTGCATCAGTATCTGAGGACTTGAGTGGTGCTGAACATTGTGCAGTCATCAGCAAACATTCCCACTTCTGACGTTGTGACCCTCCCCACAGTTGTGATTGTTTATTTAACCAACACCACGAACCATATCCCCTTCTCTATTTTGTCTGAAAATTCCATAACCTGTTTTGTAGAGCTGCCATTCCATAAGCCATATTTCAGTGATAACCTTAGAGTTTAAGTGATGTGTAAATCAAACAAGAGTGATATCAGAAAAAACATTTTAACACAGTGAGTTGTTAGGGTATGAAATGCACTGCCCAGAAATGTGGTGGAAGCACGTTCAATTGAAGAATTCAAGAGGCCATTGGATTATTTGGATAGTAATGGTATGCAGGGTATGGGGAAAAGGTGGAGATTGGCACCAGATTAACAGAGCTGAAGGAGGTGCAATAGGTCAAATGGCCCATTGTGATTTTACACTCCCCTACTAGCACAATTGAAGGTGGGGGAGGGGATGGGCCCATAAAATCCAAGTCTTTGCCTATCCAATGCCTATCTGTATGAAATATTACAAGGACATGAAGGCCATTATTTCACTCATCAACGGTTAAACAGCAGCTTTAGCTGCACAGTCTGAGTCCAAGCAAGAATGGGATCTGGATCTCCTTTGCAGGTCTTGTGCCGATGGGAGGCACCCCTTATCCACCTGATCACACTTTCCCTTTTACCATCTTTCAGGAAGAGTCAAATTGAGCTCAAAATATTTACTTGTATATCTCTCCATGAATGTTGCTGGAGCTGATGAGTTTCTCCAGCCCTTTCTGTTCTTATTTCAGATCGTCAGCTTCTACACTTTTTTTTTCAGAAATTAATGGAATTCAGATCAGAGCTGTTTGCTATTTATAGCAAAAGATGTGTACCCAGTACTGATTCCTGTGGAACACTGCTAGTCACAGGCCTCCAGTCCGAAAAACAATCCTCTACAACCACCCTCTGTCTCCTGCCAATAAAGCCAATTTTGTACCCAATTAGTAAGCTCACCCTGAATCCTATGTGATCTAACTTTACCAATTTATCTACCATGCGGAACCTTACCAAAGACTTTAGTAAAGTCCAAGTAAACAATGTTTATCGCGCTGCCCTCATCAATGTTTTTGGTTACTTCCTCAAAAAACTCAATCCGGTTTGTGAGACGTGAAAGGAGAAAGATTTAAGGACGAGAATCAACTTTTTTAGACAGCGAGTGGTTAGTGTGTAGAATGAACTGCCAGAACAAGTTGAGGCTGCAGGTACAGTTACAACTTTTAAAAGGCATTTGGATAAATACATGAATAGGAAAGGTTTGGAGCAATATGGGCCACATGCAGGCAGGTTAGACAAGTTTGGCTTGGGAACATGGTTGGCATGGACTAGTTGGACCGAAGGGTCTGTTTCCAGACTATATGACTCTATGGCTTGGGTCTGCCCAGTTTGAAGCTGAAGGAAACTATAGTTGGACAGGCAGGATGGGAAGCAGGAAACAGATCTAGAATAAAATGTGGAAAGATAAAGCTAAGCATCTTAGGCACATTGTTAGAACCCAGTCTGTGTTTCTAAATCACATTGCTAAATCAAAAGTGATGCATTTTTGTCTATGACCAGTACTTATTGGATGAACTCTCTGGCCACAAATAATGCTGATCTCGCTAATGTTGATCTCGTCTAGGGCACACCCTGTGCAATGTAACCTGTATGTCTCTCTCTAAGTCTTTTTGATCTGTACATCCTTGCTTGCCATGATCTGCCTGTACTGCTCGTAGACAAATCTTTTCACTGTACTTTGGTACATGTGACAATAAATCAAACAAGCAATCAATCAGACACAAAGGGATGAAAAGTATTTAATGAGGCTATATCCAAACTGTTCAGAAAATACGTAAGTCTGGAATAGGGTGACTTTCTTTGTTCTACTGTTCAAAGCTATGTTTTCAGTTACTCTGGTTTTTGTAATTCCAATTTCACCTTGCGCTTTGTTTGAATAAATGCCTTTTGCACACTTTAGCTTGCCATGCACCTACAATGGGGTGCTCAGATAGCGTTAGATCTCTGACATCAATATTTCTTCATAAGTTCTGAAGAAGGATCATTGGACTGGGAACACAAATTCTGTTTTATCGTCTACAGATGCTGCCAGACCTTCTGAGTTTATCAAGAAATTTCTGCTTTTGCTTTTTGTTTACTAAAGGCTGTTGTCATTCATCCACCATATGAAATATTCCAAACGCCCAATTCTGACCATTCAACCTAACCAGCTCAGTGTTCACGTTTTGTTTGATGAGTGTCTGTGTAATGCAATGGAACCTTTCCCAACGTAAAATACTGTATTTTATCGTCAAGGCACCTGTTTGTGTTTTGTCCTTCCTGAGCAGCCTGAGCCACACCAAAAAGCCACAGCGAAACAACCACCCCAGAACTTAGCGATATCTTCAACGGCACTTCCTTCAATACCTGTGATGCTGCGTAAAAGTTGAGTGGAGCAAGAAATAAGACAAAAGTTGTGAAGATGCGAGTCCGCCGGTGGGGGCGCCGCAGGGGGAGGACCAAAGTGCGGAAGTCTCTTCATCTCGAGCTCATTATTTAACGGCTGCCTGAGGCGCGAGGGAGGGGGGCGCGCGCGCTCTTTCAACAATGAAGATTAAGGAGGCGATTGCCGCTTTGTGTAAAGTGCTCGTCGGGATACGGTTCAGGGATGGGGCGGCCACTGTAGCTGATGTCAGTCCGGAGATGTTTCGCAAGGCCAAGTTCAACCGAAATGAAGTGGTAAGAGTTTTCAGGGAGGAGGGTAGGATCGTCTGCATTGGTTGACGGCGAGCAGGACTAATGAGTACATGAATCTGGTGGAGGTGGAGTCTTCACAAAGTTGGACGGCCAATGGCATGTGTCTGGGGTGGGACTGTGGAAAATACAAAGTGATTTGATCATCTACAGGTTCAGTCAAAGTTGGCTATACACTTCAGACATCCATTTGAAGACAGTAGTCATGTATTTTTTTTGTTTCAATGACATTTAAGACGCTTTTTCCTTAAAGAAAACTGAACCAAATCTTCGTTTGTGAGGAGAGGAGATCCCCAGTAGAATTTTTTATTAACATATTCCACTCATCATTTTCCTTCAACAGTAAAGACCGATTTCCATTCCAAAGCCTTATTTTTAAATTATTCATTCCCGAGATGAAGGCTTTGCAGCATTTGTTGTCCTTCTCTAATTACCCACAGGGCAGTTAAGAGCCAACCACATTGCTGTGGGTCTGGAGTCACATGTAGGCCAGACCAAGTAAGGATGGCAGTTTCCTTCCCTAAAAAGGCCATTAGTGAACCAGATAGGATTTTCCTGACAATCGACAAGGATTCATGGTCATCATTAGACTATTAATTCCAGATATTTATTGAATTCAAATTCCACCATCTGCTGTGGCAGGATTTGGACACAGGTCCCCAGAACATTATCTCGGTCTCTGGATTAACAGTCCGGCAATAATACACCGAGGCCATCACCTCTTCCCACTTTGCAATGGGTTTTGACCATAGTCATTTTCAGATACAAGCTGGATTTTGAATGAGAAATGTTTATCAAATGCTTGAAGTAAAGATGGTAGAACATGCCGCAAATGAATACTGCTGCATTCTTCAGCATTGATTGGCAGTTACTACTGGGCCCTGTTTTGCTGCATCTTCTGATGCAGCTTGTCAGACACCATGTCAGTCTTCAGGTGTTACCCAGAGGAAAAAGATTCCCTCCTAGAATAAGAGATAACTAGGTGTAGAACTGGATGAACACAGCAGGCCAAGCAGCAGCATAGGAGCAGGAAGGCTGACGTTTTGGGCCTACACCCTTCATCAGAAATGGGGGAGGGGAAGGGGGTTCTGAAATAAATAGGGAGAGAGGAGGAGGCGGATAGAGGAGGAGGCAGATAGAGGAGAAGATAGGTGGAGAGGAAACAGACAGGTCAAAGAGGCGGGGATGGAGCCAGTAAAAGGTGAGTGTATGTGGGGAGGTAGGTCAACGGGGCAGGATGGAGGTTAGTAGGTAGGAAATGGGGTTGCAGCTTGAGGTGGGAGGAAGAACAGGTTAGGGAGGTGGTGACGAGCTGGGCTGGTTTTGGGTTGCGGTAGGGGGAGGGGAGATTTTGAAACTTGTGAAATCCACATTGATACCATTGGGCTGCAGGGTTCCCAAGCGGAATACGAGTTGCTGTTCCTGCAACCTTCGGGTGGCATCATTGTGACGCTGCAGGAGGCCCAGGATGGACATGTCTGAGGAATGGGAGGGGGAGTTGAAATCGTTCACGACTGGGAGGTGCAGTTGTTTATTTCAAACCGAGCGTAGCTGTTCTGCAGAGCGGTCCCCAAGCCTCTGCTTGGTTTCCCCGATGTAGAGGAGGCCACAACGGGTGCAGTATACCATATTAGCAGATGTGCAGGTGAACATCTGCTTGATGTGGAAAGTCTTCTTGGGGCCTGGGATGGGGGTGAGGGAGGTGTAGGGGCAGGTGTAGCACTTCCTGCGGTTGCAGGGAAAAGTGCCGGGTGTGGTGGGGCTGGAGGGGAGTGTGGAGCGGACAAGGGAGTCACGGAGAGTGTGGTCCCTCCGGAAAGCAGATAAGGGTGGGGAGGGAAAAGTGTCTTTGGTGGTGGGGTCGGATTGCAGATGGCAGAAGTGTCAGAGGATGATGCGTTGGATCCGGAGGTTGGTGGGGTGGTAAGTGAGGACGATTTCACAAGCTTCAAAATCTCCCCTCCCCCTACCGCATCCCAAAACCAGCCCAGCTCATCCCCGCCTCCCTAACTTGTTCTTCCTCCCACCTGTCCCCCTCCTCCCACCTCAAGCCGCACCTTCATTTCCTACCTACTAACCTCATCCCGCCCCCTTGACCTGTCCGTGCTATCTCCTCCCCACCTACACTCACCTTTACTGGCTCCATCCCCACTTCTTTGACCTGTCTGTTTCTTCTCCACCTATCTTCTCCTCTATCCATCTTCTATCCGCCTCCCCCTCACTCCCTATTTATTTCAGAACCCCCTTCCCCTCCCCCATTTCTGAAGGGTCTAGGCCCGAAACGTCAGCCTTCCTGCTCCTATGCTGCTGCTTGGCCTGCTGTGTTCATCCAGCTCTACACCTTGTTATCTCAGATTTTCCAGCATCTGCAGTTCCTACTACCCCTCCGAGAATAATTCTGGTTGAAGGAGCAATAGTCATGTGCGTCAAATATCATTTGTTGCAAGATATTCTCTTCATTTCCAAAATATTACTGAAACCAATGAAAGCAACATGTATAACCTGATATATCCACCTATCATTTATATATTAGTCTATTAATACTTCATAAAAACATACTAATAAATTCTAGCCTGCTGACACGGTAATTGTTAATAAAAGCCAAAAGAACTGCGGATGCTGTAAATCAGGAACAAAAAACAAAGTTGCTGGAAAAGCTCAGCAGATCTGACAGCATCTGTGAAGGAGAAAACAGAGTTTACGTTTCAGGTCCAGTGATCCTTCCTCAGAACTGATCAACTTTGTTTTTGTTGGCAATTGTTAATATTTGCTTAAAAAACCTTGTATGCAATTAAATTGTTTTCATTCGATCTGGAGTAAAGTATCTGGCCGGGTGCCTGGAGAAGACCTGGGTTCAGTGCAGGGGGCCGACCAGCTGAATTTGAGGAGGGAGAGAAGTCTTCATGACATCTCTAGCCCCTGATTGTCAATCACCACAATCATAAACTCGGCATCTAAGATATAGATGGACAGTCTCTGACCTTCTCATTTGAAGAAGAATATTGCGTTTGGAGTGAAATGCCAAGCCTAATTAATTACTGGGCACAAGTGTAAAGAAATTTGCAGAGTCACAGTTATTGTAATAAACTTCAAATGCAAAAACAAGAAAAAGTTTGAAAGGATAGGAATGCAAAGTAATTTAGTCTTGTGCTAACTGAAACCCAAATATATCAGGCCTCAGAATGAAAGAGCCACAATTAGCCCCATCAATGTCCTCCTGCAACTTCACTGAGGAGGGTGGCAGAGAGAATGAAAACTTACAGCAAATCTATGTTTGGATGGATTGGGCTGATAGTGCTTACTGCTAGGCCGTAACCTACTCCAGTCACTCACCTATAGTAATAGATGTTACCCTTTTTCACTGTTTAACTTTTAATTCCTTGTTCCCTTTACAAGGCAGATGGGAGTGTAAACCACTCAAATCACATACCTTCCATCCATGGGAATGCCTGCATGATCTAGATAAAACCTAATGAAAATCTAACATTTCCCCACATGTTGAGTGGTATGCTAGGAAGTATTACTCAACTCTCTAGAATTCCCATTTGCAGTGTATAGCACACTGTAAGAAGGTCTTACATTGTTTTTGGGGAGGGTTTTCTGATAATAGTTGGAACCTGGGAACCCTGTTGAAGGGGAGGGGCAATAGAGTTGCAAATGCAGACATTTGAATAATCTTAATAAAAATGTTGGGATACCAGGAAGTTTGGTGAAAACCCCAAAAATCTGATCACCCTAAAAAATGGAGGAGTTGAGAAACAGGGAGAGGAGAGGGGATTTATGGAGGAGGGAGGGAAGGAAGGAAGTCATGGGGGTTCGGGGGGAGGGGTGGAGGTGGTGGTGCAGTTAAGTTAATGGAAGAGAAGGAGGATCATATTGTGTGAGGGAGGGAACAGAGAGAGATCAGAGTGTGCTCGGAATGATTGGAGGGGAGCGGAGGAGGATGGCCCAGGAGCTAGGCAGCATAGAGTGCAACCGAGGATCGCATTAAAGGGAAAAGTCCTCTGGTTCCCAGTTTAACTTTTCTTCCCCTACTTTCTCTCCCCACCCCAGACAACTGAATTCTGGAAGTTGCTGCATTGGCTTCTGAAGCTACTCAATGAACACAGGCCCTCTGAGGCTTCAGATTTGGGTAAGAAATACTCCTCCTTTGTATAGTTTATTTAAAATTAGTGGAGACCTGCAAAATATTTGCATATGATTTACTTGTATATCATTATTGCAAAAATATAGTCATTTAAATCACCATTCAAATCACCACCGTTCCCCTCAATAATAAGTATACCACTTTGGATACTGTTGGGAGGGATGACCTACCAGGGGAAGCCATAGCGGCCAGGTCTGTGGCACGGAGCCTGGCTCTGTGGCTCAAAGGGAATGGGGGAAAATAGGAGATTCAATAGTTAGGGGAACAGACAGGAGATTCTGTGGTCGCAAACAAGACTCCCGGATGGTATGTTGCCTCCCGGGTGCCAGGGATGTCTCGGATTGAGTATACAGGATTCTTAAGAGGGAGGGTGAGCAGTCAGAAGTCATGGTACACATGGATACCAATGACATAACTAAGAAAAGGGATGATGACCTGAAAAGTGAATATGGGGAGTTAGGTTGGAAGCTAAAAGGCAGAATGAACAGAGTAGTAATCTCAGGTTTACTACCAGCGTCATGGGCTAGTGAGGCTAGGGATAGAGAGCGAGTGCAGCTGAGCACATAGCTACAGAACTAGTGTAGGAGGGAGGGCTTCAGATATGTGGATCATTGGGATACCTTCTGGGGGAAGGTGGGACCTGTACAAGAAAGATGGGTTGCACCTGAACTGGAGGGACACCAATATCCTTGCTCTTCAGGAGGGTTTAAACTAGTTTGGCTGGGAGATGGGAACCGGAGCTGCGAATCAGAGGATGGGGTAGCTGGTATACAGCATGCAGAAAATCTGTGAGGATGCATAGACAGTTGCAATCAGTGTGACAGGTTGAAGTGTGTCTATTTTAATGCAAGAAGTGTCAGGAATAAGGGTGATGAACTTAGAGCATCAGTATTTGGAGCTATGATGTTGAGGCCATTATGGAGACTTGGATATCAGAGGCAGGAATGGTTGTTGGATGTTCTGGGGTTTAGATGTTTCAAAAGAAATGGGGAGGGCGGTAAGAGGTGGGGGAGTGGCATTGCTAATCCGGAATGCTATCACGGCTGCAGAAAGGGAGGTCGTTGAAGAGAGTTTGTATACGGAGTCAGTATGGGTGGAAATCAAACAGGAAAGGAGCAGTCACTTTATTGGGAGTTTTCTATAGACCCCTCAATAGCAACAGAGACATTGAGGAACAGATTTTGGAAAGGTGCAGAAGTAATAGGGTTGTCGTCATGGGTGACTTCAACTTCCCTAATAATCAACTGGAACCTCCTAAATGCAAATAGTTTGGATGGAGCAGATTTTGTCAGGTGTGTCCAGGAAGGATTTCTGACTCAATATGTAGATAGGCCGACTAGAGGGAGGCCATATTGGATTTGGTGCTTGGCAATGAACCAGGCCAGGTGTCAGATCTCTCGGATTGAAATTCATTTCGGCGATAGTGATCACAACTCCCTCATCTTTACTGTAGTCCTGGAGAGGGATAGGAGCAGACAGTATGGAAAGGATTTAATTGAGGGAGTGGAAATTACAATGCTATTAGGCAGGAACTGCGAAGCATAAATTGGGAACAGATGTCCTTGGGGAAATGCACGACAGAAATGTGGGAGTTGTTTCGGGAACACTTGCTACGAGTGCTGGATAGGTTTGTCCCACTGAGGCAAGGAAGGGATGGTAAGGTGAAGGAACCTTGGATGACAAGACATGTGGAACATCTAGTCAAGAGGAAGAAGGAAGCAAGGATCGGACAGGGCTCTAGAGGGTTACAAGGTAGCCAGGAAGGAACTGAAAAGTGGACTTAGGAGAGCTAGAAGGGGGCATGAAAAAGCCTTGGCAGGTAGGATTAAGGAAAACCCCAAGGCATTCTGTACTTGTGCGAGGAACAGGAGGATGGCCAGAGAGAGGGTAGGACCGATCAGGGATAGTGGAGGAATCTTGTGCCTGGAGTCGGAGGTCCTTAATGAATACTTTGCTTCAGTATTCACCAGTGAGAGGGACCTTGTAGTTTGTGAGGACAGCGTGAAACAGGCTGATATGCTCAAACAGGTGATGTTAGGAAGGAGGATGTGCTAGAAATTTTGATAAACATGAGGATAGACAAGTCCCCAGGCCACACAGGATATACCCAAAGTTTATACGGGAACCAAGGGAAGAGATTGCTACACCTTTGGCGATGGTCTTTGCGTCCTCACTGTCCATTGGAATAGTACCAGATGACTGGAGGGTGGCAAATATTATTCCCTTGTTCAAGAAAGGGAATAGTGATAATCCTGGGAATTACAGACCAGTCTTACTTCAGTGGTGAGCAGATTATTGGAGAGGATTCTGAGATATAGTATTTTATGATTATTTGGAAAAGCACTGTTTGATTAGAAATGGTCAGCATGGCTTTGAGAGGGGCAGGTGATGCCTCATAAGACTTATTGAATTCTTTGAGATTGTGACAAAATACATTGAAGGTAGAGCTGCGGATGTGGTGTATATGGATTTTAGCAAGGCATTTAATAAGGTTCCCCATGGTAGGCTCATTCAGAAAGTAAGGAGGCATGGGATTCAGGGAAATTTGGCTGTCTGGATAAGGAATTGGCTGTCCAATAGAAGAGAGGGTGGTAGCCTGGAGCTTGGTGACCAGTGGTGTTCCACAGGGATCTATTCTGGGACCTCTGCTCTTTGTGATCTTTATAAATGACTTGGATGAGGAAGTGGAAGGGTGGGTTAGTAAGTTTGCCAAAGACACAAAGTTTGGTGGAGTTGTGGATAGTGTGAAGGGCTGTTGTAGGTTGCAACAGAACATTGACAGGATGCACAGCTGAGCAAAGAAGTGGCAGATGGAATTCAACCCAGAACAGTGAGAAGTGATTCATTTTGGAAGGTTGAATTTGAGTGCAGAATACAGGGTTAATGCCAGGATTCATGGCAGTGTGGAGGAACAGAGGGATCTTGGGGTCCATGTCCATATGTCCCTATGTCCCTCAAAGTTGCCACAGTTGTTAAGAAGGCATATGGTGTGTTGGCTTTCATTTGCAGGGGGATTGAGTTTAAGAGCTGTGAGGTTATGCTGCAGCTCTATAAAACCCTGGTTAGACCACACTTGGAATATTTGTGTTCAGTTCTGGTCGCCTCATTGTAGGCAGGATGTGGAAGCTTTAAAGAGGGTGCAGAGGAGATTTACCAGGATGCTGCCTGGAACAGAGGGCAGGCTTTATGAAGAAAGGTTGAAGGATCTAGGGCTTTTCTCATTGGAGTGAAGAAGGATGAGAGATGACTTGATAGAGGGGTACAGGATGATGAGAGGCATAGATAGAGTGGATAGCTAGAGACTTTTTCCCAGGGTGGAAATGACTATCATGAGGGGCCATAATTTTAAAGATGATTGGAGGAAGGTATAGGGGAGGTGTCAGAGGCAGGTTCTTTACAGTGGTGGGTGCACAGAATGCACTGCTAGTGGTGGTAGTAGAGTCAGATGCATTAGGGACATTTAAGCAACTCTTGGATAGGCACATGGATGATAGTAAAATAAAGGGTATGCAGGTTAGTTTGATCTTAGAGTAGGGTAATAGGTCGGCACAACATCATGGGCCGAAGGGCCTGTACTGTGCTGTACTATGTTCTATGTTCAATGTGATGCCAGTCAGTCAGTCTTCCAGTGCCACACTCATTGTTAAGCACTCTTGTCTACTCTTTCCTTGCAATAATGGCATCAGAGAAAATGTTCTTTCAGTATCTTGTCTGTAAGTTGTTTGTTTATTTCAGGTTTGGGAAGCCAAATGTATTACTGAAAGATGTGTATTTATAAAGTGGTTTTCACAGCCTTAGAATATCCCTGGCAAAATACTTGAGATGTAGTAACTGTAGAAAATAAACAGAAGTCCTGCAAGAATTTGTATGCTTTCTAAACCCATGTCTGGGCCCACAGTTGTAGCTGTACTTATCAGTTCTGATGTCCTTGCTGCCATTGCAGCTTCTTGCTAATATCTAACTGCCTAAAGTCATTAGTCTGCATATTTCACTGAATCCACCTGTTGTCTGTGGCTGTCCTAACCCTGAACCTGCTGCGTTTGAAATTGATCCTTGTTGTGACAATTTTCTGTCTAGGAGAGAAGAGCATCAAAATTTGGGTGCACTTTTGTACTCCCAATCTGCACCTGCTTTTAATGGCAATGTCATGTTGGTATGGCCACTTTTCAAATGTCCGAGAACAATACCTAACACAGATATTGGACGTCCCATTTACCAAGTACCTATTTAAGGTGCACTCACTAAAAGTGGTCTCCCATCTGCAAAGCAGGTGGTCATTCTAAAGGTGGGACGAGTTGGCTGTAACAGACACTTTAGCTGACTTATAGGCATTTACAGGCCTTGGAGAGAACATCAACCTAATTTCCTAGAATGATACTTGGGCTTAGATAGTTAAATTTGAGGCTTGTGTACCTTTTTTTAAAAAAAAAAAAGGTTAAATGTTGAGGATGATTTAACTATGTTTCAAATGATAAAGGGATTTGCAAGGGCAGATGTTTTAGAAATTAAAAAACATCTAAGGAGCAGCATGGCGGCTCAGTGGTTAGCACTGCTGCGTCACAGTGCCAGGGACCTGGAGTTTGCACATTCTCCCCGTGTCTATACGGGTTTCCTCCCACAGTCCAAAGATGTGCAGGCTAGGTGGATTGGCCATGCTAAATTGCCTGTAGTTTTCAGGGATGCGTAGATTAGGTGGGTTATAGGGGGTTGGGTCTTGGTGGGATGCTATGAGGGTCGGTGTGGGCTTGTGCCCATTTCCACACTGTGGGGATTCTATGTTAAAATTAGAACGAAGTTGCTTAGGTGTAAAAATCAGGAAAAACATCTTCATACAAATATTGTGGAAATCTGGAATTTGTTCCAGAAGGCTTGAATGCTCATAGTCAATTGAAATCTTTCAAGACAGACTAATGGGTCAGGAGGTCAAGGGATTTGGTGCAAAGGTGGGTGAATAGTGTAAAGATACATTTCATCTATCCATTATTTAACGGGACAAACTTGAGCTGAATGGTCTGTTTGTATTTCCAGAGTAATTTTGAAATTCAGGAAAAAAAATTCAGTGATAGACCTGTAGATCTGAAACAGAAGTTTAAAGTTTACCAATAACTAAGGAGTTCTGTGTGCAGCAAACTGCCTTTAACAGTCCTCCTTGGTTTCTGTGTTTTCTCTGCTGGCACAGCTGACCAGATTAAATATGTGAAAGCTGCAGTTTGCTACTATGGTTATGGATTCATGGATTTCTACCAGCTGCCCATGGATGGCAGTCTGGGTAGTCAAGATCTCCTTTTGGCTTTCTCATGGCTGCTACAGAGAATTCACCTGTTGGAGCAGCTGCTGAATCTGCATAGACTACAGTTGGAAGATAGAGCATCACTCTGCATGGTAAGCACACCCTGCAGCACACAGCAGCAGATTCCTTACTGGTAAGGTTTACAGACACAGCCACCTGCTCTGGTAGGTGACAAGAATTTGTCAGATTCTATTGTCATGTTCCCAGCTGACGACTACTGAGCAAGTAGAATCCCAGACTGAAATCTGACTTTTTTTTTTAAGATTTAGTGAGGGGTCTTTCACTGAAACCCTAGTATGTAACACATGCTGCAGAGATCTGGTTTTTAAAATATAAACACTTATTCCACAAAAGAAAAAAAGAATAAATAAATAAACCAAGCTATTTACATTTAACCCAATTTGAAAGATTTTGAAACAGTAAAGTACAATATTCCATCTAGTCTGCCAGCAAAGTTTTACAGTACCCAAACACCAGGAGAATTCACGTTTCTATCATACCTATAGGTTTAACTTGACTGTTTTTCAATTCTCAGTCGAGTGTCTGATAGCTTCATCCTTCAACTGAGCTTAGACTGTCTCAGTTTCAAATAACCCCTTCAGGGTCCTAACCAAATATTTGCTGTTCCAGAACTTTCAAACTAAAAACCTTTACACCAAGGTAACCTATTTCTAACTTTTCTGAACGAACTCCTTGTTCCAAGAGAACTGTTTCATACATCTAACTTCAATAAAGATGTCTGCAAACTGAACCCAAAAAGATTACCAAGCTCTGAGTGTTTTATCCAAGCAAAAAAAAAAATCCTCATGCTTCTAACTGAAAGCAGCCAAATACTCTTTAATGATTACCCTATCCACTTGTAAAACTCGCCCAATGCCATCAAATTCACATTAGTACTGCAAAAATATTCTCTCAATGGCTTCTTTCAAAAAAAACTATGGCTTCACACATACTGTCAAATTAATTGTTAAACCCCCTCATGCACACAGATTAAAACCCAAATGCTGCTAGTTAAAAATCCAAATTCTAAATGATATTAAATATATATATCTTGCACCTTGCATCTACCCAATGGATATTTACTCTTGGCATATCTGGTTCTAATATTCTGATTATGGCCCCTTCCGAGACGGTCCAAACAGTTTGTCTTTATTTACCTTGTCTTTTTCCCCTCTAATATAGAGTCATTTTGCAGGGAGGAGGATATTTGGCCCTTTGATAAATCACCTTTACCATTCTAAATTCTGGGAAGTACAAACCTAGTTTGTTTAATCCCTTATTTAGAATCAGAGTCGTACAGCACAGAAACAGACTCTTCAGTCCAACTTGTCAGCGCTGAGCAGACATCTCAATCTGACCTAGTCCCATTTGCCAGCATTTGGCCCATATCCTTTTAAACCCTTCCTATTCATATACCCATCTAAATGCCTGATAAAATGTTGTAATTGTACCTACCTCCACCACTTCCTTCAGCAGCTCATTCCATACACGCACCATCCTGTGTGAAAAAGTTACCCCTTGGGTCCTTTATAATCTTTTCCCTCTCATCTTAAACCTATGGCCTCTAGTTTTTGACTTCCCCACCCTAGGAAAAAAAGATCTTGGCTATTCACCCTATCCATGCTCCTCATGATTTTTAAACCTTTATAAAAAGGGTCACCCCCTGGCCTCTGAATAGAGGTATCACTGATGAATCAATGTTACAATCCCTCAAAGGCCAATATATGCTTCCTAAGATGTGAAGACCAGAACTGCAGTCAATTCTCAGGGTTTGTTCCACTCAGGACCTTTGCATACCCAAAAAACTTTCACTCATGGTAGTCTAGAATTGTAGATATAAAGGTCAGCATTCCATTAAGTCTTTTCTGTGATTGTTCTCTCTACTTGGTCCTCAAAGTCTCTGGATCACCACTATTTGTATCTTTTTATTGGTTCACCTGTTCTGTCTATTTTAGGTTTTAAGTGAGTGACCTGATACTTGTCTACATTGGAATCTATTTGCCACAGCATTGTCTATTTACTTCATCTATCAATGTCTCCTGGTAATTTTATGTTTCCATCCACACTGCTTGCAATTCTGACTTAATTGTGTGTTCAGCTATTTGACAGATGACTTCTTATGCACAATGTAAATTATTACTAAATATTCCAAATGGTTAAGGCCTCTACATGATCTTTACAGGACACTCCAGTCACAAATAGTGTATCTGCCATTATCCTCACTCTCAACTATCAGTTAGTTTCTTAAACTGATCAATAGTGTGTCTTCAATCCCATGGGCTTTAATGTTGGTTAACAGTCTCTTAAGGGACTCTCTCATACCTTCTGATGGTCTGTATAGGATCAATAACATTTGCAGACATTCCCGTGTTTTCTTGAATCAAAAGTCGTACAGCACAGAGAGAGAACTTTTTGGTCCAATTTGTCTGCACCAACCAGACATCCCCATCTAATTTAGTTTCAACTTCAAAAAATTCAGTTTGATTTTGCATGCTACACTTGTCCTTTACAAATCTATTATGCTGACTCTCTCCAATTAACTGAACTTTAGAATTTATAATTAAGGATAAAAATAATTCTCGTAACTTCCTGACAGCCAATGTTAGATAGCATAATAGAATGCCTACAGCATGGAAGCAGGCCATTTGGTTCATAGAGTTGACACCAAACCTCCAAAGACCATCCCACCCAGACCCAACCCCTGACCTTATCCCTGTAACCTTGCATTCACCATAGCCACTCCTGCACTTGTGTGGACATTATGGGCAATTTAGCATAGCCAATCCACCTAACCCGCACATCTTTGGACTTGAGGAAACTGAAGCACACAGGAAACCTACACAGACACTGAGAATTCCCAGAGTCCACATAGACTGTCGCCCGAGGCAGTCGAACCCAGGACCCTGGCACTGACAGGCAGCAGTGCTAACTATTGAGTCACCGTTCACCCATCAAAAAAAATAGGAGCAGAAGTGGGCTATTCCACCCATTGAGTTTGCTTTGCCTAAACTTTGCCTTTGTTACTTCTCTGGTCTCACTCTTGCTTAAACAGCTGAATTGACATGTGCAATTTTTCAATCTAAAAGGAGCAGTTCCTGAAGCAAGAGAACTTTGAATGGTTACATTTGACATCTGCAATGTTCTTGCCTTTCTTTAAAGCATTGGGTTTGAAAACATCTGATCTTCAGAATTTGCTATTCTTCATTTGGTATGCTGCTGTCTTTTTAAAAAAAATGTAATGTTAGTTTTCCTGCAATGTCTCACATAGTGACCTGCCTCTACTGTAGACAGTGACACAGTAATTATTTAGCATATCCACCATTTCCTTGTTGTCCTTTTCATTATTGGTTGCCATGGGACCCACATTGAATAGCAATTAAAGAAGCACAGGGTAAAGAGAGGGTGACAATCTCAATTTTGATCACTGGTCTGGCTATTTTTTGCAGCATGATGGTGGTGAGAGCAAACAGACATGGCATTCAAAAATATCTCGGTATCGTGAAACAATGATATCATAAGAAATTTGCTTTCCCCGGCTTTAAAAACAAAACATTGAAATAGAACATTTGGTTAGTATTAGCTAACAGTAATTATGATGAAGACTTTTGCTTTCAGTGCAAACAGACTCTACCATTCAGCCCCATGGAGAGATCAGACCTTCAGGAAAGCAGGCACCCAGTGGAGATGGATGTGCGATATCTGCAGTCTTTATATGGGAAGCTGCGTTTCCGCTGGAGAAATCTTTACAGTGCTCAGCAGGAGAGGTGTACTGCCCTTTATAAGGTATGTACAACACTTGCCTTTAAGCGGTATCCTCATTCCTCAGTATCAGGACCCATTGGGTCTAAGTTGTGCTTTATCAGATAAGGCAGGCTGGAGTCTGTTTCAAGGCAGCAACACTTGTGGTTTAGCTAATGCTGTGAACTAAGCTGTATGGATTATCGGTGCTGTTTCAACCCAAATGTGTATTTAGAATGTGTGCTGTGAAGTTGTCACTCAGGTTGGCCAGGCTCCCACAATCAAACCTCAATCTGGATTAAAATGACAAGAGAATTTGTTGCAATGGTTAATTTTGTTCATCTTTCAAGCAAAGATGACCATGTTTGTTATCTCAAGAAATAGTCACATTGCATGGAAACAGACCCTTTAGTCCAACTAGTCCACGCCAAACATCTTCCCAAACTAAACTAGTGCCACTTGCCTGCATTAGGCCCATATCTCTCCAAACCTTTCCTATTCATGTACTTATCCAAATGTCTTTTAAATTATTGCAACTGTGCCTGTTCCTCTGGCAGTTCATTCCACACTCAAGCCACTCAGTTTTTAAAAAAGTTGCCTTTTTTTTTTTTTTTTTAAAAAAAAGACTTCTCCTCTGACCTTAAAAATTTACCCGCTAGTTTTGAACTCCCCCCTCCCCAACCATGGAAAAGATCCTTGCTATTCACCTTATCTATGCCCCTCATGACCTTATAAATCTAAGATCACCCCTCAACCTCCTACTCTCCAGTGAAAATACTCCTAGCCTATTTTTATAACTCAAACCTCCATTCCTTGCAACATCCTGGTAAATCTTTTCTGAACCCTCTAATTTAATAATATCCTTCCTGTAGCAGGCAACCAGAACTGCACACAGTACTCCAGAAGAGGTCTCAATGTACTGTACAACCTCAAATTCTGGTGTTTCGAATGTTGTGGATGGCTGCTAAGAACTTTCTGGGCATAGATTAGTCTATGACAAATGGGACAGGATCCCGTAAATGATTAAGTTTTAAATGAATTGCTAGTTCAGGATTTCTTCTTGCATTTCTGTGTCTCTGACTTCAGATTTCTATAGAAGATTCAAATTGGTAAGTGAGTATTAGGCATTCTGGCTATATGACCAGGTTGACCCAGTGTGATTGTCTCAGCGAGATAGTGTGGATGCTTGGCATTGCCAGTTTGGGTGAGCACCTCCAGTGTCTGGTATTTTGCCTACTATCTGATCTTCAGTCATTTCCAAAAGGTAGTTCAAATGGAAATGATTTGAGCTTCTTGGAATAACTCAGGAACAGTCCCAATCTCTTGTCTGAACGGCAGAGTGGGCTAGACTACAGCTTTCAGTTTGTTTGGCAACAACTAGAAGCTTCTGAGCATAGCATGAAGCACTTCCCCCGCCAAAGACTGAACCTTGTATCTGTTTTTAGGGCCACTGAATTAAGTCTTATTCTGATTTATGATGTTGGATTTCAGATCCATTTGTACACCAAAGGATGTAGCAGCAGCCAGAGCTTTGATCATTTGTCTGCAACCGAGGCACGTCTGACCCAAGATCATGAACAGTACACTGAGGTGAGCTGGCTGTGGCCCAGAATACTTTTCTTGCAGAGTACTACTACAAAAATCCTGTGACTTTCTTTTTACAAATTCATTTGTCAGCTAACTAAACCAAATTGTCTGTATTTTACACTTTAGATAATTCCTTATCAACTTGTTCAGAGATGTTACTGCACACATCTGGAGCAGGTGGGACTTGAAACAAGTTTCCTGGCTCAGAGGTAGTGACACTATCGCTGTGCCATTAGAGATCACTAAATTTTAAGGTTTTATTCACCCAGTTTATATTGTGCACCTTCAACCCAATTAAGCTATTTTCAAATCAACTTATTCAGAGGTGTGATTACACATCTCTGGATCAGATGTAGGGACAAATTCCAGTACCTGGTCTCAGCTGACTGTCAGTGGTCTGTACGTTTGCCCGAGTGCTTGCTGAGACAAGACTTTCCCTTGCTTCTCACATGCCTACTCAATTATTGAAACTATGGCCATTGCTGCTCTCTGGTTCTAGACTACATTTTAGATGGTTGTTCTACAGGAACAACTATTGAATGATAATATCCCATGGGAGCCATCTTACAATTCATCCAGTCAGCCATTGACATGCTAACCAAGTTGGCACAGTAGCTGTTTAAGTGTGGTAGATCACAACTGAGGCTGACTTTCTCCTTATCTAGTTGCTTTACAGGGCACCTCAGTAGGAATAGCTGGATAGTGATGGGGAGTGCAATTCTTGGGCAATTTTCCACTCCAAGTGAAGGAGTCTCCGGCCAGTTTTAACAGTTCTGTAGTCTCTCTGGTTAGGGTCAATGAACAGCCCAGAGTGGGGCTCCAACCTAAGCCCATCTTTTGCTGTGTGGTTCAGCAACCCAATGCTTTAATCATCTGAGGCACTGGGGAATACTTCCTAGACTACCAATCCAGCAGTTGTGATCCAAGATATAAAAATTCCAATAACGAGACTGGATTTTTACAGCAATATGTAAATAATTTGTTCTGATTACAGTTCTTTCAGATCTTTCTCTGATCAATTTATACTTGCCACCCCCCCTGACTTTTGACCTCCTAACTGTGCCTGTCTGGATAATCTTTGAGGATTCATTCATGCAGTCATTTAAGCTGTTCTGCCAAACACCTTCCCCTACACATAAATCACTGCTTCAGGTTATCAGGATATGTCTTGACCTTTTTCCTAATGTAATTTGCAATGTTGTAGTTTGTGCAGCTGCTGGAGCGCGAGAACGTACAATTGGAGGCATACCTGGAATGGAAGCGGCTAGAGCCCATATATTGGCAATGGATGGTAAGAGAAATTTTCTTTACAGAGTAGAGTGGGCAGAAATGTTCCTAATTCTAAATCCTGCACACTATGCTCAATAGTACAGATGTAGATAGCATTGTTGGGCTTCTAGTTGAAATCAGTTTGTGTAGGTTTGCCCCACTGATTTGGGAATTAAAGAGCTGATTTTACTAAACTGAGCTGAATGGTAAGAAGCTTGGAGGAGAGTGCCCAAGATTTTCTAATTAAGAATTCCCACCAAGTGAGGCTCCTCACCTGGAACTCTATTGCAAATAGAGTCCTGAGCTTTCAGATTAATTGAGTTTCCTACAGGGCTGTAGGAGTGACCTGTCAAGAAGGAACAAGACTTCACCCTCTGTTTTAAAGCTTTAAAACAGAGCACCAGTGTTTCAGCTGTTATTTTGTGAATGCAATGGCTGTAACTGATGTAGAACCTACAAAAAGAATGCCAGCCATAGTTTTGCTGGTGGAGTCCTGCTGAAATCCACATTGAGACTCATCACAAATTACATAGCCAAATGGAAAGCATTCCCAAAAACCTTGCAAGCTAACCAATTTTTCTAGTTTCAACAGGAGTGTTTCACGAGGTTTCCTATTTTCTCCCTCATCTCTTTCTCCAGGAATTCAGTGTTTTTCTTGCTGCTGACAATATGACAGATAATGCCAGGAGTATCGTCCCAGTATTCACAAGGATTGTAAATTATTAGGTTGTAGATTTAGAAGGTTTTTGGAGACAATAGGATTGTTGCTGTTCAACTTAGTCTTCAAAGTAGAGGGATGGGTGGGATCTAATCTGATACACAATGGAATTAATAAATCTTGTTCCTTCTCAGGAAAGTGTGCTGTCTGCCAAGCTGCAGGAAACCCAAGAGCTGCTGAATGTTGACATTACAACTGTCACTGTCCCCTCATTCAATCAGAGGGAGAATTGCAAGGAACCGGATATCTTCAGGGAAACAAACAAACTTTACAATGAGCTACTGAAGCTGCAGTCAGAGCTACAGGACCGGAGAAGGATGAAGGATGAAAGGGTACTTTGGAGTGAAATACTGCACTTTGTTTGGAGAACCACCTCCAGTCAGGTGTACAGCCCTACAGGCAACTGTAGAACTATCCTTTTGACTTAAATTCAGAATGAGGAACATCATATTTGTCCTGAGAATATGGGTATCACTATCCAAAAGAAGCCAACCATGGGCCTATTTCTTGAACTATTGCTATCTGTTTAGTGATCAAGCTTTTACAATGCTGAAAATGAGGGTAAACTGCATTTATTCAGTATAGAATTGGATAAGGGTATAACTCAAATCACTCATTTATCTGTTTTTTTGAGAATTTTAGAATTAGGATATCCTACTAAGGGAAATTTTTTAATGCAAATATTTGAAAGGAGTAATGACCCCTTACTCAACCACTCCCTATGACAAATCATTCTGTGTGCCAATCATGTGTAAAGAAATACTTCTGACCTCCCTCATTCTTTGTGACAATTTAAATTGATGACCCACACTGATATTATGTAGCAGTGAGATTGTTTTTTTTATTCCCTGTTCATTTCATAAAAACGTCATTCTTATATTAATCTCCATTAGATTTTCTCTTTGCATTCTCTGCTTCATACTCTCTAATTCTAGGGTCTCAAGTTTCTCTCGCACCAAGGTTTTTTGCACCTATGTCCTACTTTCTATTTTGAGGGGGGTATACAATGTTAGGAGTTATAATATCCCACTCTGGGTTCAAGCTACCAAATATTCAAATGTCAGCAATGCCTTCGATCATTTACATCAGTAGATCCTACAAGTGGTACAGAATTGTGCCTCTGGGTGGGACCTAGTCTCTTGCTGAGTCCTAACATTTTTCTCAGTAAGCATGGGCTTTCAACTTTGATCAGTGTGGCACCAAAACATTTGGCTAATTTTAGCTTTATCTTCTGGCTGTAGAATACACAGGGTGGAAGCTTAGAGATCCAACACAGCCATTTCCATCAGCAATTACTTAGTTCACACAATTAGCATGGGTAATTCAATGGATGATTTCTTTCTTTCCTTGGAAAAGAGAGTGTCTCTCTAGAGTTCCACTGATCTTCAGGATGCAACAGGTCAGAGCAGGTGAGATGGAGATGATTTCAAAGTCAAGAAAGGGCATATCATTGTATTTCACCTCCCAATTTCATTAATTGTTTTATGCTCAATTACTGAAAACACTACAAGTTGGATCTCAGCCTTTGCATGTTTTCTGCTGAATTTGATCATTGTAGTTCAAAATCCCACTCTACAGACATGAGGACAAAACCCAGGATTTGGGAACTGTGCTGTCAGAGGGGTGACCTTAAGACACCTGTTAATCCAAGGAATCTGAGTTAATGTCCACTTAACAATTAAGTGTTGTGATTTGCATTGCAACTTCTGACCTCTATCTGCCTATATTTCTGTAGATTAAAGACCAGGAGCGAACTATGGGAGATCACATAGGATGGCATAAAGCAGTGTTCCTGACATGTGGTGATGTGGAGCAGAAACTGGCAGCAGTACAATCCAGAATGAGCCAGGAGAGAAGACGACATGGTGAAGTCAGATTGGCATTGAGAATCAACTCTACTCCCACTCCTATCAGGAGTGGACCTCCCACTGCCCAACAACATAACCGCTCAGGGAGTCTCACTGCATTAGAAATGATCGCACAGCTAGAAGCTGAAGCGATCCTATTAAAGGAGGAACTCCAAGAACTGCAGCAACTTTCCAAAGAGGCTCTTGGAGAGATTTTGGAGCATCTGGATGGAGTGATATGCATTCCACCAATGCAGCGATGAGACTCTGGGAATTCATAGACAAGTTAGTGACAATGCAGTGACAAATGGGCAGATCACATACAGGCCATTTCTGCTTACTACTGTCACTCATGGATTTGTTCTCTGCAGTAAGACAATACATCCATAGGCATCTGATCTTGGTTGTGTTAAAAGGTCCTAATGGGGAGACTCAGTTTATGTATGGTGTATCAGAGATAGACAGGAAGAATTGTTGGGCATGTTATGGTTTTAAAAAGACAAAAAACATTAAAGAATCAGTCAGTCATGATGTGTTTTGTTTTAAAACATTTTATTTGCTTTGTATTTTTTTGAAGGCAAGGTGTCATGATTTACTTTGACTAGCCCTATGCTTGCCTAAAAATGTGTTAACCACAGAAAGGAAACCATTTAGTCCTATAGGTCTGTTCTGCCATTCAATTAGATTTGGTTGAAATGTCTCTTGGAAGAGATCCAGAACTGAACAACTTAGCTCTAACTTTAAAGGTAATGCCCCTTTATTTTGGATTTCTGTTGTCAAAAAGAGCATTTTTTTTCTCCATTCTACTGAACAATGAGATCATAAAATTTCATATTACTGAACATTTTTATCCCCTGCTGGTTCGCTGTACAAAAATCAGCCAGGTTAGACTGTAAAGCCGTGATGAAACAACAAAGTCCTTCCCAAGCTTTCAGTCAGAAGTGTAGGCAAAAACTGATCTAATAGCCTGGGTTTGAGGAACTGGAGTGCCTGACGTGGGGGGCTCCAGATCAGAGATCTTCAATCCCATGTTATTGCAATCCACTGCCACCCATCCCAGCCTAGTTTTTATTCAAAGTCAGCACGAACAGCCAGATCTTGAACATTGTTCTTGTGACAGGTTATTCTTGTTTTGATTTTACACTTGTTGAAAAATGTCACCATAAACTACTAAAATTCTTGACCAGACAAAAACTAAGAGAATCTTGAGAAATAAATTGAGAGTCTATGATGTGCATCTGGGATCATTTGTTGAATGATGAATCAACTTTCCATAGTTAGTTTTTCCATATTATGAAAATTAACCATTCCTCCAATGCCTGCTTCATTTTTATAAAGTCAGTTAAATATCTTCTTGTTTATCACTTACCCTCTGAACAGAATCTATAGGATTTGAGATGGAGAGAATCAGGCAAAAAAGGGAGCTGCTGCACTGTGATGATTCTGATGCATTTCCTGATGCTGGAGACTTAAATCTTTGTGTAATGGGCACAGTTTCAGAATTTTCAGATGATACAGAAAATGTGTGAATAGTGAGGAGGTTAGTGTAGAACTTAAAGGATGTGGGATGGTGGAATGAGTAGAAAAGTGGCAGATGAAATGTTAATGCAGAAACATGGTGATTATTTTGGTTGGAAGAATGCAGACAGACAATACAAAGTAAAGGATCGAGTTCTAAAGAGGAAGTGTGTATGTACATAAATAATTGCAAGTTGAGATAGTGGTTAATCCTAGGCCTTTATTAAAGGAACTTAGCTTCTTTGCTTTTATACTCTTAGCACACTAGTTCAACCACATTTTAGGAGGAATGCAAGGGCACCAGAGGTGAGGCATGAAAAATTTCTGCTATCTCTGTTGGATGTCTCCAACATCGACAATTCAAAATGCCATTTTAAGTATAGGTTCCAATTTTTGGAGCTGGTATGGGTCTTAAAAATTGTCATTGAGAGCTGAAGATAGCAAGAACTGCAAATGCTGGAATTGGAGATACCACAGTATGGAGCTGGAGGAACACAGCAGGCCAGGCAGTGTCAGAGGAGCAGGAAAGTTGACGTTTTGGGTCAGGACCCTAGAAGGGTCCTGGCCTGTTACATTCCTCCAGCTCCATACTGTGTTGTCATTGGACAGCTGGAACTTACTGCATAACTATGATTAGAGGAAAAGCAAGTATTGGAGAGACTGAAGCTTCTGTCTCTCCTACTGTAGCTGTTCCAGCTTCTCCACTCACAGGATCCCTCCCACTCTTGCTGCACCTTCACAGACAGTATCTATGTTCGGAGGAACAGCAGGTGTGGGTGGGAGAGACCCTATGATTGGAGGAACTAGAGTTTATTCTGTTTCTGCTATTCCCACCACACTGGAAACTGAGCTGTTCTAGTTGTTGTATTGACATCCTCCAGAAGGCTGAAGAGATTAAACAAAGTTTGGGGCCTGGAAGTAGGGCCTCTCTGCCAATAACTAGGCCACAGTGGACACTGGGATCCTCTCCCAGGCTGGATGTGACTGCTGTGTACATCAATACCTTAAACCAGTGCCAAGGAATTGGGACATGTTAATTTGATCCCCTTTTACTCTGAACTCAGTGAATTAACCGGAGCAAGGCAAGTGCTTTGGCAGTGTTTGGAGCAATCAAGGCACCTCAAGATGTTCTTGAGTGGGCAGTGATGTTGGTGCAGGGACAGGAATAGGAGTTCCCATTTGCTCTATAAACACTTCGGAAAGAAGCAATTAAAGGCAGGGCCAATTTGACTGCATTCTTGAAGCACATCCTGCTCTAATTTTATAATGAATTGGATTGCTAGTGGGTGCAGAGATATGCCACAAAAGTAAGTGAAGCAGAGTGCAAGATTTAGTGTACAGGAAGAATGTGTTCCTTTGCAGAATCAACTAAAAAAAGAAATTAGTCCCTGTTTAGTTTCCCAGCTATCCTCAGAGTAACCGTCAGGCAAGTAGCCAAGAGGTGAATGAATAAAGGCGAGTTGGACATTGTTGGGAAGGGTATAGGATTTGAATGTTTGATATCTGGAAATGAGCTGGACACCAGATATTAGGAATAAAGGGAATGTGAGATTGGGCAATTAGACAACAAACATGGAGGGTAATAAGTGACTTGAACAACAGATATTGGGTCCAGGTGAGTTGGCATTTAGACATGGTGAGGGTGTTTAATGGTCAGTTATGGTTATGATGTCCTATGACATGTCAATGCTTTCTGAACCAGGTGCCCAGATGTCCAGACCATGAGGCTGAAGGACAAACCAAACCTAAGTAAGCTTCCCTAAAAAGAAAATAGGGACTGGAACCTATTTGTGGCTCACAGTCTCCTCAAGATTACAGGTGCTGAGAGTCTGAGTTTAACTTGCGGTTTCAGGACTGCTGCATGCAGCACTCTACAGCAGATCCAGTGGTAAGGGAGAGAACGCCTGTGTAGCAAACCCTCTACTGGGGTGTCCTACTTTGTAGTTTTAAGCCAATACAGCCAAATTAAAGGGATTGTCATCCATTTATTTATTTTAAAGGGCACTAACAACAAAAAAAATTAGTGTCTTCAAATTTTCAATGAACTGTATTTCTAACCAATTTGTTCAGAGATGTTACTATACACCTGTGGAGCCAGAGAGACTTGAACCCAGGCTTCTCTGGTCTGGGGCAGAGACACCACCCTTGCACTACAAGAGGGTCTACTTCCCCCCTCTTTATATTATTTTAAAATAGCCAATTAAGTTGACTTGAACCAAGTGAACAAATTAACAACCCCTTTAAAAGGGGCTCAGTGATAAAAGGCAACCCCAAATGCAGCTTTCAAATTCAAAGTAAAAGTTGGTTTTGTGGAATAATTATGCACTCTGTAGCTTCTGTTGGAAAGTCTGATTTGATGTCTGTATTTATACTATTTTTAAATTTAAAACAACTAAATCCAGTTAAATGAAACAGGAAACAACCTTAAAAGGGCAAACTGTAAGGTAAGAAACTTGAAATTTAAATTTATTTGGTATTCTTTTTTCTTAAATTAATCCTACGCTACTACCGTACAGCAGAAGTGCTTACTCTGCTGCCTTGGCCAGTCTCAGGAGCAGACCCATGGAGGTCCTCCAACCTGCCCACTCTCCTCCACACTGGGTGCCAAAAGATCAGGAGTGTGGGGCTGAAGTGTAACCAGAAATCACAAAAGAAGGTCCTTCAGGTATCTAAAAAAGGGAGTACAAACACCCACACCCAATATACCTGTGGTCCACAGGCTCTTCAGCACCACAAAAGATATTCGGGCTGGGAGTTAGTGAACCGCAGCAATGTGCAGTTACGAGGGACTGCTACATGCAACACCTTCCACCCCAGATCCTGGAGGGAAATTGGTATTTCTCTTCAGAGGTAGTTAATTAAACCAGTTGACGTTAAATCAAAACAAGGTAACTGTGATGATCCTTAGAAGGGCATGGCCCTCTTTGCACCATTTTTAATGACCAGTAAAACAATGAAGCTAACTTAAAGCCAAATTAAGCCAGATGGACCCTTAAAAGCGTGCATTGTTAAATTTCCATTGGACCTTATGCAAGTTGCATTAAAATTTGGTTTTGTGGAGTGATAATGTACTGTGGTGCCCACTGGTCAAATGTCATCTATGTAACTCTTATAACTACTCTAGGCATCTAGTTAAGCATATTCCTCCCTTGTCTCACACACACAAGCAGTTAGCCCTGCAGCTTCATCTGCAGATGCCTACCCAACAGACATCTAGAGGACACAGTACGCCCAACACACTGGCCACACATCAAGGACATATTGGAACTGACAACAAGACTACTAAGACCACTAGAAATCGTGGTGGTTCACAAACCCACAGCCACTCTTTGTCAAACACTCAGATTTAAAACCCCCATTCCCACAACATGGTTTACAAAATACCATGCAACGACTGCCACAGACATTACATTGGCCAGACAGGAAGGAAACTAGCCATCAGAATACATGAGCATCAACTAGCAACACAATGGCACAACAAACTCTCCTTAATATTGGCACACTCAGACAATGAAGACTATCAATTTAACTGGGACAAGGTAACCACAGTAGCCCAAGCCAAACAGGCATGCATGGGAATTCCTAGATGGAAGGTTCTCCACCTGTAATGCAATCAAACAGAATTGGACTCCATACACAAACCCATACAGAACAAAAAAATGACACTACTCACCATAACGGACCAAACAAATTCCAAATAGAGCAGAATAACACCACTTCATCGGAGGCTCCACTGATGTCGTCACCTAGCATGGTAAAAAACATCTGAACGAGAACAAGCCACCTCAGCGAGCAAGTCAACAACCTCACACAACCCAAGCTACAGATCTTGCCAAAAAACTTTGAACAGACTTTAATGACTATATGCTGAATGTTGCTGTGCTATGTTTGTTAGTTTTCAATAATTTATTTTACATTTTCATGTGTTGAGCATTGCTGGCAAAGGAGCCATTTATTACCCATCTTTAATTGCTGCAAGAGCGTGGTGGAAAGTTTTCAATGTGATCACATTGAAAAATACTATTGCAGTCCTTTGCTTCATTTTACATATATGTAACCCAGCAAAGTCATGTTCTGTTCTTAGTGTGAACTTCATTCTGTATTACATACAGACTGCATTGAATGCTAAAGTAATTTTGGTGATTTTATACAAATACATGTGTTCCTGCCAAGCCTGTGAACCAAAGATAAACAGAATGAACATTAATAAAATGGTGAGTGCAAGTTTTGTGCTTCCATCTATTTGATTTGGACCAGCAGGATTTGCATTCACTGCTGCTAGTTGTGGCTACTCTTGGCAGGAGATCTGCTGGCATGGCATGCCACACCTGTCAATCCCACACATCCACTGTAGATGTGCATTTGCTACATGTCATTAAAAGTTGTAAGTTACATATTTCTTGGTTTGAAACACTTTAGTATTTGGCCACTCATCCCTGAGTGCAGAAAAAGAAAGAAGTGAAAATGATTCTAGCACATTATGTTAAGGATGTTGGTGAGGCTTCTTCTGGAAGACTGTGTCCAGTTCTGGTTGCCCTGTATTAGGAAGGATATTATTAAGCTGGAGAGGGTTCAGAAGAGATTTAAGTTTTGCCAGGAGTGGAGGGTTTGAATTATGGGGAGAGGCTGGATAGCCTGGGATAACAAGGTTTAGAGCTGGATGAACACAGCAGGAAAGCTGACATTTTGGGTCTAGACCCTTCAGAAAGTTTTGCCAAAGAACCAAAGAATCTGTATGACTCTTGATTCTATTCTATGAATTCAGTTGTATAGATAGATTGGAGAAATTGGACTGTTTTCCTTAGAGAAGGTGGATTTGATTGAAGGTATTCAAAATTGAGGGGTCTGGACAGAGAAATGGGGGATAGATTCCTATTACTGGATGGCTCATGAGTGAGAGGGCACAGATGCAAGGCAATTGTTAAAACAAGGTGACATGCAGGAAGTGGTCAGGTTAAAGAATGTGCTGTATGAGGAGATGGAGACAAATTTAGAAGGAAATTTGGTTATTATCTGTAAAGGAAGAATATGCATGGCTGAGGAATAGGTAGGCTAGTGACTGTAGATGAATTACTCCTCCAGAGGTAGCACAGGCATAATAGGTCAAACAACTTTCACTGTTGTTACAGAATCTTAAAGAAGGAGGATGCAAGAACAGAATTCAAGAAGATGGACTATGAAGCTCTGAGCAAGTTAATAAAAGTAGTAAGGGGGTATTGGAGTTTTTGGTGGGTTTACAAGTGGATAAATACTGAGGTCTTGAGGAGTTGTATCCCAGGCTACTATGGGAGGGGAGGGAAAGAAGTTGCAGGGGCCCTGATGTTTAAATCATTTCCAGCCACAGGGGGAGGTGCCAGAGAACTGGAGGACAGCTAATGTCGTTCCACTTTACAAAACAGGTTGTAGAGATAGACCTAGAAACTATAGACCGGTGAGTATAACATTAGGAGTAGGGAAACTATTGGGTAAAATAGTTGAGGAAATTAATCTCCATTTAGAAAGGCAAGGTTTGATCAGGGATAATCTACATGCTTTTTCAAGAGGGAAGACATACCTAACAAAATGGGTGGAATATTTTCAAGAAGGTGACAGAGTGTTTGGATAAGGTAGAGCAGTTGATGTAGTTTACATGGATTTTGGCAAGGTGTTTGACAAGGTCCCTCATAGCAGACTGATAAAGGTAAAAGTTTATGGGATCCAGGGTAACTTGGCAAGTTAGATCAAAAATTGACTGAGACAGTGGTAAGAAAGAGTGGTGGTAGAAGGCTGTTTGTGTGACTGAAGCCCAATAAACAGTGGTTTACCACAGAGATCAGTGCAGAGTCCCTTGTTTATAATATTCACAAGTGATGCAGATGAGAATATGGGTGCGCAGAGGGAGAAAAATTATAACTTTAATGTCTAACAAAATTTTGGCTGTGGTTGACAGTGAAGAGGAACTTGTCAAGTTACAGGCAGATCAGTGCTGATGGAATTTAATTGTAAAATGGGAGGTGATGCACTTTGGAAGGAGGAATAAGACAAGGGAGTACTCTACTGGCAAGATACAAAGAAGCTCAGAGGAAAAGAGCGCTCTTGGGGCCTTGTTCACAGATCTCGGAAGACGAGATGGACAGGGTGGATAGAAAGCAGAGGTTCTCCTTAGCTTAATGGTCAATAACAATGAAGCATAGTGCAGGAAAGTGACACCAGTGTCAGTGGTATTTTATCTTTGGCAGTACAGACTCAATGGGTTGAATGACCTATTCTGTACTGCATGATTCTAAGGCAGTAACTCACCATAGTAAGAGGTAACACTTCAGTGTCCTAAGTGTAGGGTAAGGATTATTAAGTTACATTGGCAGGTTTGTATGTCAAAATATGAAATCTATGGGTGGGAGTGATGTCTGAGAATCAACAATTGGTTACCTTACTCCTTGCATTTTTATCCTATCATTCCTAATTGATTGTATCAGCAATAGGAGAATGTGAAGGACTGGGGATCTAATCCTGCCTAAAAATGTCCAGTATGCTCAAAAGTTCATATTGTACATAACCAATTTGTGAATCGACTTTGCCAGTTTCACATGTGGCAGAGTATGTTTGATCATTGCAAAAATCACCCTTATGCACAACCTGGAATTTAGAAAGTGAATTCCCTTAAAAATATTCGCACAAAATGTGATTTGCTGGTAAGTGACTGCATTAGCTCTGTTTTCTGAAACAAACAAATCACAGATCACAAAATAAGAGGTTAGAAGCAATAAAAACAAACAAACACGAGAGACTTATTAGGAAAAACAGAAGTAACTGGGAGAAAACCGAAAACAAGAGGCAGAGCAGTTCTGAAAATGCGAAAGTGCAGAGCTTTGTAACAGATTGACTGACCAGAACCGAAAAACAAACAGTTTGCCTATTGTGTAAAGGTTGCATTTCATTCCCCCGGGGCTTTGAATTATTTCAAAATTCGAGCATTGAAGTGAGACGAAAGAAAAACACTCCGAATATTGGATATCAGACGGTAGAAGAGAATATTCTTGAACTAGTCCATAGGCCAGACTGGAAAGTACAGAGCTCTTAACTAATGCCAATGCATCTGGCTTTGCTTCGATTGTCAAATAAATTTGTTCCCTCCATAATGGCGGCTTCCGGAGGTGTCCCACTGATGTCACTGGAAAGTGGTCTATCACTGAGCCGGAGGGACAAATTGAACGACGGACATAGAACACCCGATTTCCGGTGGTGGCTGAGTGAAGACAGAAACGGTGAGGGAAAAGAAAAGTAGGGCAGGAATAAGGACGAGAGTGTGAGTAACCTATTCCTGCGGTTTCTTGTGAAACTTTGAAGCGCACACACTCGACTAGAACCTCTTGAGATGACAGCCTCAGCTATTGTCAGACTTTTGTAGGTGAAATGATTCACAGTCGAAAGCTCCTGGTTTCAGAGCTTTCACGTGGTTCGAAATGTAGATCCTGTCTTTTCCAAACCAGCCCCTACTTTTGGCACAGTCTCAATCAAAACATTACACAGGAGGGTGTCCATCTGTCTGTAATGATCAGTGATCGGAGATCATCAATAAGTACAGTCGCACCAGGAACCTCACGGGCTGTACACTGTATTCGAACGGTGTAACTCCAAGTGGAGAAAACAATATCAAAGCGACACGGAGACCCTTTTAGCGAGCTTCCAACCTCGAGCAACATCTTAGTAACAGGCACCAGTGGGAGCAGACAGCTGGCGAGATTATAGGGTTTTTTAAAAATCAACTTGTTCAGAGATGTAATAACATACCTCTGGAGCTTGTGCAACTTGAACCCGGGCCTCCCGAATCTGAGATAGAGACAATACCACTGTGCCTAACAGCTCCTCGCTAGTGGGATTTTATAGTGAGTCTTGTCTTTTCCTCCAGGTGCACTGGTTGATTGCTGCTTTGGGGAGGTGCCCAGGCTGCCAATGATCTGTTAAACTGTTGGAGGTGTTTTGGATACTTTAATGGAGGAGGTAAGTGATCACATTATAGGAATTAATATTAGTCTAAGCTCTCTTTACTTTTCTCCTGACACAGTTGCATGTTAATTGATTACTGCCCTCCTCGATAGAGTGGCAGGCAAGGTATTCACCAAAATGGTTAGGATATGAACTGGGCCAGTCCTTTCATACAATATCTTGAATATTTGTATATACAGGGGATGCAGCTTGTGTTGTCTTTGCCTGATTCCCTTTATGATAGGGAAATCATGTTGAACAAATTTTTTGAAGCTCTTTGAGAAAGTTACGTGCTATGGATACAAGAGAACCAATGGATATGCCAAGAAGGCATTTGACAAGGTGCCACATCAAAAGTTACTGCAGAAAGTAAAAGCTTGTGGTGTAAGGGATAACATGCTTAGATTATAGTTAGAAGATTGTCTAGCTAGTAGGAATCAGTAGGCATTTATGTCATTTTCTAGTTTAGCCATTATAACAAGTGGTGTGCCATAGAGAGCAGTGCTGAGTCTCATCTTTTCAGTTTATATAAATGATTTGGATGAAGGGAAAGAAGGAATTGTTGTTAACTTTGTTATCATTGCTAAGATAGGTAAAGTGAAGAGGACACAGGGCTGCAAATATTTATAGATAGGTTGTGAGTGGGCAAATATCTAGCAAATGTAATATAATCTGAAATAATATGAAATTATCCATTTTGGCAGGAAGTATAAAATTTATCTAAATGGTAAGAGATTACAGAGCTCTGAGAAAGTGATTTTTGCTTCACAATGTATTTTTAAGAATATATTAGGAGTGCTAATGCAAAGAAAAGTGACACTTTAATATCACAGCACAGATTGTAATTATTATTACTTGTGGCCCATGTTGAATGTCTGTTCTGACTTTTGTTTAAATTCTTGGATGGGATGTGGATATTGTTGCTCATTCTCAATTATCTAGAACAGTTTTCTCGGTGCTGCTTTCCTATTGTCGCTCACAGATTGGTTCGTTAAAGCTTTTTGTCTGTTACAGAACCTCAACAAGAACATCCAGGTGGAGCTGGATTGTGGGATCCAGCAACTACAGACTGGGGTCTCCCAGCTCAAACTGTCATCAGAACACGGTAAGCAGTCAATCCCTATTGGACAGCCCAGTGTTAGTAGGTAGTGAGAGGGTCTGGTTGCTGATGTCATGCTAACTGGTTTATAGTTTCCTGTTTTTGGCTTTCAGTTCTTGAATAAAGAAGTTATATGTTTTACTTCTTTTCAGTTCTGATGGACCCGAACCCGAGTGCATGCACTGTGAACCTCATCTCTCTGTTTCAAAGTTTTGAGGGAAGTTTTTTGTTCTTGGTAAAACAAAAACTTCCAGCTAACAAAAACATTTTTGAAAAAGAAAATATAAGAGTGTCCCTATCCTGAGATGTGGTTGATGGCTAAGATTATAAGAAACAGGCTCAGGAGTAGGCACTGGGCCAGTTGACACTGTTCCACCATTCAGTAAGTTCGTGGCTGATCTGATGTTGGTCTTAATCCTATTTTCCTGCCTACTCCCATAACCCTCAGTTTCACTGTAGATGAAAAATCTGTCTAAAGTGGCCTTGAATATAGTCGGTGACTTAGTCTCCACTGCAGTCTATGGATGAGAATTCCAAAGATTAATGACCCACTTCAGAATAATGAAAGGAATTGACAAAGTTCATGCAGATAGGAGGAATGTTCTCACTGCTGCATGACTCCTGAAGCTGTAAGGTTTGTTTATTTCACAAAATTAAAGACTAATTTATCAAAAAAATAGCTAAGAGACAATTGAAAATAAAGATGCAGGATAATTCTAGTGGTATTTCTGAGACAGTTCCTTGTTTCCCTTTTTTTTAACAATGTCTTGTAGCTAATTGGCCAATTGTTTAAACCTGAACCTGACCCCAGAAAAAATTCAACAAACCACTTCCACATACTATGGACATGTAGCACATGGGGAATGCTCCAGGAGTTGTAATGAGTCACAAAGTGACGTAGAGTTCAGTTCCATTTTGCAAAAAGGAGTGAATGATAATTCCACTGAAACACATCCAGTTTCTAGCTGCCTGAAATTTGACACCTCCAACTCGGGCAGTCAGCAGCAGGCTAGCAATGCTGTTGTTGTAAATGAAGATTCTCATCAGGGTGCAAAGGGAAGCAGAAAATCTTTACAGGGGCAACAAGCCACAAGTCTGATTTTTAAGTTTGATTTTGTAATCCCTGAGGCAGATACTAAGCTACAGTCAGGAAACTGCACAGAACAACCTGTGCCTGTAACTCAGGACAAGAAGCCAAAGGAAGACCCCAAGCTGCTAAGCCATCAAAAGGCTAACCAGGTCAAAACTGCTCAGAAAAAGAAGGAAGTGCGTTGCAATAAGCACGTGGCTGAAGCTGAGAAGGGTGGAGAGAGGCAGAGCAATGACAGAGATGGCAGAGAGAGGAACTCCACAACTTCTGGAGAAGAACAGTGCCTGGTAAGCAGACACCAGAAACACTAAATATATTCATTTGTAAAATTCTTATTTCTTCATGGCAATTTATTTTCCCACCTATTTTGGTGTCATCTGCAAATTGATTCGTATTATGCATTTCTAGTTGTCCTGCTACCATCTCCTAGAATACCAGGGCCATGGTTTCCCACTTTCTGCCTCCCTCCCTTCTTGAATAGAGGTGTTAAATATACAGTTTTCCAGTGTCCTGCGGCCTTTTCAGAATATGGAAATTTTGGATCATGTAGATGAAACTTTACTCTGTATCTAACCCTTGCAGTATCCGCCCTCAGAGTGCTTGATTGGACAGTGTAACAGTAGTTCTTTGATTTGTTCTTTAATGAGATGGGAGTGTTATTATTAAATCCAGCATTTGTGCCCATTCCTAATTGCCCTAGACCAGCTGCATTCTTGAAATTCTGCAGCCTACCTGGTTCACGATCTAACTCCAGTGACAGTGAAGGAACTGTGATTATAATTCCAAGTCAGTTGCTTGGAGAACTGTGGTGGTGGTGGATGGTGTGAATAGTTAAGGTGATGAATGGGGTGCTGATAAAATGGGATGTGTTGCCACAGATTGGGTCAGAATTTGTAGTCATCTGGGCAAATGGAGAGTATTCGATCACAATGAGGGACAGACTTTGGGGAGACATTGGGTGTATTATTCGCTGCAAAATTCCCATCCTCTGACCTCCCCTTAGTATTTATAAAGCTGGTTCAATTCAGTTTCTGGTCAGTTGTGATCTCGGATGTGGACTGTGGGAGGTTCAGCAATGATAATACCACTGAATGTCATGGAGCGATTGATTAAGTTTTCTATCTCATTGCCTGGCGCTTGCAATAGCATGAATTCTATTTTCCGATTAACAGCTAAACCTGAATCTTTTCCAGGTCCCACTACAATTAGATGTGGAATGCTTTAGTTTCTCAAGAGTTGAAAATTATCTTGAACAGTATTTGCTTTTTTCATTCGCTCGTGGGGTGTGAGCATTGCTGGCTGGCCGGCATTTTTACCCATCTGTAACTACCCCTGAGAAGGTGATGGTGAATTGCCGCCTTGAATCACTGCAGCCCATGTGCTGTAGGTTGACGGACCAATGTTGTTAAGAGGGGAATTCTGGAATTGTCAGCAAACATTTCACTTCTTACCTCATGATAGCAGGAAGGTCATGAATGAGGGGGTCTGAAGATGGCTAGCAGTAAGAACCCTGAGGAACTCTTTCAGCAGTGTCCTGGGACTGTGCTGATGGGTCTGTAAAAACTACAATAATCGTCTAACACAATAACAGAAATTATTAGAAAATCTCAGCAGGGCTGGCAACATCCATGGAGAGAAAGCAGAGTTAACGTTTTCGGTCCAGTGACCCTCCTCGTAAATTTTGCTAGGGGTTTTTTCATGTCTCACTTGGTAAAATATTGCTTTAATCAGAAAGTGGAGTTACACCCACCTCACTTCTTAGGTTCAGAGCTGTTTTGATCATATTTGGACCAAAGTTGTAACAAGATCAGGAGCTGTGTGCCTTTTTCATGTTTTTTTTATGGATCAGTGAATTTTCTACATTGTGGGATTGATGCCAGTGTTGTAGTTCTGGAGCATATGTCTTCAATACTACTGCTGTCAGGGCTCATAGACATTTTATTGCGTCCAGTGCTTTAAGCAGTTTCTTTATAACTTATGAGACAGGAACAGCTACCTGAGAGTTGGAGTTGGTACACTGAATAAAAAGGCATTCTGTTGCCCAACACAGGCCTTGGTTCCATAATGACATTGCTCCGTACAGAGTAATACAGCATGGAAACAGTCCATGCTGTCCAGCTTTCCTAAACTGAACTATTTACATTTTCCTGCATTTGGCCCATATTCCTATAAACTTTTCCTATCCATGTACCTGTCCAAATGTCTTTTAAATGTTGTATTGTACACCCCCAACAATTCCTCTGTCAGCTTGTTCCATATACACACCAGCCTCTGTGTGAAAAAAAGTTGCCTCTTGAGTCTCTTTAAATTACCCCTCTCACCTTAAACCTATGCCCTGTAGTTTAGGACTCCCCTACCCTGAGTCAAAGACCTTGGCTGTTCACCTTATCAATGCCCCCATGACCTTATAATCCTTGCAAATTTTTTTTGCACGCTTTTCAATTTAGTAACATCCTTCCTGTAGCAGGGCAACCAGAATTGTAAGCCGTACCCAAATGTGGCCTTACCAATGTCTTGCACAGCCATAACGTGATGTCCCAACTCCTGTACTCAGTGCTGTGACTGATGAAGGCAAACATGCCAAACACTGCCTTTACCACCCTGTCTACTTGTGACGCTACTTTCAAGGAACCTGCACTCTTAGGTCTGTCAGTTTGACAAGACTCCCCAAACCCAATTAACTGTTTAAATCTTGCCCTTGTTTGTCTCTTCAAAGTGCAAAACCTTACATTTATCTGAATTAAACTCCATCTGCCATTCCTCAGCCTGTTGGTCCTGTTGAACAAGATCCCATTGTACTCTCAGATAACCTTCTTCACTGTCCACTATAACACTAATTTGGTGTAATCTACAAGCTTAGTAACCTTGCCTCCCTATATTCTCATCCAAAGCATTTATATAAATGATGAAAAACAGTGGACCTTAGAGGTGATCTACATGCATGTTTGCTTTTTGTTTCTTTTGGTCAGGATATTTGAATCTTATCCAGCGGGTTGCAGTAACTTGCTCTTGTCTTCTTCTCTTCCAGTCTTCAGAAGAGCAGCTGCGGCGGGAAGTGGACTGGTGCATTGAGCAACTAGAACTTGGGCTACGCACTCAGAAAGCCAAACCGAAACAAGGTGTGTTGTAAGATCTTGAATGGGATGGTTGTGTTAGTGGCCTTTTCCCATTCCTTTCCTCAGTAGATGTCTCTCATAGGGATAAGGTATCCAAATAAAATCAAGCACATTATCCAACTTGTGCAGGAAAGCAGCAGGGCAGATAGAATTATACGCTAATTATTGATCAGATGTGTACCAGCTTTCAGAAAGCAATACATATCATTCTGACAACAGCCTTGCAATTCTTTCTCCAAGTATTTATCCAATTCGCTTTTGAGGTTATAAATGAACCTTAACAAGCATTATGTTCCAAAATGTAACTACCATCTACATAATAAACTTTCATTTTCATGAATTGCACATTCTATTGTGAATCACCTTAAATTTGTGCCCTATGGATATCATAACTCATCTGTTGGAAACTTTTTCATGATATTTACTCTTATCTGATTTTAAACGCCAGTCAGTTCTCCCATTAACCTTCCCTGCTGTTAGCATGTGTTTCATTGGGTTTACTGCTCACTCCTGATATGACCAAGAGCAAGTGGAACTTTGCAATTAAAGGGTTCAACGTCAAGGAGAGGTACGCAAGCACCTTATCTGTTGACCAGTTGAGGAACAATATAGTTGGCAGCTGTATGTAAAGTATCCCCTTAAAGTAGCCTGATTACTTCCTCATTCATTTTTGCTCCTCTCCAAAGTTCCAGTAAAATGTGAAAATTAGACTGATGATTTGTCAGGTAACCAAACACTTCACAAGGCCCTGACTGTACAATAGAAATAGGCCAGTGATTTGGATAAGAGCAGAGAATTAACACTAAAGTTTTTTACATTGCAGCTGAGCAGGCTGTTCGTGCACTGAGAACCCTCCGCAGTGAGAAAGCACCACTCGTGAAGAAACGGCAAGTGATGAGGTCCATTTTTGGAGACTACAGGAAAAAGATGGAAGAGGAATGGCAAAGACAATTCAAATTGATGCTTGCAGGTCAGAGGGTCTATCCAGGGCACTCAGGAGATGTGATCACACAGCTTCAGTGGAATGGGCAAACAGTAAGGGGGAGAAGGGGAGCATTTGAGCAAGTAGATTGTGTGACTGACATGGGTTGCATGTTGTGATAATGTGGGAGAGAGATTGCATGAGTGACAGGATTGAGAATGATTTGAAATATGGAGCCAAACATTGAGCTTATAGTAATGTGTTTTGGTTGCTTCTTTCAGCTACAAAATCTGCCAGCATCAAACCAGTTGGAATGCAGAAAAGGAGCCAAATCTTTCGGAAATCTGTGAGCAATTTGAAAAGAGTTGGGGATTTCTCTGAATCTGACTCTGTGAATTCAGAAGGGAGCGCAGTTCAATGCATGCATGACCAAAACTGCCAAAGTCACTTCCGGTTTAATTTCTTCTGAGTAATATACAGTAATTGAAGTGTGTGGAACAAAATCTGTGTCGCAGACCTTGGGCTGGCGAGGCAGCATCCGAGTTTCCTATTATGGGATTTTCCCTTCAAACACTTATTTTGCTGAGCTGAAAACAAGGATTGATCATGTGGATTTGGCCCATATCATTTGCCATTAAAGACTGATGCATTGAGACATTGTGCAAGCAGCCTTTTTGAAAGTTTTGGTGACTGCTCTCTGCCCAGTCATTTTAAATGAGAGATTTATTAGGGAATTGGTCTGTTCGCATTGGACTCTCTGCTGCCTTCCTTTCTCCCGAGATACCTCTCAATCCCCTCCAGTCTGAACAAGAGAAGAATTAATGAGATTGTTAATGTGTGGTGATGGCTGCTGCAGAATTCAGGTTTCCTGTTCACTTGGGCAGACGTTCAAATCAGTAATAATTTGGTCTGTTGTCAGTGTACAGTTTCATGATGTGTTAAGTTGAATATTTACAGGCAGCAGGAAATTGACTGCCTCTCCTGTAGACTGAACTTGAGCTGGAAGCTTTTTTTTTAAAACTATTAGCTGTTGTGAGAACATGGGTGTTGCGCTTGGAGTCTTTATTTTTCAGTTGTTTTGAGTGGTGTGTTCAATCCTGTATTAGCCCAGAAGCCAAAGTCCATCTCTGTTCATGTGCTAAAGGTGAATAAATTAACTTTTTTTTAATCCTGTAAAATGTAATTCTGGTGCATTTACTGTACACCATTGTTTTTCATGGCACAAATGAGACTGAAGAATACTTTAGGCCAGTTGCTGACTTCAATAGTACAAGTGCAAGTTACAAACAGAACAATTCTCTCTCTGCACCAGTGTGAGCAAACTTTTCATGCCAAGGGCTATGCCACATCTGAAGATGCAAGTTGTATTTTGAGGGTGGGTGGGTATTTGTGTGCACATCATAAGTGTGCAAGAAAAAAATAATTACAAAGAATAATTTTGGTATATAAACATACTTTTATTGTGATAATTGTACCTTCATTACAATACAATAAAATCAATGTACTCTTTTTGTACACTGTTCTCAGCTTAATCTGAACAATGTAGTGGCTCACCTGTCTTAAAATGGCAAAGTCTGATATCACTCCTCTCTGAAAAGATGCTGCTTCCAGCATTTTCTTTCATATTTCCAGAATCTAGAATATTTTGCTTTAGTTTTGCCAATATAAATGCATCTTGGATCTAGCAAATGGTGTTACAAAAATCACCACGGAAAACAAAAATCAGTGGAAGATCATGAGGTATCTGAGGCAATCACCACATCTTAGAGTACAATGATCTATATCCTTTCCCTCCCTCATTACTACAGCTGTTTTAGTAATGTTATAATACATTTTTAGAGGTGCCAGCAAGTGCAGGTGTAATTTTCCATAAGTTAGGAAACATGTTGAAATTTTCTATTTTCTCAAGATACAGAACCCTTACCTAAAACCACATATTTCACTTAAGATTTTTAGGAAGAGAAGGATGAAAATCATTTAAGTGTTGGCTGCATCTCCAGCCACTTTCTCAATACCGATACCACTCTTCAATGTTGTATCAATGATGTGGAGGTGCTGGTGTTGGAGTGGGACGGACAAAGTCAAAAGTCACACAACACCAAGTTTTAGTCGAAGAGATTTATTTGAAATCATAAGCTTGTGTCTCCTGGGACTCCTTGGAGGTAGCAGCATTTATGCTTCATTATATGTCAATCCCTTGTTCACCAGCAGAATCGTACATCAGGTTTTTGCTGGGTTACAAATGTGTTAGCATCTGGTTCTTTTGTCAATTACCTTAAATTTGCAACCCCTAGATACAAACTGATTTCTAGCAGAAGTGCTTCGTCCATATTTACCATTCACTATCATGATTTTGAATGCCTGCATTAAATCTACCCCTACTTTCTTGGCTGTACAGAGAACAATCCCAGTTCTTTTTTCATCTCCCTATTTAATTGAGGTTCCATATCCCTGGTGCAATTAATTATGGCAGCTTGTAAAACCTTGACCAGGATGTATACACAGATGCAAGTTTTAAAAAAATAGATTTGTAACAATTCTAATAGGTAAAGGCACTCTTTGGTATATTCCTATGCCAATGCAGACAAAGGTCCCAGGACTACTGGCACCCATAGCACCTTTAGTGAGGGAATAAGAAAAATGGGAAAATAAAGCTATTTAAAAGTTGTTTTTCCATGAACAGTATTAAAATTTCATTGTAGAATAATTTAAAGTTTGGAAATGCCCTCTTACCATTTGTTACTCACACTGTTCCACATACCTTTGCAAAGGAAGCCTGCCTCTGGTCTCCAATTATTTGCTACTCCAATTTAGTGGGAAGTACTTCCATTAACCTCAAAAACTGCCCTTGAAGCTCTCCAGAATCTAGAATTTAAAAAAAAACTTGATACCCATCAGGGTGCCTGAAAATTGCACACATGCTATAAGTTCATATTGCATCCCTTCCCTAACCTTGTGTACTTTCTCTGGTACAGTTGTTGTGTCCCTGTTTGCCCAGTAATACAGGTACAGCATGAGAAAGATAAAATAAAGCTTCCTTTATACTTTCCACATTGAAGGTGCCCAGGGCAAGTAAAACACAGGAAAGATATAGAGCAACATTTGCAATGTTCCATCAAAAACTAGCAGGGCAGGTACAGTAGTATGTATATAGATCAATGTCCATATAAATCACAAAACTATGGGATATTTTCCAAAGATTAAAAGCTGCTTGAAAGAATAGATTGGGTGAACTAGCTTGATTTTTAAAAATTTCTTTTCAGATTAATCATCAAAAGGTGCAAGTTCACTTTTAGAGGCCACACCTGAACTGTGGTTTGGATACACTGCCCTCTAGCTATCAGAATAGGGCAGGCTTTCATGTGACTTTCAGTGAAGTTCACGATTTAATCGCTGCAACCCTTTTTGACTCTTCAATGGTGTTTAAAAAAAAGAGCTCATTGCATAGTTAGAAAAAACATTAGAAAAACATGCGCAGCTTGCTAGGGGTCAATCAATCCCTTAGTCAAATCCCCACCTTATTGCTGTGCACCCTGCACGGATCTCTTAAGAGGCATCAGGTCAGTATTCCATCTTAAGTGACAGTGTCAGATTTAGAATTACTTTAGTTTTTATTTTTGCACTATGCAAACAGAAAATTAAGTGCACTCGCCCTTCGTTGTTAGCTTATGCCCAAAGTGTATTCAATTCAAAATGGAAAGTCATATCAGTCTTCCCAGAGAAACATGTAAGAGATCCTGTACTATATTTTTACAGAGCTTTCATTAAGCAACTGAAAATGTCCTGTTTCTTTCATGAAGAATTATCCTATTGTAACATGGTGCAGGCAGGTGGCAACATGGAGGTTCTGGCACCATTTTCTGTTCTTGGATTCAGAACCGAAATTCCTCATTCAGAGAGCACAGTCCAGTGTCAGGAATGCAAAAGGCAGCTAGTCGCAAAAGGCAGCTAGTCACACAAGTCAATTAACGATCATCCTATACAGCAGCAATAACAAGGCAAAACCTTGAACGAAACCCAGCTGAAGTGGAATAATCAGTGAGGGATGTGGACTGTGCACTCAACAGCAGGCTCTAAAAGGTTAAACTGCAGGGCTGGAAACTAGGAGACGCATGGTAGCATGACATGAGATTCTAGGAAAAAAATCTTACTCATTCTCACACATAGCAGAACACCCCGCAAGAGGTTATATTAGAAAATGAGAACTTAACTTAGAGGGAGAGGACATTGTTATCTGATTATGTAATTTAATTAGGGACCTTAACAGAAATCTACAAGCAATGAGGAAGATAATGGAGAGGTACCAAGAAACCTCCTAAGATGACAGTGTATAACTGGGAATAAGAGGGTGACTTTATATTTTCTTTTTAGGTACAATACACTAGGAAGCTCATTGGCCCATATTGCAGGAAACCTTCACATCTGAACCTACCCCTCAACCCACACCAAATGGGACGGCATGATGGCTCAGTGGTTAGCACTGCTGCCTCACAGCAGCAGGGATACAGGTTTGATTCCAGCCTTGGGTGGGTGTGCAGTTTGCACGTTCTCCCCATGTCTGTGTGTGTTTCTGTTAGGTGCTCCAGTTTCGTCCCACAGTCCACTGATGTGCAGGCCATGCTAAATTGCCTGTAGTATCCAGGAATGTGCAAGCTAGACGAATTAGCCATTGGTAAATGCAGGGTAGGGGTGGAATGCTATTCAGAAGACTTGATGGGCCAAACATCCTCTTCCCGCACTGTAGGGGTTCTATGATCCTATGAAATAGGGAGGCAGTACAACTTCTCATGACTTCTCTGTAGTCTTATGAATGTAATCAGAAAGCTGTATAGGTATTGTGGTTTGTGTGGGTTCAGCCTCTTACCCAGAACACAATCATTATCTTCCCAGCTTCACTAGCATTAAGACAAAGGTGAACAAGGCTATGTAAGTACAGAAGCAGGTTTTTAAACTGAGCTGCACATTGCCACAGTAGGTGCCTTCTAAATAAAATGTTCCACTGTCAGTCACTAACATTAGAACTTTGAGTACTGTAAACATCTTCCAAATACAGCTTCAAGTGCAAGAAGCATCTGAACCCCATTGTCAGGAGCAGGAATCCAGAGAGCGGGTAACTTAAATCTGTTTGTTAAAACGGAAGATGAGCAGAACCTGAATGAGAGAGACGGAGTTCCGATTTAGCTTGTAATGTGTTCTGTCTGTAGTGACAAAACATAAAACTCTCTAGATTAGAAACAAACTTGTCTCACCTCATTAACTGAGTTGTCATGAGATTTAATATTCATAAATAGTTCCTGTCAAGTCCAGCAATGCTTCTAAAAGCATTTGGGCCAATGACAGGTGTCTTTTTAAATACCATCTGAACGGCTGCTCAATGTCACCCCCTCTCAATGTTGCAAATGGACGGACCACTGAAGTAATAATGCTCTTCCTGTTTCATCAAGAATAAAGAGGATATCCCTGCCCTTGCCCCGAGCTAGGGCCTTGTTTGAATATGTCAGGTCTGCTGTTCACTAACATTCAAACATGCAAAGTTATGCTTATTGCTCACATCCAAGACTTGTTTGACTGGGTCCCTACAAATTGGCCGACAGCCACTTCAACTCAACCCTCAGTGTCTTGTTAACAGGACAAGCAGAGATGTGAAGCTCATTGACACAGAGGAAGCTGGTGATCATAGCTGCAAATCTGACCCCTCTGTTGCAACACGGACTTGGAAATCTAAATTCTCACTAGATAAGTGTTTGTGGGAGGGAGTGGGTCAACCAGAAGGAAAAAAAATACATAATTTAAAATGCTTTCCATTTAAAAACCACATATATGATATTGCAATAACAGAACTGGAATTTCCTGCTTACAAGTAGAGGCTGCAGCTAATCCAGATGGCACAAACAGGCTGGAAAGGGACTAATTTCTGGCACAGAGGACATGTTGAATTTTGCGGGGGGAAGGGGGGATACTTGTCTCCGTGACAGAGAGGAGCCATGTTTAAGCAGACGTTGTTCCCTGAACTGGCTTGAGTGGACAGGAGGATATATTCTCCTCTGGAGGGGATGAGGGGGGAGGGGAAGCCCTGTGCAGAATCCAGTGCGCCCCAGGCACATTTGTTTTTGGTGCTTTTCTCTCCGTTCCACTCAAGCCACATGTTGGGTGCAGCTGTAACCTGGGCCTAGATGTTCCAGGACGTCATCAGGTATGTGCTGGCACAGACAAAGCATAATATGACTCATTAAGAACAAAACAAAAAGAGAAGTATCTTCTGAAATATTATGCAAAACATTTCTGGTGTTCCTGCTCACAGACTTGCTGCTTTATTGCTCAGAGGTGAGTGAATTTCACCCAGTCGAAGCCGAGAGGTCACTTGTTGAGAGTTCCAACTGATCCAGGTTTTACAAAAAAAATGTCTTCACCATGTGCGAATCACAAACATTGGGGAGAGATCTGAAGAAGTCCAAGTGTCAACTGGCTGCTGACACTCTTCCCTGTTAGAGGCGGCCATTTAGGAGGAGTTCTGGATATTGGCCAAGAACTGTTTTGCCCACCACTCTTCGAGATCAATCGGGACAAAGTCTGGGAAATAAAGTGAGCAACATGCTGAAACAACATGAATATCCCAGGAGATCGTGTTCACAAGTAATTGCTTATTTACATTTTCACAACATTTCTTCATTAATGTCAACACTACAGCATGAGTTAGATATGCAGTACTCTTATCACCAATAATCCACCATCACAATCATTAATCCCGTGACCTCAGTGTTATTCAGTGAGTTGTCCAGAGAGGATTGTCCAGAGCCACACCCGATTCAGTGTACGCTGGCCTGTGGCAAACATTCCCAGCGAGGGTCACTGTAGTGATCAGGATTAATGATCCCAACCAAGAGTTCCCCTCTCCTTCACAGAGAGGATTGAAGCCACAAATGTAATCCCAGCTCAGATCAGTTAATACAAAATTGCAGATTACAACCAGGCTATCTTGGTTTTGCCTCAGCTACAGGCTAAATTTAGTTAAGGAGCCCTCTCAAAAGGGCTTTTATTTCTGGGGATTTTATCACATGGTCTCATCTTTTTACTTAACCCACCTCCAATAGTCTAGTAAATACATGTTTTAAAAAATAATGAAATAAAACACAATCCATTTTAACTGTGCCAGGCATGGGTCAGGGATTAGCACACTCATCTGAGTTTGAAGGATGTGTGGTGAAGTTCCACTTTTGATATTTGAACCCATAATCCAGGCTGATACTCTCAATGCATTACTGAGCAAATACTGCATGGTCAGTTAGTGACCAGGGAGTGAATCTTTAATGCACCTGCATCTGGGAAGTTACCCTTCCCAGTCATGCACCATGCTGCTCTGGAACAAAATCAACATTCTTTCACTGTTGCTGGGTCAAAATCCTGGAGCTCCTGCCCTGACAGTCTTGGGGATGTACTTAGAAAACATGGACTGCAATAGTTTGAGAAGGCGGTTCACCATCCCTTCTCAACAGCTACTCGGGATGGGTGGGTGGTTAATACTGACCTTGTCATTGATGGCAACAATGCTCGAATGAATACTTTTAAAAGTCCTGGATATTCCAGGTCAATCCTGGAAGGTTGGCAAATCCCAGACAACATCCATTCCTCTGTAAGGTCTATATAAATATTCAAAATTACCCCTGGCACCTACTCTTCAGGTTTTGGCTTGGTGTTTTCTCCACGTATTGCACTGGCCCATGTGCACGCTGCCCATTCTCCTGGCTGGCTCCAAGCTGCTCTTCTACCTGCTGCCATGCTGGGAGACAAAAAAAGAAGAAAGAATTTCAATCAATCAATCATTCAGTCACACACAGAGGGGGGAGACAATATTGTTGGAAGCAGAAATGTGATAGCTGTGATCTACAGAACGAAGGAAGAAAAAGAAAACTTCCACTTAGTTAATGCCCTTCACCACGTCAGAAAATCCCAAAGCACTTTCCAATTCAGGACTTCTGAAGTGTAGTCACTGTCACAGCAGCTAACTTGTTACTGACTGAGCCAAGGGAGCGCACAAGAGAGCATAAGACAATAAGACTGGCTTGAGCATTCTCCTCAAGATCACAGCAGCTCCCAAAAATATCCACGATTAGAATTGGAAAATAAAACAGCAAAGGAGCCCGTTCAGTCCATTTAAATATGTTTATAGAAGATATTTTTCACCCACATGCAGTACGAAGAAAATGTTTCCCTGCCTGAAATGGTTGGACGTTAAACCTCATTTGCTCCCTCACGTGGGTGAAAAACATATTTAAAAAAAGAGCAGGAAAGTTTCACTGTGGTTCTCCCATATTTATCCCTCAGCCAACATCATGAAATCAGAAATGCTTATCTCATTGCTGTTTGTGAAACTATATATGTGCAAATTTGTGCTGAATGGCGTTTAACATCATATCCAATCAGCAGCACTGCAGGTAGGGCAGGATCGTATTTGTACTGTGCTGACATTTCATTGTCGATTTGATGGTCTACTGAGCGCTACTGACTGAGCCAAGGCAGACACTGAAATAAAGCGCCATGAGAGAGTGAGAGCAACTAAGAGAGAGTAGAACAGACTTGAGCATGCTCCTCAAATCAGAGCAGCTCCCAAAAATGTGAATAGCCACTTAATTACAACTGGAGAATGACACAGCAGAGAAGCCCATTCAGCCCATCATGCCAGCTCTCTGGCAGATCTAATTAGTCCTACTGTCCTGTCCTGACAGGCTCTGTTTATTTCTCACTTATGCATTCGAGTCTCTAACTGCAACGCCTTTTAATGGTTTATGGAACTTTCCAACATTGTGAAAGATCTTTCAAGGACTGCCGGCTTCTGGATCTCTGGGGGTCAGATTTCCATAAATAAATTGTTCAGGAAGTGCTGATTAGGTGTACCAGAATGATATCTGGACTTGAAGAGTTAAATTATGACAAGGGAGTTTACAATATAGGATTGTACTGCTTCGAATTTAGATAGTTGAGGTGTTTTGGTCTTAACTGCAAGATACTAATGGATGTGTTAGGTCTGCTGGGTGGGGAATCTGGTACCAAAGCACTTGTCCTTTCCTTGTCTTTCTCCTCTGCTGGTCACAAAAGGTCTGAATTTAAAAATGGTATTGAGATTGCCTCTATATAGCTCATTATTAGAAACAAGTCAGCCAGGTTCCTTAAAAAGGATAGAACTAGTTTACTGCACAAAAAGCATACTCTAGCATAGTTTATCAAAATCATAAGTCACACAACACCAGGGTTATAGTCCAACGGGTTTATTTGAAATTACAATCTCTGGACGCACTGCTCCTTCATCAAATCAGAAGTCACACAACACAGGTTGTGGGCCAACCAGTTCCAGTTCCAACGCTCTCCTCAAAAGACAGATTCTGGATACAACTGATAAAGTACCCTTCATTGTCCAGTACTTCCCTGGAGCGGCAAGACTACACCATGTTCTTTGCAGCCTTCAACATGTCATCAATGACGATAAGCATCTCTCCAAGATCATCCCTACGCCTCCACTTCTCGTCTTCAAACAACTGCTAAATGTTAAAACAGACCATTGTTTGCAGCAAACTACGCAGCCTTCAAGACAACAATCAACCCCACAACCCTACCATGACAACCTCAGCAAGACATGTCAGATCTTTGATATGGATACTACCATCACACGGGGGAACACCACCCACCACATGCACGGCAAATACTCATGTGACTCGGCCATTGTTGTCTCTCATACGCTGCAAGCAAAGATGCCCCCGAGACATGATATATTGGTGAGACTGTGCAGATGCTATGACAATGAATGAATGGACACTGCACAACAATCGCCTCCCAGTCAGGGAACACTTCAGCGATCAAGGACATTCAGTCTCCTATCTTCGGGTAAGCATCCTCCAAGGCTGACTACAAGATATACAACAACGCAGAATCACCGAGCAGAAACTGATAGCCAAGTTCCGTACTCAAGAAGATGGCCTCAACCGTGATCTTGGATTCATGTTGTGTTACAGATGACTCCATCATATTGTGCTGTAAGATCTTCCTTACTGTCCTGATTTGACTGCATCACCTTGATAAATTGTTATGATCTCTCTACCTTAATTAGTTTGTACAGTTTTGAATTTAGCATGCAATTTCAGTCATTTAGTTTGTCTCCAGCACCACCTTATTTGTAATTATCGCTCTGCCTCACTTAATTGGATCATAGGCCATCCCTTCGCCGGTTATTCAGCTGTTGACATTTTATTCACCATCTAACACTCTTGGTCACATGGAGACTTATCATCTGACATGCTACTCATATCAGATCTTTTGACCTCTGTGTATAAACTCTGGGCCTGTGTGCTGTGTCCTCTCACTGCATCTGATGAAGGGGTTGCGCTCCGAAACCTTGTGTGATTTCAAATAAACCTGTTGGATTATAACCTGGTGTCGTGTGACTTCTGACTTTGTCCACCGCAGTCCAACATCGGCACCTCCACATCATAGCCACCCCGTGACACCAAACTGGGTTAGTTGACTTCTCTCTGAAAGTACTTGAGACTCAGCAACTCAGTCAAGCAGCTTGTGGTCTTTGCAAATGCAACATTTTATTTTACTACAGCCAATTCTCTGTTGTTTTGCATAGTGTTCTGTTCAAATGCTCCAAGACATAGATATAGGTGCAATGCTTATCCTAAATTAATATTTCAGCAAACACATCTTCATAGCAATACTCTAAAAATTACAACCAGATTGTTCCTGAGTGAGACTTGGAAACATTTCTACACACAAAGGGTGACAGAAGTTTGGAATTTACTTCCACAATTGATGCTTGATTAATTGTAAATTTTAAGCCTAAGAGTGATCAATTTTGCAAATTCACATATTAAGGATTACAGATAAAGACAGATATACACAGTTCAGCCAAGATCTCACCAAACAGCGGAGAAGTTCAAGGGAGTAAATAGGCTCCCTCCTGTTCCTGTGTCACTGTCATTGCGGAATTTGCTGTTCCAACTGCAATAACCAAGACTCTCTGAAATATATGACCTCTTCCCCATTAGAGGCATTCAGGACAGATAGTCCATAATGACTCTGTTACAAAGAGCTTTCTATGTCAGTAAATGTTCATATCTATTTTCCAGTTCAAACAATAAGTACTTTGGACACAAAAAGACTTTCCTCCACTGGTAAAGTTTAGAATTACCAGTGGTTTACCCAGTGATCTATTAAACTTCTAAATAAAAATTTATTGCCCAAGGTTTAATAATTACCAATTGTCTGCTTGATTCATAATACAGTTGCTCTAGTTTAATTACTTGACTTTAATTTATTTTTAAAATCAGATATTTTCTCAAATCCAGCTTCACTGATCACTCTACAAATGGATGTCATGTCCCATATAAACCTAGCCAATATCTAGCTAGTGGATCCTAGGAATCAAACACGGAAACCTTGTCACTATACCCTGGCTAAATGCAATGTACTCCATCTCACAGCTGACTCACATCAGATGAAAAATTATCCCTTCTATCAGACTGTGGCTTGGGCTTTAAGCCAACAAGAAAATTTATGTAACATTGTTCAATCAGTACAATGTGATAGTTTCTCACAACATGTCTCGACATTCAAGACAGTTTCTTGAGCACAGTATCAAGTGTTGAGCCATTTTTTGAAAGTGATAAAACTCTGTCAAGGTGACTATCTCCGCCCAATATCACCACTGGCTTCAGGTTGACTATAGTAAACTGAGGTACAGCTCTTAGCATTTCAATCCTTTAAGGGTAAAACAAAAATCTGAGATTTGGTGGTGGTTAAAAAAAAGTTCAAGAGGTATGTAACAGCATTTCTGAAAAGACAAGAAACAAAATCCAAAAGATCTGGTGGTGTAACGGTGGTGTTCATACCAATGGACCAAGAAACCTGGGTTCAAGTCCCAACTGCTCTAGAGGAGTGTCATAACATCTTTGACCAATTTGATGAAAAATATTTATAAAACAAAGTCTATTAACAAGAATATTACATTCCAAACTAAATAAATACGCATTCTTTCAACAGTGCCTCAAAGGAGATAACTTTCACACACAGCCATCTGATAGATTCCTATCCAATTGCATTTAGACAGCACATATAATGTAATAAAATGTTCCAGGATGCTCCTTAAGAGAATAATCAAACAAACATTGATATTATTTCAGGACAGATACTGAAAAGCTTGGTCAAGGAGTTACATTTTAAGAAGTATTTTAAAGCACAGAAACCAACAACCAAAAACAGCTCCTCAGTTCTGGTATTTCTTTCCTATATTTCTCTACCTCTCCTTCAAGAAGATCTTTAAAACCTACCTATTTAACCAAGCTTTCAGTTGGCTTTCCTAATATGGCTCTTGGAATCATACACAGCCCAGAAAGAGCCCATTTGACTCATCAAACCTATCTGACTCTCCTTAAACTAATTCAGTCAGGCCCATTGCCCTACTCTTATTGCCACAAACCTGCAAGTTTGTTTCAAATTTTCATCCAATTTTCTTTGGAGTCATGATCCTTTCTGCTTCCACAGCCTTCATCAGTACCAAGTTCCAGATCATTACCCCATGTTGCTTAAATCTTTGTCCCCTAGCCCTTGTACTGTCGACTGATGGAGATACCTTTTCCTTGCTTACTTTATCCAGACCTGGAAAGATCTTGTACAGTTCTCATCAAATCTTCCCTCAAACTTCTTTGCTCCAAGAAGAACAATCCCAGCTTCTCCAAACAAACCTTGTAGCAAAGAAAAAAAAAAAATCCTCCATTCCTGGAACCATTCTTGTACATCTCCTCCACGCCCTCTCGAGGACCCACACATCCATTCCTAAAATATAGCGATCAGAATTGAATGCAATGCTCTAGTTGTGGCACAAACAGAGCTTTCAAAAGGTTTAGCGCACTGTCCCTACTTTTACACTCCATACCTGTATTTAAGTCTAAGGTCCCTTATGCATTGCTCACTAATCAAAGTATATCCAAACCAATTTTAAAATCCAACGCATATGAACCACCGCAGTTGCTATGAACCTGTACACGCATTAAAACTATGCAGAGGTTTACCAGAACAAAATATTTTATATTCCCTCTCCATGTTCCTTCTGCCAAAATGCGTCACCTCACATCACTCTGAATTCCATTTGCCAACTGTCTGCCCATTCTGCTAGTCTATGTCCTGCTGTGGGCGATTCCTATTGCCTCCAAGTTGGTTTAAACTTTTGAATGTCTTCTCTGTAATCCAAAAAAGAAACAGTGATCCTAACACTGACCATTGAGTACTGTCATACCATTTCCAATATGAAAAATGACCACTTACCACCATTTACTGATATCTGCAGTTAACCCAATTTTTTTAATACAAGAGGACACTGACTCTCCTGGTCCTATTTCAGTCCACAGTCAAAACTACAGAAAAATAAAAACAACATGGTCTTTATACTTCTCAACTCCCAACAAAATGGATTCTGAATATGTCTCCAAAAGACATCCTCTCTATCATTACAAAGTCTTCTCTCATCATTAGTCACCCCATTTATTTTTCTTTCAAGTGGCCAATTTTATAACAGCCCTATGAAGTGTTGAGATATTTTAATATATTAAAAGCCACTATAGAAGTACAAGTCATTAATACTGAAACCTATACAGGTCTGTATTATGGCCTTGGTGAAAATATCAGACTTTCATATTATGCTATTCTCCGTAACTTAAATCACGTGTGTGCATTGTAGCCGGAACAGAAAGCTTCCTCTTTAATATCAATGTCCAAACAGCTAATAATCTTCAGATGTGCTTGGCAGCACTGACTGCAAAACACCCTCAAACTGTTTCTTTGATGAGGCAGAAGGAGATTGGGACAGTCAGCTGCTGTTGTAGCTCAGGGACTGCCTTTTCACTGAATGAACTTTGAGCATTCAAACAAAAACCGACTTTCTTTTCACATAAGCTAATGAAACGGATTTATCAAGCAAAACCTTGCAACTTATCTATACAACAATAACCTAGTTAAGAGCAGTCCGTGCAGAATTCAGATGGGGAAGATCCTGCCTTACAATACTCTTTGCTCCTTTGAGTTTAAAATTTGGTGAACCCCTTCTTGATTTCTAAGATGCCTTTCATTGAAATCTACTTGAAAGGCAATTCATTAAACTCAGAGTTGAGAAGGATTCAAATTGAATAATGAGAAGATATAATGAATTGAATAGTCTGAAACATCAAGTACTCATTTAAAGAGGTTTAACTTGAGTGGGGAGAAGAACTCAGTATGGTACTTCAGGTCTCATGTTGGGACCAATGTTGTTTCTATTTTGCAGAAATGTTTCAGACACTCAATTGCGTTACTTATTCCAACCTATTTTTGAGCAGGTGGTATTTAATGCAGAAAAGTACAAAGTTTAGTATGCAGGAATTAAAACATGCAAGATCTAAATCATAATTGGCCAAATTGCTTTCATCTTGTAAAACAAGGCAGAGTTGGAATGCCAGGGAAGATCAAAAGATAAAACAACAGGCACAACTTTCACAATGAATCAACTCAAGTTGATAAGCCACAGTCAAAGTGGTTAATAATTAAAGTTTCCTAACAGCCACAAATATAAAACAATCATGAAAGTCAGAAAGGACAAAACACATTCACATGTCACTGGAACACTGATCCACCCTCTAATACACAATCAATTTAAACACATTTAACCTGAATGGGGTTTGCAGCAATTTAGATAGTGATTACTAGTATTGACAGGAAAGGACAAATCTAAGAATGCATTGGCAGATAAGGCCAGAGACATAAAAATGCTTTTAAGAGTTTCAGACCCTATATCCAAATGCACACATCATTTGTAACTTAGGAACTGGAGTAAGCCATTCAGCCCATCATACTGCTCTGCCATTTAACACATTATGGCTGATTGAACACTTCAGTGCTTTTTACCCACTTTCTTATAACCCTTTACACCATTGGTATTCAGAAATTTATCAAATTCTACTTTAAACATTCTCAAAGACTGAAATTCCAAACACCCCTGCAGGAGAGATTTCCAAATATTCACAATCCTGCAAATAAAAAAACTTCTCATCTTGGTCCTAAATGGCATACCCTTATTTTTAAGTTGTATCCTCTGGTACTAGAATTCACAGCTAGGATAAACATCTTACTTGCATCCACCCTGTCTATCCCTTAAGTATTTTGTAGGTTTCAATGAGATCACCTCTCATACTTCAAAACCCTAGAGAACATAGGCCCAGTTTGCCCAATCTCTTCACTGAAAATCCCAGGAACAAGTCCGATGAACCTCTGTTGCACTTCCTGTCTGGCAATGATAACCTTGAGGTAAGGTGATCAAAACTACACACAATACTCCAGTTGCAGTCTAGCCAAGCTTCTATACAACTGAATTAAGAATTCACTTGCAATAAAAGATAATGTTCCACTGACTTATTGACAAGGACATTAGGTTCCTTTGTGCATCTACTCTTTCCAACCTCTCAACCATTTTAAAAATACTTTGCACATTTGTTATTCCCATCATGTGAATAACCTCACATTTTTTCACATCATATTACAACTGTCGTGTTCTTGCCCACTCACTGAACCTGTTCAAATGCCCTTGAAGCTATTTTACGGCTTCCTCACGATACACATTCCTGACTAGCTTTGTATCATCTGCAAATTTGGAAATATTGCATTTGGTCCACATAGCCAAACCACTGGTGCATAGTGAACAGCTGCGGCATAATTACCATATCAGTCACAGCCTGCAATGGGAGAATGACTGGTTTATCCCCACTCTGTTTTCTGATTGTTAGCTAATCCTTAATCCATGCCAGTAATTTACTGTCTATTCCATGTGGTTTAATTTTGCAAACCAATCTCTTGTGGGGGACTTTATCAAAAGCCTTCTGAAAATCCAATTAAACTACGTCTGTCGACTTCCCTTTATCAGTTTTGTTAGTAACATCCTCAAAAAAACTCCATGCTGATTGTGCCCAATCAGATCAGTATCTAACTAACATTCTTTCTGAACAGTGGTACTGCATACATGCTCAGCTGCTCCAATGTTCCATACGCTGATTGGCATCACACCAGCCTGGGAGACCTGTGAAGGAGGTAAGAAAATTAGAGGGAACGCTGTATCCAAATATCCATTTCTCACACTCTTTATATGAGATTATAGCATTTTCTCTACCAGTGACATAAAGCTAACAGTTCTGTAGTTCCCTTTGTTTTCTCTCCCACTCTCTTCTTAAATAACAGTGTAACATTTTCTGGCTTCCAATTTACAAGAATCATTCCATAATCTATTGTATTTTAGAAGACCACCAATACATTGACTATCTCTACAGCTGTCTCCTTCAGCACTCAAGGACATAGAGTATTAGGTCCCAGTGACTAATAAACTTTCAGCTCCATCAATTTCTCCAATACAATCTTGTAACTAATACTTCAAACTCCTCATTCTCCCTGGTTACTTGCAGCTCTCGTTCTGGAAAAGAATGAATTATTAGCTTGGATGGAGATAAATATATAAGATTGAAGAGGTATTCAAGAGACATGTATGAAAAGTGACCAGAGTTGGGGCCTGAATGTCAAAAGACATTTAACTTATTGGAATGACAGAGCTAAGAAAACGTGAAGGGACTGTTCTGTAAATTAAGAATGGCATTCTTTCAGTACTGAGAGTTGAGTCAATTTGTAAGATTAGGGTGGAGCATCAGTTTGGGCAGAGATAAGAAATATTAATGGTAAGTGGTCACTTGTGTGGAAGTAATTTAGGCCCCCAAAAAGTAGCTACACAATAGGCAGAAAATAAATGAATGGGGCATTGTTGACTTTAATGTATATTGGAAGAAATAAATCAGCAAAGGTAGCTTGGAAAATTAGTTCATAGAATGGTGTCTGGACAATTTCTTAGAACATTATGTTCCACAGTCAACCAAGGAGCAGGCTATCCTAGACTTAGGCCTATGTAATGAGACAAAGTTCACTTCATGGTAAAGGTGCTTTGGAGTGAGCGATCACAAGAATTTGAAAGACAGAAGTAAGAACCCATGACTGGTGTTTTAAACCTAAATAAAAGTAATTATGAGGGTATGATAGGGATGGCCTAGTGGTATTATCACTGGACTGTTAATCCAGAGACCCAGATAATGTTCTGGACACCCAGGTTCGAATCCCACCACACACGAGGAATTTGATTTATATTAAAAAAATCTGAATTAAGAGCCTAATGATGATCATGAATCCATTGTTGATTGTCAGAAAAACCCATCTGGTTCACTAATGTCCTTTAGGGAAGGAAACTGCCATCCTTACCTGGTCTGGCCTACATATGACCCCAGACCACAGCAACGTGGTTGACTCTTAACTGCCCTCTGGGCAATAAATGCTGCCTGTCCAGTGACACTCTCATCCCATGGAATTAATAAAAGAAAAAAAATGAAAGTGGAGTTGGCTACAGTGAGCTGGGAAACTAGGTTAGTAGGTAGGTCAGTAGAATTGCAACGGCAGACTTTTAAGGAGATCATTAATAACACTCAAAGATTTATTCCAGTAGGAAAGAAAAAGGTCCTCCGAGTCCGATGTATCACTCAGTGGCTAAATAAAAATAATACAAATCTCTAAAGATTAGTGGGAGGTCAGATTGTTGCACAGACTTTAAAAACCTGCAAGGAATTACCAAAAAAAAGGCAGAAAACTAAGGATGAACAAATGTGTGAACTGGAAAAGAGAAATTGAAGCTAGTGCTGACCACTTAGCCAGTGTCTGAGAGAACTGATAGTGGAAAACAAAGAAATGGACAGCCTTGCAACAGTTACTTTTATCTGCCTTCACAGCTGGAAACTCATAAAACGTTCCCAAAAATAAAGGTGCATCCCATGGTTTGAAGTAGGAATGGCACAGATATTAAATGCATTGGTTATTCTGTTACTACATATATTTCAGATTAGACAGGCAATGTACTTTTAAGACAGTTACATGATATCACGACATGTGACATTCTGATATAAAGGTACTCACCTCACCTTCAGTCACCCTCTCAGTGCAATGGAGTTGGCACAGTATGTTCAGAAAGAAGTGTGTAATACTCAGTGAGTACAGAATACAGATAATGCTTAGTGTCTGTGTTATGACTGCAATGCAAATAGTTAGTGTTGTAAATAACCATAAGGGCATCTGTCTCACCAAGAACCTGTGCTTTTTGGCATATGTCAAGTGAGCTAACACAGAAGGCAATGCACATATCAAGTTGGAAATAGTATTTGTCCCAAGAAACTATGCCATGATGGCAGCCAGGGGACACCAAAAACTAATAATCTCAGCCAGTTGGCACTAAAAGCTGAAAAAGGTGATAATCCTCTAGAATTTTTTAGGGTATGGAAGAGTCCCAGCTGAAAAGTAAAATATCAAATCTAACACCTTTATTCAAGATGGAGACAAAAAGCAGGAAAATTAGGCCAATCAGCCCAAGTCCATCATTGGGAAGGTGCAATGATCTATTATTAAGAGGATTATAGCAGGCTACTTAAATCACAATGATCAAGACAGAGCCAATATGGCTTTTTAAAAGGGTGGATGGAAACACTTTGGAGGCGGTGCAGAGTTGGTTTACAAGGTTGCTACTGAAAGTTTTACTGCAGCTGTAAAGGGCCTTAGTGAAACCACATCTAGACTGTGGTGTAAAATCTTGTTCTCCTTATTTGAAACAAGATGCAAGACCGTAGAAGCAGTTCAGAAAAGGGTCCCTCAACTCATTCCTGGGATGAAGGGTTTACCTTATGAAAAGAGATTGAACAGGTTCAGCCTATTTCCATTAAAGTTTAGAAGTTTTAAAGAGATAGTAGTTTTTGAAACACAAAATCTCAAGGGGGTTGGCTTGAAGGGCCAAATGGCCTCCTGCTCCTAAGTTCTACATTCCTGGGGACGGAATCGGCATCAGCCCACAAAAACGACCAATCCAACACTTTGGGATCGCACTCTAATAAAGGGATGGATTCATCCATATGCTTACTGAAATTCAGTACAGAAATGTGTTTTTGTCCAAGAAAGTATTTAGAAGACAACTAATATGCAACAGACACACTTGACTCCCCTAGTAAAAGTCAGCAGCAGCTAAAGTAGAGATGACCACTGATGTCTCTTGCAGTCTCAATACAAAGTTGAGATCAGAGTAACTCATCAATGAGGTTCACCTTATGTTCCCATGACCCTTTTCCAATAAATAGCTGGCCAGCCAATTTTCTCGCTAGCTGACATTGTAAATCGTTCTCCTTCCTCTCCATCACATGTAAAACCAGTATCATTACACATCGTTGTGTAAGTGTGCATCATTATCTATCAACCTGATGAGAATTTATGTTGGAATAAAGATCCTAGTCTATAACCTGCAGATTTGCTGTCATTGCTGCAGTGTGGGAGGCCAATCAAAGGTTGATGCGAGCACCACTAAAATTGTATTCCGCATTCTGTGGATAAAAAATTTTGCAAGTGGGGCCACAGATAGACCATACACCAGCATACAGAGAGCTTACCAAGCAAGACATGGAGCGGGATGGGAGTGGCGTGCAAAGAAAGAGAGCTAATGGGACAGCCAGACTCAGAGCAGGAGAAAGAGACAGAGAGAAAAGAAATTGCCCTCATCTGCACAGCAAACCCTTGGTCCCGTTTCAGATCAGCCTTTCTTACCTTCGTAAACAAACCGGACATTCTCTTCATGAGCCGGCGTGTGCTCCTCTTCCTGGGTGTCTATAATTCCTGGAGTTGGACAGCGCTTCCCATTCACTCGGTTAAACACCAGCTTCGGAGCTGGGCAACTGGAAAAGAGGAAAGCAGACCGTACAAACCAAGACAGAAACACCAGGCAAATAATGGGCTTCTACAATATGCATAAAAGAGTGGTGCCAGAGGTCTTGCTGCATATTGCCACTGTTTCGTTCAGTGTTTGAAGGAGTTGCATATAGTGCTAAACTTTGTGCAATCGGTGACCTTATGATCAAGAAAGATCATTGATGATGCAGCTGAAGATGGTTGGGCGTTGAACACTATAGTGAGGAACTCCCGCAGAGATGTCCTCGGACTGAAATGATTGACCTCCAACAACCACAACCATCCTCCTTTGTACTAGGTATGACTGCAACCAGTGGGTTTCCCCACACCTCAACTTTCATTGGCCTATGAATGTGGAAAGCACTCCAAACCAAGGGAGGGAGATTAAAATCAGTTGAAGAACCACCCCCCCGCCCTCCCAAGTCACGTCAAGGTGCCTAATCCTGTTCATTATCAGAAGTATAACATTGAACCAAATTTGGATCCAGTGTTACAGACACCTCACAATATCTGCTCCACCATTCCACTCCATTTATTTAGTCCCTCTATAGCAAAATGTAACAAATTAGCTGTGCTTGGACTTTGAATAGGTCACCACAGCTCTAATGTCAGAGGGCTAAAGTATCAATAATAATTCCTCACGTATTACCCAACCAGCAACACTTGCACAATCATTTTATAATCATTGACCATTCAGCTTATAAATAACAGATAGAAAGCTACCTGGTGGAGAAGCTAGGTCCAGGAACCAATAGGCACCTGGCAAACACCAAGGACTGGGCAATGAGTCTGACCTTGCCTCAAAGTACTGCGCAGAGCATGGAACAAACATTATTTTAAATCAAATAATCCCAGCTCTTCGAAGAACAGAGTGCTAGGACTACAAGCACAGTGAGTCTAATACAGAGCTCCTCAAGGTGATCTGATTAGCAGTTTAATAAATCATTTGAAGTTGGTCATTCAGTTGTCATAGCTATTAACAGAATCTGGCAGCCTGTTATCAAACACATCCTCCAACCCCATACTCTCTCAGATCTAGGTCAAAATACAGACCATTTGCAAAACCAGCGACCCACAACATCTCAAATATTTTCTAGAAATGTCACTATTCATTCACTGCTCTGGTTAAAGATCCAGCAGCAGTCTCACCAATAGTGAAATAATATCAATGGGGGTATTAAATAACAACACTGCCAAGCAGCTAACCAATCACCAAGCTAGCCAATGAATTAGGAAGTGAGATAACAAGGTGTAGAGCTGGATGAACACAGCAGGCCAAGCAGCATCAGAGGAGCAGGAAAGCTGACGTTTCAGGTCTGGATCCTTCTTCAGAAAATGGAATTAGGGAATTAGGAAGTAAGTCGAGTTAACTGAATGCTGTGAACCATCTGATCACAAGACAAGCCCAACAACACAGACATACAGCCAACCAGTCAATGAGTGAGCCAGCCATTGAGATAATTAGTGAATGAGTACACCTATGAGTGAGCTGGGCACAGAGCCAACCAGTGAAAGAAGCCAATAACTCAGTAAATGAATGAGCAAGCCAGAAAGTCAGTCATATACATCAAACTAATCATCCATTCAGTATACAAATCATCGTGGATGAGACACGTCAGTTGAAAAAGTGGATCATAAGTTAAATTTGGTCTGTAGTTAATGTTTTACACCAACCACAGTATATCTTGTAAATAAAATTAGTTCTGCTGTTTGACATAACAGTATATATTATGCATCTCAAATCATTCTGCTGATAATGACTGCTAAATATAATATTTATTTGGGGAACAGCTGATGGTTTGGCCAACGGCTTTTCTGATTTGGGAATGCAGGTATATTTTGTCCTTCATGAAGCATTTTCCTAAGCAAATTACTTAAAGCCCTTTTCTGAGTCCCCACTCTGGAGAATCTGATTAAACCAGAGAAAAAGACAAAGACATTCAGTTACTCTGTATCTAAACCTGTGACATACCTGTCCTGGGAAGATTTGACAAAACTTACATCTATTCCCAGTCCAGCAAATTACACCTTGTAACAGCTGGAGATCCAAGTTTATGAAGAAAATGATTGTACAAAAGAGAACAGGTAAAGTTAACTCAGAGTCTGTAAATTCTACACTTCATTAGGTAATTATTTTCCTCAAGAACTTGCACAACATTTGCGAATTACTGACCAAAAGCAAAGATAATTCTATGAAACCGTTCGGATAGTGACAGTGAGGCATCGACATACTGACAGGCAAGAGTAACAGCCAAATAACTGGGAACTTAGGTTGTTATTCATGATTTATGGAGGGCCTCTGTTTCGCACTCATGTCCTTTCTGTGTTTACTGGTTTGAAGGCCATTCCTGTTGTCGAAAATTCTAGCTGAAGCCAGCATTATGCAGCTTAACCTCTGAACTGATATCATCTATGTGCTAGAGCTGGCTGGTTCATACAAAATCAGTTTATAACTTTAGTCCCACCAGTTTTAATATTGTTGTATTGGCATCAGAGGAGCAGAACTCAAAATAGAGATCGTGAGCTATTGTGAAAGAGTTCCAAGAAATCCATGACAAAAAACATAAATCAAAGTTGAAGCCAATAGTTCAAAGAGCATTGCATTATTTTTTTTGGGTCATAAAGTAATAAAATACAGAATATTAAACATCTGAATTAAAAGTTGTAAACACAGGCTGAATTATACGATACAATAAGAGACCTCTGACTGCATGAATTAATTCTGGTTTACCAAGATACTAATTTACTGATTGCAAGTTGTGCTCTCCTCTCTTATGTGACTAACTAGAAATAGCCAGTACCTGTGATTTAACCAAAGTTTCAGAATATCAAAGAATTGAGGTCAGGCAATGTTAGCACAGGTACACAAAAGGAACCAAAATGTAACCAGTGACCTTCTGCAGGTCCACATCTTAATATCCGCTAAACAATTTCAAGGCTTTCACAAATGTTCTTGCCAAATCTGAAGAAAAGCCAAAATGTTTCATTTGTCTCCTGTTCAGCAGAAGCATTAAATCAATTAAACTTAACAACACTTGAAAACAAGAACAAGTCAGGAAACCACATTTATCCAATGTTGAAAAGATGAGCTTTCACAGTGGCGACTTCAATAAAAAAAAAACCTTAATTATCTTTTGAATAAATTTCTAAGATTCTCAGGGCATCAGGGTATGAAAGAAAACCAGCACTGAGATAGAGGATCAGCCATGATCACAGTGAATGGCAGAGCACGCTCAAAGGGCTGGACAGCCTACTCCCGCACCGACTTTTCAAATTAGCTCAAAGTACATCTTTTGAGGTAATCCTTCTAACTGCACAGGCAAAGAAACATCATACATTTATGTAAACTTTTTGATTTTACCTGTTACAATCAATAGGATTAAAGTAACGTGCAGAGGGGTGAGGGAAATAAGTTTACAATTTTATCCATTTCAAACAACACTATCAAACAAAGCTTTTGTTTTTGTTGGCATTTGGGATCATGTTAATTTTCAAGAGTTAAAACGGGATCAGTACTGCTTCTTGTGTCTACCAAAATATATCACTTTGTAACCTCTCTGCAGTAAATTGTGAGCAGCTATTCCAGCAATCTCTTGAAAACAATGAACATCCTCCTCACAGTTCACTACACTTCCACGTTTTGACTCATCTGCACATTTTGAAATTATTTCCAACCAAGTCATTGAAACTATAAAATGCAGCTATTCTACTACAGACATTTGGGGACAGCACTTTACAATTTCCTCCATTTGAGAAGTACATTCACCCCTACTTTTCATTTCCTGTTACTCAATCAACTTTGTATCCATGCTACCACTGTCCCTTTTATTCCAATGGGTTCAACCTTGCCAGCAAGCCTATCATGTGGCAGTTTATCAAATGACTTTTAAAAGTTCATGTACACCACATCAATCCTCATCAATTTTCGGTGTTAACATTCACCTTAACAAAAAAAATCATTCAAGTTAGTTCAACATAATTTGTCTTTTAACAATTCTGTACTGGCTTTCCTTCATTAATCCTCACTTATCCAAGTGACGGTTAATTTTGTTCTGGGTTATAATTCTTTCTAAAAGCTCCCCAACTCTGCTTCCATTCTTGAGCAGGAAATAACAGTCAGTATATTTTTATATTGCTATTTTTACAACAAATCTTGCTATGCAAAACAATTATGCAGAAGAATGGGATATTCCCTCTGCATAGTCCATGAAACACTGTCAAAGCAGGTACAGGAGATAAGATAAAGTTTCACTTTTACAGTCATAAACAACAATTCACAGACCAGGTATCTCAATGGTTAGATGCCTCCCAGTTCTGAAACATGATAATTAATATTTATTATTATCCCAATCTGACTTTCACTGAGCTCCTTTGATTTTTGTAACTACATGACAGTTGGATCAGACTGTATGGCTACCACATATGTTGCTGTGTCTCAGAAATCAAAAGTGTATAGCGAGGGTATACTATAGGCCTCCCAATAGCTTGCAGGTGATAAAGAAATGGATATGCAAGCAGATCATGGAAAGATGTAAAAAAAAGCAAGGGTTGTTGTAGTGGATGATTTTAACTTCTCCAATATTGACTGGGACTCCCTTAGTGCCAGAAGCTTAGATGGGGCAAAATTTGTTAGGTGCATCCAAGAGGGCTTCTTGCAACAATATGTAGATAGTCCAACTAGGGAAGGGGCCATACTAGACCTTGCATTGCAGAATGAGCCCAGCCAGGTGACTGTCCTTTCAGTGGCACAGCATTTTGGGAACTGTGATCGCAATTCTGGAAGTTTTAAGATAGTTATAGATAAGGATAAGACTGTTGATATTCCAGGGCATGTCAATATTAAGAAGAATGAAGTGTTGGTGTCTTGAAAAACATTAAAGGTAGGTATGTCCCGAGGATACTGTGGGACGCAAGGGAGGAGATTGCTGGGGTCTTGACAGAGATATTTATATCCCCTTTAGCCACAGGCGAGGTCCCAGAAGACTGGAGAATAGCCAATGTTGTTCCTTTGTTTAGGAAGGGTAACAGGGATAACCCAGGAATTCATAGGACAGTGAATCTTATTTAGTGGTAGGGAATTACTGGAAAAGATTCTTAGGGACAGAATTTACTTGTATTTGGAAAATAATGGACATATTAGGAGATAGTCAGAATGGTTTTGTGCAGGGATCTACTAGTCTTACTAATTTTATTTTGTTTGGGAAGATGATTGATGAGATTAGGGCAGTGTATGTTGTCTACATGGAGTTTAGTAAAGCATTTGACAAAGTTACTCATAAGATTAAATCATATGGGTTCCATGGTGAGTTGGTAAGTTGGCAAGTTGGCTCGGTCATTAGAGAACAGAGGATAGTTGTGGAGGGGCGTTTCTCTGATTGGAGGTCTGTGATCAGTAGTGTTCCGCAAGGATCAGTACTGGGGCCTCTGTTGTTTGTAATATATATAAATTATTCAGATGAAAATAGATGTGGTCTGATTAGTAAGTTTGCAGATGACATGAAAATTGGAGGAGTTGTGGATAGAAAGGAAGGTTATCAACGATACAGCAGGATATAGATCAGGTGGAAGGTGGGGTGGAGAAATGGCAGGTGGATATTAATCCGGACAAGTGTAAGGTGATACATTTTGGGAGATCAAATGCAAGAGGAAAGCACGTAAATGGCAGAACCCTTAAGAGCCTTGATATACAGAGGAATCTTGGGATGCAAGTCCAGAGCTCCTAAAAGTGACAACACAAATGGATAAGGTGATAAAAAAAGGTGTGCAGCATACTTGCCTTCAATGGTCAGGGCATTGAGCATAAAAGTTGACAAATCCTGTTGCAGCAAATCCTGTATAAAATTTTTGACCACATTTGGAGTATTGCGTGCAGTTTCGGTCACCACACTAATTGGAAGGATGTGGAGACTTTGGAGCGGGTACAAAAGAGGTTTCCCAGGATGTTGACCGGATTGGAGCCAATTAGTTCTAAAGAGAGGTTGGACAAACTTGTTTTCGTCAAAGTGTTAGAACCTGGGGGGGCAATCTGATAGAAGTAGATAAAATTGAGAGACACTTGGATAGGGTGGATAGTTGGAAATGTTTTTCCCCAGGGTGGAAATAACAAATACTGGGGGGGAGAAGTTGTTTAAGGTGAGAGGGGAAAAAAATTTAAAGGAGATGAGTGAGGCAAGTTTGTTTTTTAAAACATAGAGGGTAGTAGGTGCCTGGAATGCAGTGTCAAGGGAGGTGATAGAAACAGATTTGATATCAACATTTAAGAGGCATTTAGACAGATATATGAACAGGCAGTGAACAGAGGAATATGGACCATGTGCAGGCAGATGGAATTAGTTTAGAATGGCATCATGGTCAGTGCAGACATGGTGGGCTGAAGGGCCTGTTCTTGCGCTGTACCTCTATGCTCTCTCAGCAGTTCAGGCCTTCTGGAATATTTAAGTTAGGAATGCATGCACAGTAACCCTCCCTCCTTTGTGGCCCCAACTTGGGACATCTGTGCACCCCAAAATAGGAATTCTCCTCAGCCTCTCCTCTCAGCTGTAGGAAAAAGGAATGAAGCTGCTTGAAAAAGACTCAATGCAGCTGTGACAGACACCACTGTAAACTCTAAGTTAACCTCTCTCCAGGAATACAAATCCTTTAGTGGCAGAACAAAGTGAAATTCCATAGTAAATCTACCCTGTGGATTACCAAGGAAATACAGGTAACTTCTCCAGCAGGACATTTATGAAACCCTGTCGGCACAGACGAGTTGGGTTGAAGGGGATGTTTGTGTTTTATATGGCTCTGACTCTAGGAAGGAGATGCACTGACCCAATAAGGAGGGAGGACTGGAGCTTTGCAGGGAATTGAAGAGAAGAAAAGGAGTTGTGGTCTGAATCAGGACACTAGCTTTACTGGACTTGGCGTCAAACCTTCTGAAATTGCACACTAAAGGAAAACAAACTAAATGCTGGAACAAAACTTTAAAATACTGACAGACATGAAGTTAACAGTTAGATCGTCTTTCAGATAAAAGTCCATTCAACAAGTCTCCCCTAACCTTTGATCCGTGTTTCAGATGTACACAGGCCCCTTGAGTCATTCTGACACTTTTGTGTTGCGTTCTTTAAAACAGCACGGAGATGTTTAGCAGACAGCCCAAACATAAGGGGGCTCTGATTAACATGAAGCAAGACCCAGATTCAAGTCCTACCAGAAACATGTAATAACATCTCTGAACAGGTTGTTTAGAAAATATAGTTTTTTTTTGAAGAATACAAACACAATAAAAAAAACCCTTTCTCTCGCACTCACTCCTATGGTTTGACAGAAATGGGTGGTAATTGCTCAACATCTTGGTTTACTTTTAGGAAAACATTAAATCTTTCCCTATTCAGCACATATTGATCAGTGAAACCCAAACCTTAACCGTGGCAAACTAACAGCTGCTGTCTGCTTGACCTGAAGTCAGATCACAGGCAGTTATATCCACGAGCAACATAGAGGTGTCTTCACTTGACCATGTTAGTAATGTGAGGTACTGCTGCCTAGATCAAGAGCCTGAATCTGAAACAGATCAATAGGGGTCTTTATATGAGTAGAGTACAGCTGACAGCAGACAAGCAGACTTCCAGATTCAGCAAAGTTTTCCACTTCAAATACCATAACAGGCACAAGACCTCCAACATTGTGGCCATGGAAATGTTGGATTAAGGGTGATATTTCATGATCCATCAGTGTTATTCAGCCATCATCGAAACTGGAATTCATTAAAAACTAAAAAGACCAACATAACCAGTATGTGGGTAAAAGGTAAAGGACACAGAATGGCATGCAGTTGTCAATGTCCCTAGTCAGGAAATCTTAAGTGTTGTGTAATTCTTTATCACCTACAAGCAGCTCAATGATAAGGACACAATTTAAAGGATAAAGTTGTGAAGTACTTTAAATGTTATAACAGCCTTGGGAAATGGGATATCGTGTTTTCATATTTGGCTCAGAAAGAGAGAAATCTGCAGTTTGTTCCTACTCCACAACAGGGCTAGCTAGCTTGGTCTTTACCCTGTTCTCATTCTCTCACTTGGAAGCATATTCCGTGCAGTAACATGTTGCAATCCTCTATTGACTAGTAAGCACGTGTTTGCCTACAAGCAAAAGCAATCATGAAGGTCAAATTATTCACACTATACAATGCAGATACTAAGCATGCTATTCCACACTACACACACCAGGCACACTGCTCCACGTTATACAGACATGCAGCACAGGGTTCTACACACTATGATTACACTAATCCTTGTTAAGCAACACATAACAATCATACTGTTGCATGTTAAGCACATACACCAAAAATGCAATTCCACATTTTAATAACACACTAACATAGCACCTTGCTCTAAATTTTAAAATACACAGAACACACAGCTCCACATAATTTAACACAACACACATAAAGCACACTGTCCCACAATACACACCCAACCAGCACATCATACAACACATTGTCCCACATAATGCAATGCTCACATGCAGCATACTGCTCTACATTATACTGGTTGTGTGTTGTAAATTGTGGAGCAGAATGCTGGCTATGTGTGTGGCATCAGGTGGAACAGTATGCTGGGTGTGGGTTGCCTTTTATCCTGCACCATGCAACACACACTTGAGCACACTGACTTAGATTATAACACACACTGTCCCACAGAATACTGCTCCGTATTATAAACACCGAGCACATGCTCCTATATTGTACAAGAGACACTGCTCGAATATTATGCAACAGACACCCTCCCATATTATACAACCCACACCAAGCACAGTGGCCCACATTATAACACACAGTCCCACAGAGTACTACACATTGAGCACAGTGCCACATTTTAACACACACCGAGCACACTGTCCCTGATTGCAACACACAAACCCGGAGCGCTACCTAAACTGTGCCGGTCGATGATCTCAACGGGACAGAGCGAGAAGATAAGGCCGGCTCGCCGGCTCCTGTGCCGAGCTCCCCAGCCTAAATGTCACCTTCACCGCAAGGTCACAGAGCTGGACTGCCAGACACCGCCTGCCCGAGTCCCCACCCGAACTCCTCAACTTACCTCCCCACCAGTTTCAGCTTGAGGTCACAACCGGACTTGGCTTCGATCTGCTGGGATGGACCTGCGTTAGAGAGAGAGAGAGAGAGAGAGAGTGAGAAGGAGCCAGAACTGTGCGCTGGGCCGAGCGGGGCGCTGCCTCCTACCCGTCCTCCGCTGTGTGGCCAGCCTGCTGGGTCCCCGGGTGATGGTGTACATGGTCAGGAACAATCTCTCGTTATGCAGCACCGGCACAGTCCAGTCCGGGACAGAGTCACCGCCTCCCCAGCTGAAAGGGACCCGCCTCCCTGATGTCCAGCCCTACAGTGAACTCCAGGAAAGTCTCAGCCACAACCGAGAAACACACAGCCCAAACTCCCGGGGTCCACCCAATCCAATTCCAACTGGATCCAACTTCCAGGATCACTCAACTCCAACCTAACCCACCAGCTGGGATCGCCCAACCCAACGCATTCATCTGGGAAATCCCACCCAGAACCACTGAATTCGACCCGATAAAATAAAAATTTATGGTATAGAGGTAACACGTTTGGATAGGTAGAAGATTGGTTGGCTGGCAGAGAACAGAAAGTATGCATACATAGGTCATAGAGATGTACAGCATGGAAACAGTCCCTTCGGTCCAACTCGTCCATGCTGACCACATATCCTAAATTAATCTAGTCCTATTTGCCAGCATTTGACCCATATCCCTCTAATCCCTTCTTATTCATCTACACATCCAGATGTCTTTTAAATGTTGTAATGTACCAGCCTCCACCACTTCCTGTGGCAGATAATTCCATACACATACCACCCTATGTGTGAAAAAGTTGCCCCATTGTCATAGAGTAGAATCATTGAATCCCTACAGTGCAGAAAGAGGCTGTTTGGCCCATCAAGTCAGCACCCACTCACTGAAGAACATCTCATCCAGACCTCTCCCCTGCCCAAACCCATCCCCATATCCCAGTGGGGTTTTTACCATGGCTAACACACCAAACTTGCACATCCCTGGACACTACAGGGCACTTTGGTTTGGCATAGCCATGTGACACAGGGGCCTGTGCTGGACCCTCAACCATTTGCAATTTGTATCAGTGATTCAGATGAGGGGAACTAAAAGAAATGGTAGCTATGTTTGCAACACGCAAAAACAGATAGGAAACTAAGTTCTGTAAAAGACCTGAGATAACAAGGTGTAGAACTGGATAAACACAGCAGGCCAAGCAGCATCAGAGGAGCAGGAAAGCTGACGTTTCGGGCCTAGACCCTGCTTCAGAAAATGCTTGGCCTGCTGTGTTCATCCAGCTCTACACCTTGTTATCTCAGATTCTCCAGCATCTATAGTTCCTACTATCTCTGTAAAAGACCTAACAAGTTTTTAGATGATTATGGAGCAAAGGAGCAAAATATCCAGCAGATGGAGTATAATGTGGGAAAATGTGAAATCATTGACTGTTAGGAAAGATGAAAAAGGAAAGTATTTCTTACCTGGAGAATGACTGCAGAATTTAGGCTTACACAGGGGTCTAGGTGTTCTACTGCATGAGAACAAAACATTGCTGTGCAGGTACGGCACATAACCAAAGACTAACTGAGTTCTTTGCTTATTACAGGAGGAATTGAACATAAAGGTAAGAATATTATATTTCAGTAAAGCAGAACACTGATGAGATCACATCTTAAATACTGGAATGCAATTTTGATCTCCTTTGTCAAGGATGAAAATACATTGGAGGTGGTTTAGAGGAAGTTTAATAGGTGATACCTGGACTGAGCAGATTGTTTTATGAGGATAGGTTGGACAGACTGTTTCAACCATAGTTTAAAAGAGTGAAGAGTGAAGATTGAAGCATATTTGATCCTGCAAGATCGTAACAAGGTGGACAGGATTTTCTTCTTGAGAATGACCTCAGAACTAGGGGACACAGTTTTCAAATTAGGGGTCACCTATTAAGACTTAGTTTAGGAGATTTATTTTCTCGACTTTGGAACTCCATCTCAGAAGATTGGAAGATTTTAAGGCAAAGGGAAATAGAATTTTGTTTGGTGAAAAAATCAAAACTTACTGGGGTAGAAACAAATCACCAATGATCTTATTGAATGATGGAGCAAGCTCAAGGGGCTGAATGACCTAATTCTGCTTCTATTTTGTATGTTCATATGTTTTTAACCCAGTGACCTAGACCACCTAACTCAGCCAAATCTGTGGGACCATTTAAACTGGTCACTCTCAGATCATTGAACAGAGCCACCAACACTGCAACTGAACATCTGTGCACTATCCAACCAACATAGCATCTTACAGCACAGAAATAGAACCTACAGTCCAACCAGTGATAGATCATAGAATCCATCATAGGATCCCTGTAGTGTGGAAAAAGGCTATTCGGCCCAACAAGTTCACACGACTCTCCAAAGAGCATCCCACCCAAACTCACCCATCCCTGCAACCCCACATTTCCCATGGCTAATCCACCTAAACTACACATTCCCAGACACTATAGGCAATTTAGCATGGCCAATCCACCTAAACTGCATGTCTCTGGACTGCCATGCTGAACATAATCCCAAACTAATCTAGTCCCACCTGCCTGTTCCTGGCCCGTATCCCTCCAAACCTTTCCTATACATTTACTTATCTAAATGTCTTTTAAAAGTTGTAACTGTGCCCGCATCCATCACTTCCTCAGGAAGTTCATTCCACATATTCTGAGTAAAAAAAAATTTCCCTCATATCTTTTTTTAAGTCTCTCTACTTTCACCTTAAAAAAGTACCCTCTTGTCTTGAAATCCCCCACTTTAGGGAAAAGACACCTTATTGACACAGTAACCCTATCTATTTTATAATGATTTTATAATGACCCTCATGACCCAGAAGGTCTAAAATAAGGAACATGTGTGATTACTTGAAAATATTTGGGCCATCTGTTATTATTTTAAAATGTTTCAAAAGTACTTAAGAGTTTATATCACTTATAAAGGGATAACTTATAATTTTTGAATAACAATTGCTTGGTAGTGCAGAACATTTGAAAAGTGAGGCAATTTAGAGCAAAGACAAAAGGGCAGTGATTACTTCAGAAGTTAGCTCTGATAGGCTGAAGCATTGCATGGAGAATGCAATGGGAACTATAGGCCCTCTGAGCTTCTGTATAACTCAAAAATTGTACAAGGTTTGAACATTTCGTAAATGAGCCATATCAGTGACAACTCACCGGCAAAGACTCCTTGCAAGATCCACCTTTGTACCAACAAGACTCTGACTGTACCCATCAACAAAGCTCAGTGAATTTAATCCAACAGGCCCCCATAAAGTTCACCAGAGCAAGGTAATGTATGTATTTTTCAGGCAATCAACCCAGTTTGGGGAAATTTTAACTGAATTTATTGTTTAGGAGTTCTTTAACTTGCGAGTGTTTTAATTAAACTACGTTTGAATTGTAGTCCTTAGTTTGTCTCATACAGTATCAGTACCCAAGTAAACACATTTTATGAGTAATAAACTGTTTGAGGTATCTGTATAGCATATTTCACAGTCAACACAGTAAATGGAGCGTTGATGTACAGAGGTATCTTGGGTACAAGTCCATAGCTCTCTGAAAGCAACAACACAAGTTAATAACGTGGTAAAGAAGACGTACAGCACGCTTGCCTTCAGTGGTTAGGGCATTGATTATAAAGGTGGTAAGTCATCTTACAGTTGTATAAAACTTCAGTTAGGCCACATTTGGAATATTTTTCTAGTCACCACATTATAAGATGGATTTGGAGGCTTTGGAGAAAGTGCAAAAGAGGTTTACCAGGATATTGCCTGAATTGGAGTGTTTTGACCATAAGGAGAGGGTAGACAACTTGGATTATTTTTGCTAGTGCATTAGAGGCTAAGGGGGTGACCTGATAGAAGTATATAAAATTATGAGAGGTACGTATAAGGTGGATAGTCAGGGTTTTTACCTCAGGGTGGAAATGTCAAATACTATGGGGCATAGGTTTAAATTGAAAGGGGGAAAGTTGACAGAAGATATGAAGGAATTTCTTTTATACAGAAAGTGGTAAATGCTTGGAACGTGCTACTGGAAAAAGTGGTAGAAGCACATATAATAGCAATATTTAAGAGGCATTTAGACAGACACATTAACAATCTGGGAATAGATGGCATCATGGTTGGTGCAAACGTGATGGTCCAAAGGGCCTGTTCCTGTGCTGTACCGTTGTATATTCTATTAAGCTCACTGATTATCTTCAATTGTCATTGCTAATTGTGTGGAAAATAAAGCATTGTTTTGGCCTGATAACTGTTAGTGGGAAATACTACTCACATTGCCACTGTACGGTAACAATAGGGAAAGATTTGCTTAAGCTGTTCAAATTTTTCAGGTACCTTACCTTTCCAGAGTAATTTGAGGTAGATTAGGCATTTGAGTCTGAAAGTGATTGCCCAATTGTTGCCCAATACGTCGTGAATATTGGTCTGATTAGGATAGCCATTCTCCCACAAGATAGCTTTGAAATGCACTTTCTCTGCATCACCTTGCAAAGTGAGCAAATGTTGGTAAGGCCAATCTTATATTCCATGAAGGTATACAAATCTGGTACTAAATTATTTCTGGTTTGGTTTTCCATTTTTTCTGTTTTTTCCCAGTACATACTGGTTATACCAGTTAGATATATTTGTAATTTTAATCCAGTTTCAACTTATTTTTCCTTCTTATTGATTCAAACAGCCAATAAGTGGGACATACAGCCTAAGTACTTGTCATTAACCAGCACTGAAATTCATTCACAACCTTGTTCAATTGTGTGGTAGGCAGACTGTTATTTTGGACTCTCTACAGCATCCTGTTAGCATTTTCATGTTGTTCCTTTCCCCAACATGCTAATAGGACCATTCCACTACTATCTACTGCAAGCCTTCCTTCACTGGTAACTATACTTGTATTTAATCTATTCCAAGTTCATATTTAACAGGCTGGAAAAATACCAATTTCCAAAGTCCATTTGAGGTGCATGCACATTCCTTGTTCACGTTCTTTTTATTTGCACAGAACTAAATTACACAGACAACATCATTGACAATATATGAAGAATTTCCATGCACTGAAATGTACATAAAGACACAAGAAATAGAGAGGAATGTAGCTGAGACCAATACTGACGTAGACTTTGTGGATGACACCTGCACTCCCAAATCTGGTTCAGCTTTGGCCTTAACTTCGAGCCTTATTTCTGCAGTGATGTGGATGTGCTGGTGTTGGACTAGGGTCAACAAGGTCAGAAATCACACAACACCAGCTTATAGTCCAACAGGCATATTTGAAAACACAAGCTTTCTGAGCTTCACTCCTTCTTCAGGTGTTAGTGAAAGAAGAAGTATCAAGCACAGAATTTATAAGTAAAAGATCAAAGGGTCACACCACTGATGAGGATATATTAAACAAACCTAAGATGCTGTTAAATCTTTAATCAGTTAGAAGGTTTTAATTGATTAATAAGAATATGTAAATCCCTGAATTCCTTTCAAGTCACTGTCCTGAGAGAACTAAAGGTGTTATAAGGGTAAAGAACAGGTGAGATTTTAAGTCAGACAATGCATTTTAGGTGTGAGGCCTTGTTTAGAATCTGTTTGTGTTTTGGTCTGGAGTCAAACTCCTTGTATTTCTAAAGTAGGAATTTATAAAACGCCACATTGACTGACTGTCTATAAATTGTGTTCTTTTTGAACACAACAGAATGTATCTGCATATACAAATTCATCCATAGATTTGTGTATGTGTGTCAGAGAGGGGGAAGGAAAGAGAGAGACGGTGTGGGGGGAAGAAAGAGTGTGTGTGTGTGTGTGTGTGAGAGAGAGAAAGGGTAAGAGAGGGTGTGTCTGTGTGAGTGGTGGAGAGAACGAGTGTGTGTGTGTGTGTGTGTGTGTGAGGGGGAGAGAACGAGTGTGTGTGTGTGTGAGGGGGAGAGAACGAGTGTGTCTGTGAGGGGGAGAGAACGAGTGTGTCTGTGAGGGGGAGAGAACGAGTGTGTCTGTGAGGGGGAGAGAACGAGTGTGTGTCTGTGTGAGGGGGAGAGAACGAGTGTGTGTCTGTGTGAGGGG
>NC_063352.1:35234074-35281336 GCF_021869965.1 Rhincodon typus
GTGTGTGTGAGGGGGAGAGAACAAGTGTGTGCGTGTGTGTGTGTGAGGGGGAGAGAACAAGTGTGTGCGTGTGTGTGTGTGAGGGGGAGAGAGCAAGTGTGTGCGTGTGTGTGTGTGAGGGGGAGAGAACAAGTGTGTGCGTGTGTGTTTGAGGGGGAGAGAACAAGTGTGTGCGTGTGAGGGGGAGAGAACGAGTGTGTGTATGTGTGTGATGGGGAGAGAATGAGTGCGTGTGTGTGTGAGGGGGAGAGAACGAGTGTGTGTGTGTGAGTGGGAGAGAACGAGTGTCTGTGTGTGTGTGTGAGAGGGGGAGAGAACGAGTGTGTGTGTGTGAGTGGGAGAGAACAAGTGTCTGTGTGCGTGTGTGAGTGGAGAGAACGAGTGTGTGTGTGAGTGGAGAGAACGAGTGTGTGTGTGTGAAGGGGAGAGAATGTGTGTGTGTGTGAGTGGGAGAGAATGTGTGTGTGTGTGTGTGTGTGAGAGAGAGGGGGAGAGAACGAGTGTGTGTGTGTTTGAGGGGGCGGAACGAGTCTGTGTGAGAGAGGGGGAGAGAACAAATGTGAGTGTGAAGGGAGAGAACGAGTGTGTATGTGTGTGTGTGAGGGGGAGAGAACGAGTGTGTGTGTGGCGGGAGGGAGCAAGTGTTTGTTTGAGTGAGATGGGGAGGGAGAGTGAGTGTGTGTGTGACGGGGAGGGAGAGTGAGTGTGTGTGTGGGTGGGGGGAGAGAGAGAGAGGGTGTGTGTGTGCATGAGAGTGGTGTGGGAGAGACTCTGTGTGTGTGTGCGTGCACATGTGTGCGTGTGTGTGTACATGGCAATGTGTGTGTGCGCACGCTTGAGAGACTTTGTGTTTATGAGAGGGGGTCTGTGCCAGAGGTGTGTGTGAGAGAAAGTGTACAGTGTGATGGGGTCACCTGTAGTGCGACATGAACCCAAAATCTCGGTTGCGGCTGTCCTCATGGGGACCGAACTTGGCTATCAGCTTCTGCTCAGCGATTCTGTTCTGTTGTGCATCCCAAAGTCCACCTTGGAAGATGTTTACCCGAAGACTTTGACCACTGAAGTGCTACCCCACTGGAATGGAACATCCCTGTTGGGTGATTGTTGCACAGTGTCCGTTCATCCATTGTCGTAGCGTCTGCATGGTTTCGCCAATATACCATGCCTTGGGGCATCCTTGCCTGCAGATATGAGAAAGACAATGTCGGCTGAGTCACATGAGTATCTCCTGTGCATCTGGTGGGTGGTGTTCTCATGTGTGATAGTAGTGTTCGTGTTGGAGATCTGGCATGTCTTTGCAGAGGTTGCCGCGGCAGAGTTGTTTAGTGCTGTGGTCGATGAAAGTCTTTGATATTGGGAAAGCAGCCAGACAGCAATCTATTGTTAGCAAAAGCTCATGAATATGGTGAATAGGGATAGAATCAATGAAGAGGAAGAGATGGAGGTGGAGCGGGGTTGGGGGGGTGGGGGCGGCGGCGGCGGCGGCAGGGGGAAGGTGGTGCCCTAGGCTTGGGTGTGGAAAACAGGCAGCAGAAACAAAACAAGTTGTCTGGAGAAATGTCATCTGATAATCCTGATGCACAAGATCAACCTTGCCCACTTACCCAGCCTCAGTCACTTACTCACCCAGCCTTACTCAGTCACACACCAACTAGCCTCATTCTTAAGGGGCTGGGGTTGAAGGGCCATGGAGAGAGAGATCCAGACCAAGGACTGTACAGCAGCCTAACAGCTCCTTTGGTTTCTAAAGTAGGCCAAAGATAATCACACTTACAAAATGTCTACTATTGGATAGGATTCCCAACTGGCCAATATTTGCTGAATTATCCCAATTGTGTTAATAATGAAACTAACAATTAATTTAAGAAAATCTGTTGAGATCTTGAACTCAACAACGTGATAAATTTACCCTTGGTAGAAGCAGCACATAAACCATATGCACAGCATTTTCCTTCCAATTATTTGGAATCTTTGTGATCCTATAGTTCCCTGTTGCTTTCTCCTTGCCAACACCTTGGCCAAGCAATAGTCAACTTGCTTAACAATCAAAAACCTTTTCTTCTGAAGCATAAATCCTTGTGATTGTTTGAAATTTTGTGTTTTCTGTATGTCCTAATGAATGCAAGACAAAAGCTTCCACAATATTTTTTTTAAAATTAGCAATAATTCATATTGTTGAATAATAAAAATCTTATGACATTTGAGCTGGAACCAGAATCAACTGGAAGAAAGTTAAAATAAGGAGGCCACTTTGCAAACAGAAAAGCAGGAAAGAGAAGAGCTGGCAAGGGGAGACAGTCAGCGAGCCACGTTGGAAAGCTCAATTTCCAAGTGGTCAGAAAGCATGTCCAAAACTGTTTCTACGGCCACTGTTTTAGCTCATGAGTGATTGAAAACACAGAATTGGCCATAACAGACAATGGAAAAGACATTTCTAGTAGATCCGTGCTATCACAACCTACAGGAGCTTATAGTTGAGAAGGTTCTTGAAAGAAGTGCACCATGGTCAATACAGGCAAAACCTGTTCACATGAAACCTGCTGCATGTGAAGAATCAGCTAAGTCCTTGAAAGAAAAGTAGTGGAAATCTGCCTGAGGAACTGCTTTGACTGTGTGGCCAAAGTTTGTGTCATTCAAGTGGAGTGCCATAAGATCTCTCTTTGGATCTGTTTGAACAGACCTCACCAAATAAATTCATAGCAAGAATAAGACGGAGTTCTTTGGAAATTGGGCTGACTAATTCTTTATCCCCTTCAGTGTCATGTCAGATTACCTGAAGGTGCTGGGAATATAGTTCCCAGGCTGTGCACTAAAATCTTGAAAGAACAGGTAGCCATGATCAAACAAAAACCGAGGTTATTGAAAGGGATCCTTCCTCTCTTTTACAAGTAAGAATGCAATCATCAGGTGAAAGGTGCTCTCAGTGTTGCTGTACACATTGCGTGCAGGTCTGGCCCATTCCTTACTCCAGTTATCTTCTGCTCTACCTGGAGATCCATGTTCACTTGGCTATGACGTACAAAACTTGAGATGGAGGCAAAAAATGTACACAACATTTACCCTCATCCTGATGGTCATCTTCGGTGTTGCTACATCGAGCTGCATAGATCTTCACTACATAAGCACCAAATGAATCCACATGCTGAGATTCTGTCTGTTCCCTGAGTTGTGAAGGATGGGTCTGGATGGTGCCGTACCATCTGTCCCTCATTGACAGCATAGTGCAGAAAAAAACACCTTTGGCCGCAAGTCCATCAAGCAGTGGTTAGCACAGAGGACCTGCAGGAAAAGAAGAAGATAGATATTTTTGGATGGCTCCCAAGCAGACTGTCAAAGTTATTTGACAGAATGCTTCATCACCATAACTTTATAAACGGGCACAGAGACTTAGTTTGGCTGGCAGTGGTAAAGGCTCTTGCTATCAGATCATAAATGCCTGCAGTCTTCCCCTGTCTCTGCACACTGCCCTCTATGAGTCGACCTCCTTGTGGAATGTGCCTTTGAAAAAGGTCTAGAAAGAGATATGGTGATATTTGTCAACATTCATCCTGAGCAGCTCCCATGCAGGAATCTGTGCTCTATGGGAAGTTTCCAGGGATGCACACCAAGTCACATATCAGCGGCATCTGGCAGACTATCAACTCAGCATAAGACTTTCCTTGGATTGTCCAAAACCTTCTCATGTACAGACTTGTCCTGAACTATTGCTCACTAGCACATTCAATGGTCCAGGACTGCATACTGAGGGATACTAAAACTTGGGGCAACAGCTGAAGGGGTGCAATGGGGAAAGGTTGGTGTCTAAGGCCTTTTAGCCATATGGTACTGCAGGAATGCAAACTGTAGAACTCCCTCAAGCTGTGTGCCTTATACAGAATATACATTGATAACATCAAGACTATTGAAATCGTATTGAGGCATCTCAGACTGGAGCACAGTGTATTGAGAAAAACTTATTTATATATCACTTTCCATAACTTTCAATGTGAAATGTTTTCCCCTCAATCTGTAACCTTACACGTATACTGTAAATATTAAAACTGGCCAGTACCACCACATCCCATGAATGAATGATAAAAATAATTAAGACAGCTATGATCAATCATATTGAGGATCTAAGAATGGAACATAAATTTAATTCCAAATTCTGAAATGTTGAAGTTGAAATGTTCTGTAATATATTTTTCAAATTTTATAAATAATATATTTTTTCTCAAAAATTTACTTGAGACAACTAAGAGTGGCACATGATATTCAGAGATAAGTTGAATTTTGATGCAAATGATGTCAATCACCTAGATTATCGACTGTACAACTACATTACCTAATAAATATTACCCAATACACATTTCTATCTGTCCATATGTCTACATCTATTACTCAGGAGACATCCCTTTTTGTTATCTTATGAAACAAATCCCTATATTTGTTTCTAGTTGTGTATGTAGGCATCTTATCTGCCTATTGATTTTGGTATATAAAGTTTAAGGATTACTGGCTTGTTTATCACATTCCAGATATCACAAGTCAGTTGTCAATCTGTCAATGCCACCTTCTTGAAATGATGCAAGCTGTTCATATTTGATACCAAATTGGTTGGCTGAGCTATTGTCTCCAATTGTGGATGGATTAAAGTACAATGTTTTGAAGCTTTTGAGTCTTTCTCCCATTTGATGTTATGATGACTGCTAAAACTATTCCAGTTCACTTAAGTGCCATTTCACAGAAAGAAGACCCAGATATCTCTGGCAGGTGTTAACTGTTACAGTTGATTAGCTCACTGTCTTTTTGACTCGTCAACTTATCATCATATCCAGCTCTCAGAGAATACAGGAAACTTTTTTACTTGTGGTGAATCAGTCTGAACACGGCTTGCAAAGTCATGATGTAATGCTCGTGGTCAACTTAAATTGACAATCTCATTTTACAATACCACAAAGATGATAAGCTGGGATTGCATATATCTTAAGACTTTTAATGTCTGTTTGAGATACAGGAACCTGGCTGTCTCAGACCTCTGCTTGTTTTATGCTTTGGAGGTGCAATTGGCCCGTATCCAACTATTTTACTGTAGTTGTACATAATGGATTGATGAGCTGGGTACTTCAATAACACTGATCTCTAATTTCACCTATTCAAAATGTACAACATTTTTTAATATAAAAGCATCAATCAACAAGATGTACAGCATAATGAAATAGTGCCACTAGCTGGAAGATGATAGAACAGCAGTTGGCTGTAACCTCCACACAAAGGCAAAAGTCAAGTTACCATAGTCTTATTGGACCATAGGGCTACTCTCTCATGGGAGAGAGAGAAATGACTGGTGGATGAATAACCTGATGGTCACCCCCACACCTTAGATGAGGGGCAAGGTTGAGAAGGACAGTCCTTTGTAGTAACCTCAGCCAGTGCAAGAGTTGAACCCATTCTGTAAGTGTCACTGGATTACAAACCAGTCACCCAGCCATGTAACAACTGACAGTCAGATGAATTTTCAAGTTTTTTGGTAAAGTGATTTTTTCAGGTGAGATTTATGATATCTGGTTTGCCCTGATCGTTCCTGATCTTTCTCATGCAATCCTTCACACTTCATCTAATTAATTATGCAAATGACTCTTTGGCACCCATCTCATACATTTATGTGGCAGGAGAGGCAGAAATGTCACTGCTGCTAGGACTTTGCAATGTTCATGTCGATGTGCCATATTAAACTCCAGACGTGTACTACTTCAAATCCTGCAAGGCAGGAAGTGTCCCTTACTCTGTACTGTTCGATTGGCATTACTAAGAATATAGTCCAGAACAGGAAGCTTTCACTCTACTTTGCTGACAGGGACCTGGAGATGGTTGGTGGACTGGGTAATGGCGGGAGAATAATGCTTTTTCCTGCTGACTGGCAAAGGAGGCCACACCACCAAACTCAGCCAGTCTTGACCACAGCAGTGGCCTGAGTCACTGTAACGTCCCAGGTTAAAAGAAGTGCCGAGCAGTGTAGGAAGAAGATTAATAATCTGCATCCACAAGCCTAAGTGCCACCATCTCCTCTCTGCTACTCAGGGTCACCACTCACCCTAACTCTGCCACTGCACAGGCCTCTCACCAAGGTTCATAGATTACAGCTCTCATTACTGCTGCATCATGTCCATCATCCATCTCTCACCCATCATCCTCCCAAACTATTGGGTTTTCCTGTTCTCTGTGTTTCCTACTCAGTCACTGGGGACACCTCGTCACCTCTCCTGCTCTTGTATCACCGCTAACAACTCCCCCATTTGATTCCATCATCGCAACCCTCTTTTTTTTTGTCTCATTGCAGGGAATTATTTCATACCTGGGCTGAGAGACTGGGAGATTGTGGACCACATAGATTCCTCGCACCATGAATTTGCCTGGAAAAGAACACGACTGCTCACATGAGTATCATGAACTCCCTGTAACAGGGTCATATCGGTGACTGGGGATTGATCAATCTGCATTCCCTCTGTCAGGGTAGTGTTGATGATTGGAGATGGAGTGTCCTGATCGCTGGGAGCCATCCTCATCACTGTGGGAGAAAAGGATAGAGTCTCAATGCATATTGTCAATTTGAGCGACAAAGAAGTTTACCTCCAACCGAGAACACCCATAGGTGTCCTTAAACCAGTCACTGTCATGGACAGTGGACAGACTGGAGACATCTTTTATCATTGTTGTCAATCACTCACTAATGACTATGATTGTTCACCTAGGATATTCTGTGTCACTTGTCATGGGCTTCTGTGGGTCCTTGCTTGGCTGATGAGCCTGATCTTAGATTCCCCTCTCTGACCACACACAAGTGTTTGGCAGGTGTCTTCAGGAGGTGGATTTGGTCCTTGGCCTTGAGATTGCTGGCATTCCTTTCTCCGGTTCCTTTTCCATACTTCTTCTTGCCAAAGAGTGACTTTGAAGAGTTGTGTCCGTGCTTTCAGGAATTTCGTCCAAGTCAGTTTCAATGCCTTGACATCTATGTTGCATTTCTTGACGGAAGCCTTCAGGGAGTCTTTGAAACATTCCCTTTGTCCTCCTCTCACTCAAGAGACTTCGTTGAGCTGGATGAAGAAGATTTGCTTCGACAGTTGGAACTCAGGCATCTCAAACAAGTGGCTGGCCCAGCAGAATTGGATTCAGATTATCACGGCCTAGGTGCTGGTGCTATTAGCTGCTTCAAGGATGCTGATATTAGTACGACTGTCCGTCAAATTGATGCAGCGAATCCATCTCAAATAATGTCGATGGTACTTCTCAAGGGTCTTGAGGTTGTGTCTATATGTAGTTTTGGAGCTATATAGAAGAGTTGGAATGGTGACTGCCTTATACACAAGGATCTTGTTGTCAGCATGGATGTTATGGTTATTGAAGACTCTCACCTTTAGGTGTCCGAAGATGGTGCTTGCATTTTGGATGTGATGTTAAACCATTGCATCAATGTCAGCCTTAGATGAGAGGTAGCTTCCACAAGCAAGGTCAGTGTCATTTTCTTCTTGGATTTCAACGTGTTGAGATTGAAAAGTTTACTGTCCATCTTGTAGACAATTTCCACATCACTGGGAAGCTTGTTCTTTACAAGATGAAGAATGGTGACAATGGAAATGGAGAAAAATGGGGAGAGTGATGACACATTTCTGCTGGACCCCTGTTTTGAAATCAAAGGATTCTGTCATATTACCCTCAGTGAGGTCTGTTGCCAATGTCTTGTCATGAAGGAAATGGAGGATGTTGAAGAATTTTTCTAGATTTGCCAGGGTCTGAAGATCACGCACGTAGTTCCACAATTTGGTCAGATTTGCTCAGAGACTACAGTCTAGAGAGGATTCGGGTGATGATCTTTCTGGGAGAGTAGGGAAATTCCTTGGTAGTTTCCATAATCCACTGTTTCCTTTCTTGAAGATGGTGATGATGGTAGCATCCCCAAGCTTGGCAGGGATTTCTTCTTTGTCTCAGATTTTCAGGAAAAGTAGTCAGAGGTAATGGGAAAGCTATGCTCCTCCAAGTTTGAAAATCTTTACTTGAATCCTATCTACTTCTACAGATTTTCCATTTTTAATGAACATAGAACAGTACAGCACAGTACAGGCCCTTCGGCCCATGATATTGTGCCGATCTATTATCCTACTCTAAGATCAAACTACCCTGCACACCCTACATTTTACTATCATCCATGTGTCTATCCAAGAGTCGCTTAAATGTCCCTAATGTATCTGACTCCACTACCACCGCCGGCAGCGCATTCCATGCACCCACCACTCTTTGTGTAAAGAACCTATCTCTGACATCTCCCCTATACCTTCCTCCAATCACCTTAAAATTATGCCCTCTCGTGATAGTCATTTCCACCCTGGGAAACGTCTCTGACTATCCACTCTATCTATGCCTCTCATCATCTTGTACACCTCTATCAAGTCACCTCTCATCCTTCTGCTCTCCATTGAGAAATGCCCTAGCTCCCTCAACCTTTCCTCAAAAAACCTGCCCTCCAGTCCAGGCAGCATCCTGGTAAATCTCCTCTGCACCCTCTTTAAAGCTTCCACATCCTTCCTACAATGAGGCAATCAGAACTGAACTCAATATTCCAAATGTGGTCTAACCATGGTTTTATACAGCTGCAGCATAACCTTGCGGATCTTAAACTCAATCCCCCTGCCAATGAAAGCCAACACACCATATGCCTTCTTAACAGCCCTATCAACTTGGGTGGCAACTTTGAGGGATCTATTGACATGGACCCCAAGATCCCTCTGTTCCTCCACACTGCCAAGAATCCTGCCATTAACCCTGTATTCTGCATTCAAATTTGACCTTGAATTAATCTAATATCAGCTTTAGCTTCTGTCACAAGGAATGGGAGTCCAAGATTATCTTTGAGGAGTTGGGGGATTTCCTCAAACATGCCCTCATCAACGACGGTATCTTGGTTTAGTAGTTCTCTATTGGAGGCTTATGTTTACTCTGTCTCCCAAAAGGGTTCCATCTTTACTCTGCACAGTTTGGTTAAGGATGCTGGGTCCATATATTTCCTTGGTGGCACTGAAGAAACTTGAACTGTCATGCTGGTCAGCGGGAGCTGCTTTCTCAGCCCACAAATGGTTCTTGATTTCCCTCATTCCTCATTGCAACTTGAACTTTGCAGATGGTTCTCTTCTTTGCCTCACTGGTAATGTTGTTTTGCCAGGTATGGAGATCTTTCCTCTTCTTGTTGATGATGTCTTGGATGGTGCAGCCATTCTCATAGAACTTGGTGTTTCCTGGTCTTGTAGCTGATTGTTTCTCCACATCATGAGATGATGGCTGTCTGCAACTCATTCCAGGTTTTCTCCACCCCATTAAAATGAACACTTGGGAGATTTTGGTGAAGACATTGTTGGATATTTGCAGGTCTGCTTAACTCTTGAAGCTGCTCAACATTCAGCTTTTCTCTGTACTGTTTCTTCATCTTCGGTTGCTTCTGGTGGCATTTTATGAGCCATGATCTGTCCAATAGTTGTCTGCACTGGTAATTGCTTTGGTAATGAGGACATCTTTTTTGGTCTCAAGATTGAATGATGATGTAGTTGATCATGTGCCAGTCCTTTGATTGTAGATGACTCCAAGAAGTCTTGACTTGTCTTTTTGCCAGAACAGTGTGTTGGTGATGACCAGCTGGTGTTTCGCACATTTGCTAAGCAGGAGAATCCCGCTGGTGTTGAAATTCCTGATTCCTTCCTTCCTGATGGTGCCTTTCCAGAGTTGGGCATTGTTTCCAACCCTGGTGTTGAAGTCCCCAAGGATGATTGTTTTATTTTCCTTAGGGATGTTGTTGAGTTTGGTGTCCATCCTTCCTTGAACTCATCTATGGCATCAAGGGTTAGAACATAGGTAGTCATGACTGTTGTCTGCTGTCTCTTGGCAAATTGTAGATGAAGACTCGTGAGGCAATCATTGATGCCAACTGGGAGCTCTGAGAGTCAGTTGATGAGCTTGTTCCTGATAGCAAATCCAATTCCATGTGTCTTGGGTTGATACTCAGTTTTCCTCTCCAGAAGATGTAATCACCACCTTCCTCCCTCAGCTGCCCTTCATCTGCTTTTTGAGTCTTCTGTGGGGTTGCAATATCAATGTTGGAGTACTTGGATTCACGGACAACAAGGGCTTTTCTTCATTCTGGATGATTGGTTTGCTCATTTTCCATGAGTGTTTGCACATTACAGGTTCCAAGATTGAGTTTGACTTTGGTTTTGATTTTCAAACCAGAGGTAGATGAACACGCTGGATACAATTTTCCAGCCAGCGTAGTGACAGAACAGCCCATTTTTAGGTCACGTTTTCTACCTCCTTCCCTGTGCAGGGTGAACAGAGTGGATCCTGAAGAGGGCTGCTCAGTTGTGAAGAAAGCTGCAGAAACGCTCTCTGGTTCCTATTCCAAAAGTGAAACGATTGTGTTAAACTCCACCAGCTATGTAGTGGTCCAAAGCTGGGGGCTTGCAGATCTCACGGTCCTGTCCCCATCATCTCTTGCACTCACCACAAGGCTTGTGTGTTGTGTGTGTGTCTGTGTGGGAGACAGATGTTAGGGTTGAATTCTTCTCGGTAGATGCCTTGTGCAGGATGTTGTTTAACATGGGAATGCTGTTGCACATCAGCAGACAGATAGTCCTTGATAGAAGGCAGTTCTGGTTCCAGTTTCGAGGAAACCGTGGGATCATTACAGTTGTTAATGTCCCCATGATCGCCATTGAGGACTTATTTTGGATTCCACTTGATTTGGTTTCCAGTGGCTGTTTGAAATGAGCAGAAAAATTCTGGGTGACTGTGAAACTTGATAATCATTGGGATAAGATTGCCACCTGGCTCTTCAGAGGGCAAGTTCTGCTTCAACAGATGACCCAGTTTGGTGATGATTGCTTGGGACAATCTTAATCCGTGCCTGCACTGTGTTTCTGAGAGTAGTAGAAAATGACAGCGTGGTCAGTAGATGCGGGGTCTGGTCATTCTGTTTTGCCTCCTTAGGGACTCTTCATCTGCTGCCCTTCTCTCTGGATGCTATGTGGCAGCCATTGGAGGTTGCTGTTCTTTCTGGGCTTACTGACAATATTGTAATTGCTCTCTTCTTCAAAGCTATCTTCACCTGTGCCATAAGGCCACAAAGAATCCAGCCAAGGATGCATGAGCCAATTTTCTTGGGGAATGTCAGAAATAGAACAGTACAGTAACACTACTCCTGAGCCCTCAAATCAATCATAATAACCTTGTGTCCTGATACAGTGTGGTACAGAGGATTCACAAGGAACTGAATGTCATGCCTCAATCAGAAGTTCTGCGGTATACAACCTTATCCAGATGCATGTTACAGAACCAAAATGTTGAACACCACAGAGCATTTCCTTGCATACTCATAATTCAATGTGCAAACGTGGCAATTCTGAAGCATTATCTTCTAGTATCAGGTATGAAATGTGATTCAGAAATAGTAAACCCAGGAGAGACTTTTAATTTAGCATCTGATTACATTTGTTTATCTGACTTGACAAGGAGGCAATTTGTGCAAACAACATTATGTAATGATCATTCAAGGTCATAATTTTTCATGTTAATTCTTACAAGAAGAATGACCTGTCAATTAATTGAATTTGATGCCAGATAAGTGGCATTATTGAAACATTAATGCAAATACCCCTAGCAGGGCCTCAAATTCAAAGAATTTTACTCTGCCCTGAAGAGAAAAAGTGTAACCTCTCTGCAAGAAGTGGCAGCCTTTATCTCATTATTGTGCAGTTGACTTTAGATCAAACATGGCAACGTTTCAACTTTGTGTCCTTGTGAGTTATTTGTAGGCGCCCCATGAAACATAACATGGCTCTCCCATCCATCCTTCATGTTCCCTTTGTGTTGCTGTCCCTGTGTCTCCGATGACCTCTATGCTAAAAAGCAATGCAAGCCACAAAGCGAGTGCTAAGAAAGCAAACTTAGAACCAGTAGTCATATCCCCTCTAATTGCATGTAACGCACGTGTATGTGCCTCTGTGTGAAAGCAACCTGGCATAACTTAAGCCATACGTGTGCTTGTCCCAAAGTGAAGTTCTTAAGGGCTGAAATGGTGAATGAATTGTTCTGAAAGTAGCCATAGTGATGTGTTGAGGCAGGTGGTTTGGATGAAGGGTAGAAGACAACAGTGCCCATGAAGCATACAGGGACTTTATGGTGAGTGATAACCTCAAGTAAGCAGCAAAGTGCCACCATCGGGTTACCACCGACTTTCACGTGAGGAATTGGCACCGCCTAGATTCTTGGGAAGGAGAGTAAAACTGGGAGCTACTCATCAAACAGCAAAAAGAAATCATTTGAATTTATAAAAAGAGTCTCTGTAATTACCAGTACTTTTCAGTAGGTGTTATGCCTATTGATAAGGTAGTTAATTTATCATGTGGGAACATAAGTAATATTATGAGTCGAATTGGCTAATAATGAGATGCAAATGCATGAAAATAATGTAGTCACTGCTTAGTGGAGAAATTCCAACATTGCCCACACAGCTCAAGGGAGTGGAAAATTCCACGCAAGATACTGTAACCAGGACAGAGATCTCACAAATCTAAGTCAGGCTGCTAAACTCTTCACAGGGATTCTCGATCATCACAACTGGTTTTACAATAAACCAATATTGCAACAGATACCCAACCAAGCATGATCTTGCCTTTATAGAGCCTCCCACGGTATATATTTATGGTTTCTTCTCCTAGTTTGTTCAGTCTCTAAACTGCTGATTTATCCCCTTCTCCTTTGTCTCACCCCATTTCTTCCCATATCAGAACTCTCTCTATCACCAACCTAACTCTATCCTGTCTTAACAATGAGTCCAGTCTGCAACTACAGATAACATCAGGTTAAGATGTTTCAATCAAGAGCAAACCATTGTAATCTGATCCCTTCTTCACCCATCAGCAAGCTGATCATGCCATTAGGTGAATATATTGCATTTGCATCAAGAGGACTTGAAATGAATCCCAGAGGATTCCCTTGGCCTGTACCTTCCAAATAGTTAGCAGTTTCATAGGATATTGGTTGAATACAGGAGATTCCAGGATCTGTGTTGTGTTTGTCACTATCTCAAGCATGTCCTCTGCAGTTACAAAACTTTTCTCACTACAAAATAGTACCTGATTTGTACTATAAGGAGAATATCCTTCACTGTCTGAAAGAAAAAGCCATGTCCTGTGAATTGGTTTCAAAGTGTTTATTCTTTTAAAATAAAATCAGCCTTCACCTGCAGCTTTTCATAGGATTTCTCAATATGTTTTGCCGAATTCTGAAAGGACAGGGGAATTGGACTGGAAATTATGTCCTGCTCTCAAATCCAATAGTGTGCTGAGTCTCCTTTCTGTCTGTTCATTCTGTTCCACTCCTGGTGATTTTCTTTGAGAAGCATTGACAAGTACACAGAGAGAGAGTTTTGTGAGAAAAGATTATGCTGTTTATCGTCTCTTTAAATCTGTCTCCACACATCATCAATTCAGAAATTGAGCTCCTAAGTATATTTATTGTAATGGAAAGGACATTCTCTCACCTGTGACAAGGTGGTCACAAGTTGCACAACTAAGTTCAAAGCCGCTGTTGCCCAGGTTTGGAAATGATTTCTGTTGAACTGTCATTGACAGCCATCATCTTGAGAGAGGGAGAAAAGGAGGGGAAGAAACGAAATCTGGCTTTGGGAGGGAAAAAAAGATATAAACTATCTTGAGCCTACAGGTGCAATATGATGAAATTCCACGCTCTATTGAATGGTTAGTAGTTTGACTGACATCCATGGGTAGGTTATCTTGGATTGTTACTTGTGTATAACATTTATAATGCTACTGTGGTGAAGATGCACATCAGTCAAAAACAATATTCAGCACAGTTTTAATTTAGTCACTTTTGGGACAAAGTTTAGGCCTCACTTAATTATTAAATATACACAATCCCATTCACTGCTATAAATTCCCACGTGATTGATAATCCTATTGCTCTACCCTGTGCCTCAGTCTTTTACGTGTAGAGCTTTTTGAATTCTGAAAAGTTTTCAGTTTTTTCTCCAGTTCCCTTCTCTGTGCCAGAATCCCTCCAAGTGTATGCAGGGTTTGTAAAACACAGGGGTCCTCAAATGAAACATCTGGAGCAGTGCAGATTTCTGTCAGATATTCAGACTTGTTTGAAGTTTGTGCTTTCATCTGAAAAAAGAAAGGAATACTTTTAAGGAAGAGTTTGCATTTACACCCACAGGATGATCACTTTTACTGTTGTTACTCAGCAGCTCAGTTGCACCCAGCAAATTTCAGCAGACTTATTGATAAATAATCAAGGGAATCAGTGCAGATGGGAATTTTTTTTTCTAATGACATAAAAATACTTAATTTTACACATGCATCCATCCATGAGAAGTCTGGAAATGACTGATTCACAAGTGCATACTAATGCATTTCAGTTGTCCAAGGAGACACTTACTTCGAGCTTCATCTCAATCTGTTGGGGGTTTGTAACAACTGTTTGTAAATGGTAATGATATATTCATGGACTAATAGTTATGAACTAATAATCAGGAGCTATGTTTAAATCCCACTGTGACAAGTGGGGAATTGAAGTTCAAATCTGGACTAAAGTCTTAGTAATAAGGATATCAATCATCATGTAATGTGGCACTGCCACTCTGCTAAATGGGATAGATTCAGATCAGATTGGACAACTTTAAACTGGGCATCACTGAGGTGCTGTATGTCTTTAGCAGCAGTAGGAATATATTCAACCACAATCTGCAATCTCATAGCCTGAAATATTCCTTACTATGGTATTACCAAGCCTAGTTCAATGAGCGTACAACATGCCAGGGAAGCACCATGCATACCCAAAAATGAGGTGACAATCTGGTGAAACTACAACTCAAAACTGTATTCATGTGGGAGTAACAAGTTATAGATAGAGCTAAGTACTCCAACAGATCAGGTCAAAGAAAGGTCTGTGGGCTTGTTATATCCAATCATGACAAGTAGTGGATCAAAACAAAAAACATGCCATGGGAGGAGGCTCAACAAAAATCTCCATTCTTAAAGATGTGGAAGCCTAGCCTGTTAATACAAAAGACAAAGCACTTGCAATCACTTCAACATAAAGTATTGAGAGGATGATGCTTCTTGGCCTTCTCCTGAGATTTTCAGCATCATGGGTGCCAGACTTCAACTAATTTGATTCACTCCAGGTGTTAACAAGAAATAGCCGAAGACACATATACTACAAAGGCTACTGACCATGACAACATCCAAGCTGTAGTGACATGTCCTTCAGAACTACCTTCACCCCTCGCCAAAGTGTACTAGTGTGCCCTCAACACTCTCATACATAAAACAACATGGAAAATTGCATGCCCTTTCACCTAAAAGCAGCCAAATACAATTATCACATCATCAGTAAACATACTGTCAATCATCAGCAAAATAACGGAAAGTGGCATTGACAGTGTTATCTAACTTAAACAGCAATAAGCTCAGTTTGGACTTCTCAACTCCAAATCTCACTACAGCTTTGGTCTAAATAAGCACAAAAAAAATGACTAAATTCTAGATATGAAGTGATTGAGACTAGTTTTAACAGTAAGGAAGTGGTTGAGTACAGAATCAAGAAAGCCTAGTAAAACTGAAGTCAATAGAAAGCTAGAAGAAAACACTATATTGTAGTGCAGTGTTTTCTAAACCTTTTCTTGGTATGACCTCATTAGACTCCATTTTAGTGCCTTAGACATTTTGTGTCCTGGGAAGTGGGGGAAGAGGGCTGGGCCTCCTCAAGCCAGTGTCACTAATATTGTGTAGAGCTGGATGAACACAGCAGGCCAAGCAGCATCAGAGGAGCAGAAAGGCTGACGTTTCGGGCCTAGATCCTTCTTCAGAAATACAATGCCTCAGGTACTGAAGCAGTTGCTATTCTTATGCAGTAAGGCCTGGACAACAGGTAGGCTTATGCCAATAAATGAAAAGCGATATTCATGTTGCAGAGGTACAAAGAGAATCTCATCATTTTTCTTTGATATTAAATGGTATTAAGATTACTAAGTCACCCAACATCAAGATCCAGTGGATCACTACTGACCAGAGATTAACTGGACCAGACACAAAGTGACACAGAATTCCCAATCTTTGTTCTGCTCCTCTAGCCACTATATTTGGACTGATGCTACTTAGTAAGATAAGGGCCCATGGTGTTAGAGGCAAGGTGCTAGCATGGATAGAAGATTGGCTGTCTGGCAGAAGGCAGAGAGTGGGGATAAAAGGGTCTTTCTCAGGATGATAACTGGTGACAAGTGATGTTCCACAAGGATCAGTGTTGGGACCACAAATTTTCACTTTATACATTAATAATCTAGATGAAGGAACTGAGGGCATACTGGCTCAGTTTGCAAATAATACAAAGATAGTTAGAGGGATTGGTAGTATTGAGGAGGCGGGGAAGCTGCAGAAGGGTTTGGACAAATTAGGAGAGTGGGCAAAGAAGTGGCAGATGGAATACAATGTGGGAAAGTGTGAGGTCATGCACTTTGGTAAGAATAGAGGCATGGACTATTTTCTAAATGGGGAGAAAATTCAGAAAGCTGAAGTGCAAAGAGACTTGGGTCCTCAAGTCCAGGATCCTCTCAAGGTAACTTGCAGGTTAAGTTGGTAGTTAGGAAGGCAAATGAAATGTTGGCATTTATTTTGAGAGGACTTGAATATAAAAGCAGGGATGTACTTCTGAGGCCCTATAGGCTCTGGTCAGGCCACATTTGGAGTATTGTGTGCAGTTTTGGGCCCCATATCTCAGGAAGGACGTACTGGCCCTGGAGCAGGTTCAGAGGAGGTTCACGTGAATAGTCCCAGGAATGAAAAGTTTAACAAATGAGGAATGTCTGAGGACTCTGGGTCTATACTTGGAGTTTAGAAGGATGGTGGGGGGGGGGATCTAATTGGAATTTACAGAATACTGAATGGCCTGGACAGAGTGGATGTTGGGAAGATGTTTCCATTGATAGGAGAGGCTAGGACCCAAGGGCACAGACTTAGAATAAAGAAAAACCTTTTAGAACGGAGATAAGGAGAAACTTCTTTAGCCAGAGAGTGGTGAATCTATGGAACTCACTTCCTTAGAAGGCTCTGGAGGCCAGGTCATTGAGTATATTTAAGACAGAGATAGACAGGTCCCCGATTGTCAAGACGATCAAAGATTACGGGGAGAAAGCAGGAGAATGGGGTTGAGAAACTTATCAGCCATGACTGAATGGTGGAGCAGACTCAATGGGCTGAATGTCCTAATTTCTGCTCCTATGTCTTATGATCTTATACACCTGATGCTCAACAGCCTTTCCATCATCTCCAAGATTCAAATCAGGTGTGTGAAGTGGAGTTTCTCTAAAGGATCCAGTGAAATGTTTTCAAATTGTTTCACCTCAAGTCCAGAAACAAGGCCATCCCAACCTTTGTCATAGAGTTATATAGCATGGAAACAGACACTTCTGACAAACCAGTCCATGCCGACCATAATCCCAATCTAAACTAGTCCCACCTGCCAACACTTGGCACATATCCCTCTAAACATATTTTATTCATGTACTTATCTAAATGTCTTTTGAATGTTGTAACTCTACTTGCATCCACCACTTCCTCTGGAAGTTCATTCCACACACGAGCCACTTGCGTTAAAAAAATTCACTCTCAAGTCTTTTATAAATCTTTCTCCTCTCACTTTAAAAATATGCCCCTTAGTCTTGAAATCCCCTATCCTAGGGAAAAGACACCTGCCATTCACCTTATCTATACTCTTTATGATTTTACAAACCTATATAAGGTCACCTCTCAACCTCCTATGCTCCATTGAAAAAAAATCCCAGCCTACCCAGCCTCTCCTTACAACTCAAACTACTGGCAACGTTCTAGTAAATCCCTTCTGAACCTTCTCCAGCTTAATAATACCCTTCCTAGAACAAGGCATTGAATTGCAATATGTAAATGATGCTTGTAAATGTGCACACTCCGTGTTCAAACTCCAAACCATTATTGATGCATTAGTGGAGGCCAATGAAAGAACAGGCCTTGGGTTAAACACATCAGAATCTTTTCTGGGTGGGAGTTGGAAAATGCACCATACCTTTACTGTTTTCAGTCTTCTCATCAGGAAATGTAGACAAAAGGCCAAAGGAACAATTCCAAGAAATCCAATGAAGTACAACCATTCCTGGGCTTCAGTCTCACTTTCAAAGCAAACGTTGTTCATAGGGTATGGCAGGCAGTACTGAGATTTAGGTTTCAAGCTAATGCCCAATATATCTTTTAGCAAAAAATCCATCATAAATCTTTATGAATGCAAATGGATGTCAACTGGGGACAATAAATTAAACAGATGACACATGTATGATTGAATAACTGTGACATGTTCAGGAGAAGGATAAAGTTAGCTGAAAAGCTTTTGGCTCCCATTGCCTGGTTGCTGGGTAGGGAGGATATGACATCACAAAAGAGCATTTTGTTTGCTATGATCACGGCAATATCACACTGAACGTACTTGCCTTTGGTGAATATTGCGAGATTGATTCCGAATGTGAGGGGATTTGGTATTCAGACACTGAATAAACTAGACCTATCTTCCATGGAATTTTAAAAATGACATGATATAACTGAAAGATGTAAAAGTTTTAAGGGGCTTGAAAGTGTAAATGCTGATGTTCCCTCTGTCTTAGAATAAGAGGTTATCTATTTAGGACTGAGTGATTGTGAATCTTTGGAATTCTCTATCCTAGGAAGTTGGGGTTTCTCAGTTGTTGAATATTTTCACAAGAGTTGATAGATTGTTGGGTACTAAGGGATACAAGGAGTATGTTTGAATAAAGACCTTTGTACACTGTGGCTTACCATACACATGATCTCTCATATCATGAAATGTCACGGATGTAAATAAAGTTTTAGGACAGTAGCTAATTTATACTCCACATGAACAGGAGGTCAGAAGTGTACAGCTTGGATTCAGCATATTTTCACAACAGAGAGCAAGTAGCTGCGAAAAACAACAGTGACTTAATTCTGAGATAACAAGGTGTAGAGCAGATGAACACAGCAGGCCAAGCAGCAGGAAAGCTGACGTTTCGGGCCTAGACCCTTCTTCAGAAATGGCTTAATTCTGAACCCTTATACAGGAAATTGGCAACTGTGTAAGTCATAACAACTATGAATATTCCAGCACATAGTCCTGAAGAAATGAAATTATATTTGAGACTGAGTTGCAAATTCTTCCAGTCTTAGAGGCAGAATTATGCAATTGCCACAGAGTTGAGCAAGAAACCTGTAAAAGTACAAGAGTAGCAACTCTGTTATCAGTATTAGAGGAAGCTTGGCACCCTAGATCTCAGCAGAGAACCAAACCAAACTTACAGTTTTTGAGGCCTCAAAGACCCAATTTAAACACTCTGCTCATGTTATTTATAAATGCTATGTGTTTAACACTAGACGTCAGGAAGACAAGAAGAATACTGACTGTAATGTGACTGCAAGGAAATGTCTAGTTGAATCTTATGAGTTAGGGCAACTGAAGGATGATTGCATCAGAGATAAGATTGTCTTAGAAAGAAGTGATTCTGCTTTGTGCGTATGTCTACTGAGAGAAGAGAAACCTATTACCAAGGAAACTGTTGATGTGTAGAATCTCTGAAGTGTTTACTCATCGACTGAAGTGTATTGATGGGAGAACTGATGAAATTATGTACTATGTTGAGAGACAATCCCAATCTTCCAAGCACAAGACAACTGAAAGGAAGGATGATTGGAGGAAAGGACAACATAAAAATCCAGGTTTGAGTACTGGATTTAAATACAAGGAGGACAACACAAGAAAGAAAAGAAAGTATGTTTAGCACAGGGAAAGCAGACTGTAATTGCAACATGTTGAATCACTTTACATGCAAGGATTTTGCGAGAAAAAAGAAAATTAAACTGATAAAAGATAGTTGCTGGAGAATTATCAGCTGTTGATTCTGACAAATTACTCTACATCCTAGAAAAAAGTTAGTGTTGTATTGTCACAAGGCGAAAAAATCTGACAGTATTGAAATGATGATTCCAGAAGCGCATGAAGTTAATCAAATTAAACTGTGCTTGCGCAACATCACAAACTTCACAGACTTTTGTGAATTTTCTCAAGATGATAACCTGGAAATTAAGTTGTAAAAGGCAATGTTTAGACTCCATGATGCAGAGGAAGAGCAAACTAAGTTAGTGTCCAATAAAATGGAAATGAAGATGAACTTTAATTCTACATAATGGGTACCAAGCAAAATTCTTGAATTTCAATAGATAAAAACTGTTACAGATAGGGAGAGAGGTTCATTTAATTATTTTACATTTGTCCTTTTCTGTTCGTAAGTGGAGGAATTTAAAACAAAATTGTATTTACTTTTCCTTTTGAAATAGGCTACAGTGTATTTACCCCCCATCCCAAGACCTCTGTTGGTGCTTCTTAATTTTCCACTTGTCCCACAATATACACTGTAGAATTTAAAAGAAGGGTAGGTTTCTTATACGTTAAGTCCCAGGCTATGGATGAAGCTCTGAATAGGCCTCTTTACCCTCACTGGAACAGATTACCTTGTTAAAACTAATTACTATTACATAGAAACAGAAAATAGGAACAGTAATGTGCTATTCAGCCCTTTGAGCCTTCTTCACCATTCAATTTGATCATGGCTGACCATACAACTCAATACTGTGTCCTCGGTTTCTTCCCATAGCCTTTGATCTGTTTAGACCTAAGACATATATCGAAGTGTCTCTTGAAAACATTCAATGTTTTGGCATGAACTGCACTCTGGTGCACAGAATGCCACAGTTTCACAACCTTCTGAGCGAAGAAATTTTCCTCAGCTCAGTCCTAAATGGCCCACTGCATATCTTTAGACAGTGATGCCTGGTTCTGGAAGTTCAGACTGCTGAGAATTAGATCAGCTGATGTTAATAACTACCAGTGAGACTTTAGAATGCCTGAAAGAGCATTTCAATTGCCATGGCATTCCTAAAATGATAAGCAATAACAAGCCTCAATCCATGAGTTAAGACATTTAATAATTGCTCGGAAAATTCAGCACTACACATCCTCTCCACACTACACCCAGTCAGAATGGAACAGCTAAGGCAGAAGTTAAAATTGTCAAAGGGTCATCAAAAAATATATTGGATTCAGCATAACTGTGTACAAGGGGTATTCTTAGAGGGAGAAATAAACCTACTGAAGCACAAAGTAGTCCAGATCAGCAACTAATGTCATGCTGCGTGCCCCTTACAGCAGCATGACTGAAGCCAGCAGCAGCAACAGTGCATGACAAGATCAAAGTAAAATGACAGGAAGCTAAATTCCACTTTGATAAAGGTGACAAATCAGTGCCAATGTTAGAAAATCATCAGAATATAAACATTCAACACATTCAACAGAAGTCAGTCCCCTTGGCAATTTGAGACTTGAGACAGAAGTCGTCATCTTAACTTTATATTGTGAAAGCCAATGACCCCCAGATCTATCATTGCAACTACATATGGAAACATAGCTTTTCTAGTTGTATCTCTTCATATGAAACAACTGATGAAGGAGATTTGATTTGTCAATTGAACAAGGTACTAAACACCATCAGTTCCAGGGGTCAACATTTCTCCAAAACAAATTATACACAAAGTGTTCGGACATATCATACCTCTATATCAGACAGGACTTTAATCAGCCCCTAGAGGACCCAGAGGTATACACTACCACTATGCCATAAGACCCTCATTCCCAAAAATGCAATGGATTTACAGCACCAATTATCACAGCTGCCACTGTAGCAATGTTCCCTAGAAAAGTAATGACACACCAATAACCGCTGACACCACACAAATGGCCAAAAACAACAATTAAAATACATGAATGATTTAAAGATTTATGTCCAATACAGGTACAGGGACAGGCAAAATTGGGGCTGACTAGAAAGGCCAAAGATTTCCCCCCCCGCACGACAATTTTCTTTATGGATTACGTTCATAACTTGCAAAAGATCTACTCATGCTTTCCTTTCTTATATTCTTATTGTGCATGCAATTTTTTTTAAATGAAAGATTAGATTGTTTGAATGAATATCTTTTGCAGCTTATGATGCATCATATTCATGTGACCTATATATCAATATATAAATATTTTAGACAATATACACACCACATGGAACAGAACGATTGAGACTGAAGAAGTGAAGGTAAATCAGCCATGATCTAATTGAAACGCGGTTCGGGTTTCAAGGGCTTCCAATTTCTGAAAATGTGTGACACAACCACATTTTACCTTGACATCACATCGACCGTTATGTCAGGTGATGTCTCCACGCATGACGCCTCGGTCGTGGCTCCCAGAATGCTTGTCGTGCAGAAAGTGGACAGGGATCTCCATGGGAACGGGGCCTAACGACAAAGAGAGAGATATGAAACTACACATCTCCAGTACTGAGTAGAGAAGTTAGAAAAAATCGAGCCGACAAGAACAGTGAGCTGGTCTGGGGAAGAGTAGCGACAAACGTGGATCGATTCCGCGTTCAGCTACCGGGCGATGCTCGGCGCTTGGGAATCGGGGAAGGCCCGTGAACGGGACCAAAGCTAGGGGGTATTGGATACAGTGGAAATATAGTATTTTGTTGTGTTTCATGACCGAGGAAGACCGGGCCCCATCTAGACTATAGATTCCACCAGCATCATGTCATTCAGAGACCTGAGGAGTAAGGATAATTTTCATGTCTGAGAATTTAGGCTGTGGGTAGACGTAGCGTTGGTTTTACACAGGTTCGGGTTCAGTAGGTCTGCTGTTTACCCCTGGAAGATCATCATCTTTGTATATTATTTATATTCAGAAACAGCCTCGATCTTTTAAACTGTAGAATAGACAGAGCTACGGAGACAAAAATTATCTTTGATTATATAGTTTCTCCTATACTATTTGCCCTGGGCTGAATTTTGTAGTTTATAGTGAGAATAAGATTTACTTTGCATTATCTCCAAGATCATTTCTTACACCATCCTCTGTTTTGTAAAAGCAGGCTGAGGAGCACAATAATTTGCCATTAGTTCCATATTGTGTGGATGCAGCAATTATTAGTACTTTCTCAGGCTTGTCAATATTAATCCTCAAAACATTATTTAAGAAGAAAACCTCAGGAATCAGTGTACAAATGTAGTTTGATACTGCAAGAATAGAGTATCCTCCTGAGAAGTGCAATAATGGGAAAGTTTCAGAAATTAGCACCTCCAAGCTGCTAATTGACTAATTTATGTATAAACACCGATGACCTATTGTATTTCAGACTTCACCGAGATGATGAGGGCTCTGGGCTATCCCCGTTTGATCTCTATGGAAAACTTTCGGATTCCGAATTTTGCTTTGGTATCAGAGATTCTCATTTGGCTTGTTAAAAGGTTTGTGATCTTACAAGTGTATAAAACACATCATATCTAATTAAATAAAACCAAAAGAACTGCGAATGCTGTAAATGAGGAACAAAAATAAAGTTGCTGGAAAAGCTCAGTAGGTCTGGCAGCATCTGTGAAGGAGAAAACAGAGTTAACGTTTCGGGTCTGGAGACCCTTCCTCACGGTTTAGCTTTCTTTTGAAAAGTACACTGAATACCTTAGTTATTCAATATGTGTGGAATGAATTATGAAGGTTTTGGTATCAAATCCACTTTGGTGTCTGCACCGCTAACCAAGGCTGTATAGTTTATTAGCAGTACTGTCTGTTTGGAAAATTCACCATTTTTCTCTCAAACAGCATCAACATCTTCTGAAATATCTGGATGTTCATCTTGTTTGATCATTTTATGCTATGTGCAAATTGGCTACAGCATTTGTCTACATAAGAACATGAATACATATTAAAATGACTGCATTTGTGGCCAATGGCACTGCGAGATGAAAAACCACGTGCAGCTGCAAAATCACAACATCAATGCATGAATGTATTTCTGTGGTTGGTATAGTAGGCCATTGCAGAGAGGGACTCATCTAGAATATTCCCAGTGATTTTGCTTGTATTAATGGAGTGTTTAGATTGAAAATTTTGCACCAACTCTTTACTTTTATGATAAGACTGTTTAAGACATAATAAATGAGAAATCTTAGCAAACCTTATGGCACAAGTATGTTACTGTAACACTCTCATCCTTCAGCTGATGTGCAGTTGTTCATTACGTCTTTTCATTACAATTCTAACTAATCCTGAAATGTAGAGTACGATATAGAAAAAAGGGAGTGCAGATAATTCCGATCTTTGGTCTGTTGAGATTTAAAATAAGTAGTTTGTTCTTGCTGGAAAGCATGAGATTTGGATTCTGCTGCACTACATTTGTTATAGTTGACAGAGTATACCATCACCTTCCATTTTAACTGTGTTTTGGGGATATCCTTAAAAGTTTTAAGTTCATTTAAAAGGGAGAGAGGTTGTGAAAATAGTACACTGGAAAGTAACTTATCTTACTTGGATCTTGTTTTATCAGATATGAGCCCCAGACAGATATCCCAACAGATGTAGATACAGAACAGGACCGAGTTTTCTTCATCAAAGCTGTAGCACAATTCATGGTAAGCAGCAAATAGCTCTTCCTCAGCCTGGTGTGTGAAAACTGTAGGACAGCATGAATCTGGGATGAACTCCAGAAACCTGCAGTATGTTTTGTGAATATATTTGCTTTGTATTGCAGGCAACTAAAGCTCACATTAAGCTCAATACTAAGAAGCTATACCAGGCTGATGGATATGCGGTGAAAGAGTTGCTGAAGATTACTACCGTTCTCTATAATGCTATGAAAACAAAGCGAATGGACACAAGTGAGGATACAGAAGAAGACAGTTCAAAATTCAAATTTGACTTGGGGTCGAAGGTGAGTAATGCAAATTAATTCCTCATTCAGGACAATATTAGCACAAATGTTTGTTGTTTGAGCAGTACTATACAAGAGAACCTAAGGGCAAATTCAGCAATGCCCCTCTGCCACCGAAACCGATTCTCACTAGACCATCCCTCAGGACCAGGGCTATTGTTTTCTAGCCCCATCTCTGACTCATTACCCTTTCCAGTGAAATTCTGCTCCACAGGAGCTTTGCCTTTTTGAATTTGCACTGTATTTTGACTGAGAGTATGTTTAACAATCTAGCTTTACTGTTCCATCAAAGTGTTGCCGCAAGGTCAAATTAGCAGTTCAACACCCAACCATACTGGGAACTTAAGTGAAACTTTCATTTTGGCCTACAGCAGTGAGATATTTTAATCCTGACCATGTGGTAAATGTGTGTTATACACCTGTTACAAACCCAATGATTTGCTCCTGGACACTACAAAATATATAAATAAACCCTAACAGTGCATGGTTGGGGAATTTTGGTGCTAACATAGAGTCTGTCTTCATGATGTAAACTGCCCTTAATAATATTTGAAGAGAGATGTATTGTAGCTTATATTTTGCATCTTCTCACCTATTCCAGATATCAGATTTGAAAACTGCCAGACAACTAGCCTCTGAGATTACCTCCAAAGGAGCAACAGTATTTGATTTGTTGGGAAAAGAAGTAGGCCTGAGGGTGAGTCAGCAGGTTTCTGATCAACTAGCAACTGACAACCGGAAGATAACAATATCCCCGAATAAAAGATAAATTGTTTTACTGTGTTCAGTATAAATTTGTGACACTAGTTCAAAAATGTCAAAAAACTTGCTGCAGTTTGTGTGACCATGATAGAGAGGACTTGCTTCTGAACTTTTGAATATCAAGTCACTGGTGAACTGACAATTCAAAACCGCAACAAAACGCTGTGGATTCTGAAAATCAAAATAAAACAGAAAAATTGGAACCCTCAGCAAGCTAGGCACTATCTCTGGAGAGGGAAACAGAGTTAACATTTTAGGTTAGTGCTTACTGGCTCACTTCAGAGAATTACATAGAAATTACAGTGAGGCAAAGGGTATCAACCAACTGGCCTAATTCTGGAATTTATGCTTGTCAGGAACCTCCTCCCACTATTTACTTATCTCACCTTTTTGACATAATCATTTCTCTGTAATCCAGTTGTCTGACTTCCCTTAAAATGTTTCTCTGCTACGTAGTTACTTTAAATGGAGCTGAGGTACATGCTAGTGGGACAGAACTCCCAACATATGAGTTTGACCCAGCTAGCAGCAGTTGAGAACTGAAGACGATAGTTTTGCTAAAACCTATGAGCTGGCTGACACAGTAACAGGGGCTGGATTTTCACCTCCCATTGTAAGTGCACGTTGTGTAGTGAAATATTGAATTTTTAAAAAATATATTATTGTCTGCTTCTTTGACCCTACAAAACTTGTATATTGTCAGCATGGTTCCAATGGTCTTCAAGCTTCCTGAAGATTTGCTCTCCCATAATGGTGGCAGAGGCCTCAGAGTTCACTTCCATCTGTAATGCCTTTCTGTTTACCAATAACTCCATCGTGATCAAGGCCACTTTTCTCGCTTTTACACTTGTCAGACATAACTGTCCCTGTCACCTCAGGACCATCACCGAATGGTACACAGACACTGTACTGTTTGATTTGTTAGGCAGGCTTTGTGTATTTTTTGTTGTATGATTTATATTCTGTACCTTCCTCCTCTAGCAAGTATGCTTGAACTTATGCCTCAAATAGCCTTTTGTTTGGCACCTGAAGCATTTAACTTCCCTAAATCTACATAGGTCTGTGAGGTGGCTTCACCCACATCCGAAACACACTGCTTATTTGGGGTCTACCTGAGGCTGTTGGTTTAATATTCTAAATGTTCCTGCTCTTCCAGTTCCCACATTCATTTAAAAACCGAAAGAACTGCAGATGCTGTAAATCAGGAACAAAAACAAAGTTGCTGGAAAAGCTCAGCAGGTCTGGCAGCATCTGTGAAGGTAAAAACAGAGTTAATGTTTCGGGTCCGGTGACCCTTCCTCAGAACTGATAGTGGCTGGGAAAAAGTCAGTTTATACGTGGGTGGGGTAGGGAGTAAATGATAGGATATAGCCCAAAAGGAGAGAAAGACAGTTGGGCAGACAAAGGAGTTGCTAACGATCAGACTGGGAGGGTGAATAGTTGTTAATGGGCACTGTTAGTGACCAACAGGGGGTGTGTAATGGCAGGCTATGTGGTAACAAGGCCTGGTGTGTGGGGTAGGGGGCTGGGACATGGGAGAGTTTGGGCCCTAAAATTATTGAACTCAATATTGAGTCTGGAGGGCTGTAGGGTCCCCAAGCGGAAAATGAGGTATTGTTCCTCCAGCTTGCGTTGGGCTTCGCTGGAACACTGCAGCAAGAGATGTTGGCCAGGGAGCAGGGTGGTGTGTCAAAGTGTGTTAAAATCCACAAACAGGACTGCCTGGGCAGACCCATTGTTTCAGCCTGCTCGTGCCCCACAGAACTCATCTCTTCCTGCCTTGACTGAGTCTTCTTCCCCCGGTCCAATCCCTGCCTACGTATATCCTTGATTCCTCTGACGCCTTACATCGGTTTCAAAACTTCCAGTTTACCGGTTCCAGCCACCTGCTCTTTACCATGGACGTGCAATCCCTTTACATGTCCATTCCCCACCAGGAGGGTCTTAGGGCTCTCCGCTTCTTCCTGGAGCAAAGACCTGAACCATCCCCACCCACCAGCACCCTCCTCCGCTTGGCTGAGTTTGTCCTCCCCCTCAACAACTTCTCTTTCAATTCCTGTCATTTCTTCAGTTAAAAGGGGTTGCCATGGGTACCCCCTTGGTTCCTAGTTATGCCTGTCTCTTCATGGGGTATGTGGAACATTCCTTGTTCCAGTCCTGCTCCGGCCCCCACCCACAACTCTTTTTCCGATACATCGATGATATCATCGGTGCTGCTTCTCTCTCTCGTCTGGAATTGGAAACTTCATTAATTTCGCCTCCAATTTCCACCCTGCCATCATGCTCACCTGGTCTACCTCTGACTCCTGTCTTCCATTCCCTCCCACAACAGCGATGGGGTTCCACTTATCCTCACCTACCATCCTACCAGCATCTACATCCAGAAGATCATCAGATGCCATTTCCGCCACCCCCAGCAAGAAGCCACCACCAGACACTTATTCCCCTCCCTTCCCTTGTCCGCCTTGTCCCTCCGGGACACCCTTGTCTACACTTCCTTCACCCCCAACACCTCCCTACAGCCCTACGGCACCTTCCGCTGTAACTGGCGAAGATGCAACACCTGTCCATTTACCTCCTCCCTCCCCAGTATCCAAGGGCCCAAACATACCTTCCAGGTGAAGCAACACTTCACCTGCACTTCCCAGAATCTAATCTACTGCATTCGCTGCTCACGATGTTGTCTCCTCTACACCGGGGAAACGAAGACTAGACTTGGCAACCGCTTCACAGAACATCTACGTTCTGCTCGCAAAAAAGACCCTGAACTACCTGTTGCCTGCCACTTTAACGCACACCCTGCTCCCTGGCCAACATCTCTATCTCTGGCTTGCTGCAGTGTTCCAGCGAAGCCTAATGCAAGCTGGAGGAACACCTCATTTTCCCTACAGCCCTCCAGACTCAATATTGAGTTCAATAATTTTAGGGCCTAAACTCTCCCATGTCCCAGCCCCCTACCCCACACACCAGGCCTTGTTACCACATAGCCTGCCATTACTCTACGTGTTTTTAGTCACTAACAGTGCCCATTAACAACTATTCACCCTCCAGCCTGATCGTTAGCAATTCCTTTGTCTGTCCTACTGTCTTTCTCTCCTTTTGGGCTCTGTCCTATCGTTTACTCCCTACTCCAGCCACCTCCCTGTTTTCTGCATATAAACTGACATTTTCCCAGCCACTATCAGTTCTGAGGAATGGTCACCGGGCCTGAAACATTAACTCTGTTTTTACCTTCTCAGATGCTGCCAGACCTGCTGAGCTTTTCCAGCAACTTTGTTTTTGTCCCTCATTCATTTCCTTGCTTTTACCAGTGTCTTCACTCCGAGTGCCACTGCTGCTTGTGGTTTCCCATCCTAACTGGTGAATTATGGACCTCCTGTGTTCTCTTTCCATGCTGTCCGTGACTAAAGCAATCTCTAGCGATCTTTTTTATATGAATTTTTGATTTTACTGAAAGCTATTTTATGGCTTCATCATTAGTGCAACGTACTAAGCAATCTCTTGGCATCACATTTAACACAGACTTAAAGCCGCAATGCTCTGCAATCTCCTTGAGCCTCACCAATGAAGGCTGCAATGGTCTCCCCTAGGGCCCTCTTGGTCAAATTAAACTTGTAACACTATAAAATTACTGGGACCTTGGGGTGGTAGTTCCGTCTGAGTGACTCTATGATCTCTGCAAATGTTTTTGTAACAAGGGAATTCAGGGAAGTTAAGCTTCAAATTGGATTGTATGTTTGTGTCCCACATACAGCTAACAAAATGACTATGCATTTCTCTTCGCCCTCAATTTCATTGTCACAGATAAGGTTTTAAGCATTCTACATACAGGGTGTCCCTGATTGACAAAGGTCCAACTTACGAACGTGATACCATACAGGGGTTTGTTAATATTAATTTTAAAGATCTGACATGTGAATGTTTTGCTTACTTGTGAATGGCTATTTTATATTGTTCTGCGTTGTGTTCCGACTTCCATACAAATTGACTTCTGAATGGACCCAAGAATAGAATCTGTTTGCAACCCAGGATCTGCCTGTATTGTATCCATATTTCGAGAGCCAGGTTGAGGAGGAACAGCTCTAATTTTTCTGAAGAGAGGCATTTGATTATTCTTTTCTTTGACAACGACTTATTCTGCAACTTTGGTATTCTAACTTTTTTCTTGCAATCTGAGTTGCTGGCCTTTACCTCCTCGTCAATGTAATCACTTAAAAGCTTAGCTTTGCTGGTTATCTTGCAAAACATGATTTAATACAACCATAAATCTAATTTACCGAGTACATCACACAGTTTATGCATGCCATGCTCCCCATTCAACGGCTGGGCAAGTCCCCACATGCCTGTGCGCACCCTGTCCTTGATTGGACTGGCAGGTCACATGACTCCTCCCTCTGTGTTCACCTCTGAAAGAAGCCAACTACTATAAAATGTAAAAACAAAATCCTGTCAGAATCTACTGTCCATGTTTTGTATGCAATTTGAAACAGTTGACATACCGATTTTTTTTCTTAAAAGAGTCTGCTTTTGAAAGTTGAGAAATAAATCACTTCACCTGCTGGTTTCCATTGATTAATAGACAGTCTGCTTTGGAAATGAAGTGGGGTATCAGTTTTGCCAGTTTCAGACAATGTTGTTATAAGTATTTATGATGACAGCTGTAGCCATTATGAATGCTTAGCTGGGCTTTAAATGATCTACAGTTAATCCTCTGTAACTGCACATGCATGAATCACAAATTTGCCTATCTGTGTCAAAAAATAAGTAACAACAAAAATGAACATCTGTGGGCAAAAATTGCATAGGCACGATTTTAAAACTACTTTTAAGTGAGCTCCACACTCATGAATTTCTTCATTCACAGGGGTTCTCAGGGATGGAACCCTCACGGATATAGAGGAATGACTGTCATGGCTTCAGCTCAGTAAGTGGTCCATTGATTCAAGAAAGCTTGAAACTTTTAAGAGGTTTCAACACGGAAGATGCCTTTGTGGATTACATTATTTTATAAACTGGAGTTTTCTCTCTTGCAGTATAAATGCTAGTGTGTTTGAATTCAGGGTTTTGATCAATTGCTAGCATTTATTTTTTCCCAGTTATTTTGAAATAACTCCTTACGTATAGCCTTGCATACTGCAAGGTAGATGACTACGGAGGAAGGAGAGGTGACTTGGGGGATTTGAAAGGAAATGGGGCAGCACAGAGGTGGCTGTGTGTGAGGTTAAAGGATCATTAACCCATGGAGCACCAAGGAGGTCCTCTAACTGGCTCACAAAATGCACTGTAAACCTGACCCCTGTGTAAATGACAAAATTCCTATGCTAATTCATAGTATGTTGAGTGTGTATTTCAGATGAGCAATGTTGAGTAGGTTGGGTTTTCCCAAGCCCATGCAAAATTCTGTGCCAAGTCTCAGTGCACTACAATGTTATTAATACTTCGGGGCTCCTAGTAGCTGAAGGAAACACAGTTGTCTATCCAAATGAGTTCCTACTGGAGTGCAGGCATATCAAAAGGGACAATATTGTCAAGCAAGCTATTGTCTAGCCTTAACTCTAGGCATTTTTTTTTTTGTATTTGCATTGTTAATTTTCTACTTAGTGAAGGTATAGCATCTCAGAGGATTGAAATTGCACGGCCCATTAAGCTGTTTAAGTCCATTGTTCATTTATTAAAAAAACTTCTGTGGAATTAAGCCATATTGTTGCCCCTTTGACATTATGATGTCAATGCTATTCTTCTTGTATCATGATATCCCAAAATCCTGTTCTTTCCAGGAAGGCTTATAATTGTTTGTCAACTTCATGGATACAAATTACTTCAGCACCTTCTTCTACAACTTCACTACCCGTAGACAAGACCTCAGAATATGAGTTTAAGATATGTCAACATAGAACCGGCACAGCTGTTGACCAGAAATAACCTCTTACAGAGTTAATCAAGCTTGGGAACAATTTAATGCCTCAAATAATGAATCAAGATTCTCTGCACATATTCCAGAGGGATCTGGTCGGGCTTTTGAGTGTTATCCACATAATCTTCTGGAGGAGACAAATGGAGATTCGGGGCATTATCCCTCTGTCACTGTATAAAGAGATGGGTAGAGATTTTTTCTTTGTTCTGTCATGGCTTTTGGCCAGCATTTATTGCCCGTGCCCAATTGCTTTTAAACAGAGTAGCTTGATCAGACATTTCAGAGGGCAGACATTGCTTGGACCTGGAGTCACGTGTAGGCCCGATTTTCTAATGAATGAACCAGATGGTTTTAATGACAATTGATGACAGTTTCATGTTCACCGTCACTGAGAGTAGATTTCAATTCTAGAATTATTAATTGAATTTAAATTCCACTGTGGTCTGAATGGAATCTGTGTTCCCAACTCATTCGTCTGTATTACTAGTGCTAGGGAACATTATCTCCCTGCCACCATGTCTCCTGAGTCTCTATGTGATTATTATAGTGATGGGGCTATTTAGGAATGTGTCTTTCTCGCACTATGGGGTACCAGAGGCTTGTTTAATCACTATCAGAAGTCAGAGAGGAATTCCCCTTTTCTTAGGTTTCCTTTCCTATAAGATCATTTAAACCCCAAGACCATAAGAAATTAGTCATATTGCGTCGGAAACAGACCCTTTGGTCCAACCAGTCTATGCCAACCATAATCTTAAACTAAACTAGTCCCACCTACCTGCACTTGGCCCATATCCCTCCAACCATGTACTTATCCAAATGTCTTTTTAACATTGTATTCACTGGTATTAACCGATATCCACCACTTCCTCTGGAAGTTTACTCCACATACAAACCAATCTCTGTGTAAAAAAAAAAAAAAAAAAAAATTATCTCCATGTCTTTTTAAATTTTTCTCCTCTCACCTTAAAAATATGCCCACTAGTCTTGAAAGCCCCCATCCTAGGGAAAAGATACATGCTATTCACCTTATCTATACCCTCATGATTTTATAAATCTCTATAAGGTCATCCTCAATCTCCTATGCTCCAGTGGAAAAAAGTCCAGCCTATTCAGCCTCTCCTTATAACTCAAACCCTCCATTTCCTGGCAACGTCCTTGCAAATCTTTTCTGAACCCTCTTCAGCTTAATAATATCCTTCCTATAACAGGGCGACCAGAACTGGACACAGTACTCCAGAAGAGGCCTCACCAGCATCCCGTCCAACCACAACATGATGTCCCAATTCCTATACTCAAAGGTCTGAGCAATGAAGGCAAGTGTGCTAAATGCCTTCTTAACCACCCTGTCTAGATGAGATGCAAACGTCAAAGAATTATGTACTTGAACCCGTAGGTCTCTCTGTTCTACAACATTACCCAAGGCTCTACTTTTAATTGTATAAGAGCTGCCCTTGTTTGTTTGACCAAAATACCTCACATTTATCCAAATTAAACTCCATCTGCTAACTTCTCAGCCCATTGACCCACTGATCAAGATCTCTTTGCAGTCTGAGATACCATTCTCCACTATCTACTACACCACCAATTTTAGTGTCATCTGCAAATTTACTAACCATGCTGTCTGTATAGGAGCAAGAGTGGGCCGTTCGGTCCCTCAAGCGTGCACTGTCATTCAATAGAATCGTGGCTGGTCTGACTTTCCTAACATCCACATTCTTGCCCTTTCCCCATAAGTTTCCTATTGATCAAGAATCTGCCTGTTCTGTCTCTCCGGAGTTGCATGTTGTAGGTTGTATGGTCTTTTGGTGCCAGCATTGGACTGGTCTGATAGAACCTGCTGTTCTTTACCTATTCCTTGTTTCTAGCTAACTTTTATAAGTTTGTAATTAATTATTCTGCTTCTTTTCCAGGAGATGAGAACAGCCGCAATAGCCAGACCACTGGAAATCAACGAGACTGAGAAGGCACTAAGAGCTGGAATTAAAGAAATTATAGTGAGTGAGCTTTAGATACAGACAGGTTAGTTATATGGGCAGCACAGTGGCAGATGCAATTTAATCTGCAGTGGTTCAGAAGCAGCTCACCAACACTTAAAGTGCAATTAGAGACGTGAGGTAAATGCTGGCCAGCCAGCGATGCTAACAATCAATGAGTGAATTAAAAAAAAGACCTGTCTTCAAAACAAATTAGAGTCCTAAGAAACCTTTACAGAATTTATATATTGATGTTTACTGTATTTTTTTTAATCTGGACTGAAAACGATATTAGGGCCCATGAAAATTGAAAACATAGGGAAGATTTTGTTTTGGAAACTAATCATGAACCTGAGTAATTGTTGCTATCAGTAGCAAATTTTGATAATGTCCCACTGACCTCCTTCAAAATATTTACCTTCTCTACTCCTCCCAAATTACTTTCCCAGAAAGCAATATATTGGAGGGAGGGGTACCTGGAGGACTTGGGTTTCCTGCGCAGATTTGCTGTATTTTGGAGTGATATAAAAAAATTCATGTATACTTATGAAACAATTTGTAGAAATATCCAGTGCTGACCTTGGTTACTTTTTCTTAAGTCCCTCTTCTTAACTTAAGTAAAAAAGGAGTGCTATATGGTTGAAGGTACTGTCCTTCAGATAAAATGTTAAACTGAGGCTCTGTCTTTCTTCCCAGATGAATAAAGAAGACCTCATATCACTATATTTTAAAGAGGATCAGAGGTGGTCTCCCTTGTGTCCTAACCAATATTTCTTCCTCAGTCAGCAGCTCAAAAATACATTATCTGGTCATTACTGCATTGCTGTTCGTGGCAGTTTGTTGTGCAAATTGGCTATGCAGTGCCTACATTACAACAGTAACTACGTTTAAAAAGTACTAAATTTTTTGCAAACCACTTTTGGATGTATGGCGATTGTAAAAAGTGTTATATAATTTCAAGTCTTTTGTTCTTTTCTGTATTTTTTGGTTTCAAACTGATATTTGTGGAAATTGAAAGCTAAGTCAGCCTTTATGTATAATGACAGAGCTTCCAGTTGGGCAGGTACTTCCTACATTCTGATTTTTGTGCTGTTTCACCCTGGGAGCAATTGCCAAATTTAATTGGTGGATATTTTGTGAAAGCTTATTTGACCCTTTTTCAAAACACACAATATTTTGTTGCTGTTTTTGTTGCAGGAACAAGTGCAAAGGACCAAGGAAATGCTGAACAATGTTGCCTCTGATGAAGCAAACCTGGAGGCTAAGATCGAAAAGAAGAAGATGGAGCTGGAGAGGAGTAAGAAGCGGCTGCAGACCTTGCAGAGTGTCAGGTCAGATTCGGAAACAACTTGGTGTAGTGTTTTGATCTGTGCATGGACTGTTATGTTGCCAATTGCAACCTTGCTGTTTCTTTCATGGACTTTCCAATGATAATGGGTGTATGTCGTGCAGGCTAGTAATTTAGAATAGCTTCACTTGAAGGAGTTGACGGATTGGGAAAGTGTAGTATCTTTGAGGAATGGGGCAGTGATGGCAATAGACAGTAATCAGCAGGAGATTTCCCTGTCCATGTTTGACCTAAAGCCAGGAGACCTCATTGACTCAATGTTCACTCCCAGGCACCTCCAGTCCTCAGTGGCGTCAACTGTGGTGGGTTTGTCTTGTTAGTTGGGTAGGAAATACCCATGGATGGTGATGGTGTCTGGGAGATTGTAAGTCATGACAAATCTCCTAATTTTGGCACAAATCATCAGATCATCATCAGGAGGACTTTTCACGGTCAGCAAGACTAGATTTGTGATGCTGAGATTGCACTAGCTGATCTGTCCAGTTTCATTCCCTCCTTTAGATGTTATAGACTTTATAGCTGTTTGATACAACTGATAGTCTTGCAAGGCTATTTCAGAGCGCAGTTAAGAGTAGGAGTTATTTCTTTGCAGGTGCCACTTGTTGGCACTGTCAATGACCCCCTCCATCACTTTGCCAATGATCGAAGTGGCTGGTAGGATCGTAATTGACCCGATTGGATTGTCTTTCTTTTTATGCACAAGACATACCTGGGCAATATTCCTCATTGTCAAGTAGATGCCACTGTTGTAGCTATACTACAGTAGCTTGGTTAGAAATACTGCTCGTTGTGGAACACAGCTCTTCAGTGCTATTGCCGGAATGTTATTAGGACTCTTCACCGTTGCAACATCCAGTGTTTTCATCCCTTTCTTGATATCATGTAGCGTAAATCAAATTGAAGAATGGTATCTGTACCAGAATCTGCACTACATGCTGTGCCCTCACCTTATTGAAAATGGGGATATCTGTGGGACTTCCACCACCTGTTAGTTGTTTAATTGTCCACAATGACCTGATGTGGTAGGACTGAAGAGCTTAGATCAGATGCATTGGTTGTAGAATTGCTTGACCCTATCTATTGTATGCTGCATCAGCTACTTGGCATGCAAGTAGTCCTATATTGTAGCTTCACCAGATTGACACTTCATTTTAAGTGTGACTAGTGCTGCTCCCCGCATGTTCTCCTGTTCTCTTCATTGAATCAGGGTTGATTTCCTCGCTTGATAATGATTGTAGAGTGGATTTAAGCTAGGCCATGAGGTTACAGATTGTGTTTAAATGCAGTTATGCCAAGCTATTGGCCCATAGTGTCTCATAGACATTCACCTTTTAATTGCCAAATCTGTTCGACGTCTTTTCGCATCAAGCATGGTAGTAGTGCAACACAGCATGATAGAGTGTATTGTCATTGTTAAGATGAGACTTTATTTCTTCAAGGATGGTGCAACAATCACTCCCACCAATGTTATCATGGATGGATGCATCTGCAACAAGTAGATTGGTAAACTAGAGGTCAGGTATATTTTTTCCATCTTGTTGGTTCCTCACCACCCAGTCTGATTGCTGTGTCCTTTAGGACTCTGCCAGCACTCAGTATTGATGCTACTGAGGCACACTTCAGGATGGACATTGAAGTCCTCCAACCAGAGTATGTTCTGTGCCCTTGTCACTCTCTGTGCTTCCTTCATGTGATGTTCAACATTCAGATGTACTGATTCATTAATCAAGGGAGGTTGGTAGATAATAATTAGCAGATTTTCTTCTCCATGTATGACCTGTAGTTATGAGACTTCATGGGTTTCAGAATCAAAGTTGAAGAATCCCAGTGCAACTCCTTTCTGACTGTGTCACCACAGTGCTGGCACATGCAGTAGGTCTGTCCTATCAGTGGGAACGTGACAGACCTAGAAATAATGATGGTGTTGTCTGGGAGATCATTCATCTGTGAGTATGACTATGCCAGTTGATCCATCCAGTTTTATTCCTTTGTAGCAGTTTGATACAACTGAGTTGTTTGCTTAGCTATTCAGTGGGCATTTAAGAGTCAGCCGCAATTGCTGCAGGTCTGGAGGTCACAGGTAGGCCAGACCAGGTAAGGATGATAGACATTAGTGAACCAGATGAGTTTTTAATAGTGAATCAGAGATAGTAGGAACTGCAGATGCTGGAGAATCCGAGACAACAAGGTGCAGGGCTGGATGAACAGGCCCGAAACGTCAGCCTTTCTGCTCCTATGATGCTGCTTGGCCTGCTGTGTTCATCCAGCCCTGCACCTTGTTGTCTCGAGTTTTTAATAGTACTTGAAGTGGTTACATGATCACGATTAGGCGAGCATTGAATTTCAAATTTTATTGAATTCAAATTTTACCATCTGCTGTGGTTTGATTTGAACCCATGTTCCTTCAATATTAGACTGGGCTGCTTGTTTAAGAGTTCAGTGACATTACTACACTACCATCTCGCCCTATTTTACTATTCCTTCATCATCACTAGGTCACAATTCTGGACATCCCTACCTAATCACACTACAGGTTTCCTTACGTTCCAAGGACTGCAGCAGTTCAAGAAGACAGGTCATTACCAGATACTCCAGGACTACAAGAATGGGCAATAAATACTGATCTAGCCGATGACACACACATCCCACAAATTAACTTAAAAAAATTCAGATAGGAATCAAAAGTAGTCAGAAGATTTGTGGAAATAGGTACAAGAACAAATTTATTAAAATTGGTGGGGTTAGTAGTATAAAATAAGTGCGGCATTTGATGTGTTCATCAAAATCATTCAGCATTAAGCTGCTTGCCGTCAACGTCCCACATCACTGCTAGCCAAAGCCAAGAATTACAAAACTATAAAGTTGGAGTGAATTATTCCCACTGTAACATGCTTGGCAATGCTTGGCTGGTAATGGTGGGAAATAGAATTTGATTCCATAAGTCTGCTGATTTTTAATCTCCCTTTCAGTTCTCTCTAAACTGTGATTTTTGCACATTGGAACAGAGAAATTATTTGCCATAATGTTAACATCCATGTGTAAGTTCAGAGATATGCACTGTTATGTGACATATTCATTATATATGCTTGTGTGGAGAAATGCCTCAGTATGGTAGACAATTTTGCAATTGTGACATTTATAAGAACAGTGCTTGTTTTAAGTTTCCTTAGCTGGTGGGCTGATGTTCCAAACAAATAAAATGGTTCAGATTTTTCAGTGATCCTAAATGATTTGATCTACTTCCCATTGGTTGGAAAGCAACATGAGAAATTGCATACCAATAAAACTACCACTCAACTGGATTTGATCATCTGATCTGCCATTTCCTACAGGACAATTAGGTGATTAGAGAACTCTGGCGATTTAAATTGATTTGTATTTTTGAATGGAAAGTCTTTTGATATCTTGTATCGTCAGGCCAGCTTTCATGGATGAATATGAGAAGATTGAAGAGGAGCTCCAGAAACAATACGAGACCTATGTGGAAAAGTTTCGTAATTTGTGCTACTTGGAGCAGCAGCTTGAAGACTTGCACAGGATGGAACAGGAAAGGTTTGAGGTAAGTGATTCAGAAATTTTATTTAAAAATAGAATTATTAGTTATAATAATTGTTGAATGTGTGGGTCTTTATCATGTGACTATACTGTCGCAACCAATACTTGGATATTTCCCTGTTTCTCAGGAAACTGAAAATACACTACGGCTGATGCAGAATAAATTGAAGGAGGAGGAAAAGAGGCTTATGAAAAATACAGGTAAAATGAAACTCTGTTGTGTTTTTCTGTTAATTGTCTCAGCTATTTCAAATATTTTTGCTCTGACAGTATAAGTCCAGCAGCATCTGATTATTGGACAGAAGAGGTAACCTGTGTGTAGCCAGCTGACTGATGATCACCCATTGTTTCTAGGAGTTGGACAGAGTAAACTGCCATAATTCAGAAAGTGCAGAATATATTGCATATGCATTGCATATGTCTGTGGTAATATGCTGGTATTTCTGGTGGGCAGTCTTTTATTGTGTAATATATAATTTATGTAGTGTACGTATGGATCACATTTCCTACAAAATAAGTTTCATAAGTTTTACGTGTGCCGTGAGGCATTTTGGGACCTGAAATCGAGAAAGGTAAGAGAGATATACACATTTTAATGTTCCCAGCTCTGAAGCTGAGAGACATTCATAGGTACCAGATTTTTAAAACTGTCAATGTGTGAAATTTGAGTTTGTGCCTCAGTCTGGCAGGGCTCAGTGAGCAATTGTTCTAGCCTCAGTTCAGTTTCTATCCCAATCTTGTCTGCTGGAATGCTGCTTTGTAATGTGAAGGGAGCACAAGGGGTGAGTGACTTTGCACTGTGGATTCATCTTTCACTATAGTTCTGTGTACTGGGATCCCCTTTACAGCTTGTTCACCGACAGGCTGGCTGAACAATTGTAACCTTGATTCAGGAGAGGCACACACTCTGCTCTCTGTAGACCCAAAATGTAATAAAAGCAAGTTGCAAACTTCTGTTTTCTCAGGTACCATTTCCCTCCCCTTCAAATCTATGATCATCAGCCCCCAAACCCTTTCTTCTTGTAAACTATCACCCTCACCCTGAACCTTCCATTCCTTTCCATGCATTCTTTCCAGGAATTTCATACTTGAATGGCTTCCATTGGATTTTCTCTCTGCCAAACTGGCAGGGCTCCTGTCATAGTTACACGTGACTGTGACAAAGGTAAACTATCCTTCGTCCTTCTCGATCAGTCTTCAGGCTTTTAGAATCATAGAATCCCTACAGTGTGAAAGCAGGCCATTCAGCCCATCGAGTCCACACTGCCTGTCCAAAGAGCATCCTACCCTATCCCTGTAATCCTGCATTTTCCATAGTTAATCCCCCTAGCCTGCACATCCCTGGACACTATCGGCAACTTAGCATGGCCAGTCCTCCTATCCTGCATATGGAGAGAGTTGACCATTCCATTCTCTAGCATAGCTCTGCTGCCGTCCACCTGGTTAGAACTGCAATGCAGTAGTTCCACGCTCACCTGGTTCCCTACTTTTCCATATCCAATTGTAGCCAGTAAATCACCTTTCCATTGCAAATCAGCTACGGTTGATGTCCTGTAAGGATCCTTCATTGGACCCTTCCTATTTCCCATCCACATATTGCCCCCGTGGTGACCACATTCAAAAAATATTTTTACATGTATTCTGGTGAAACCCCACTCTACTTCACCATACCTGTCACAGACTGTTGTTGAGACTGCCTATGTCCAACATTTCCTGAACTCTGCACCATCCTAGCTAATTTGCTCCTGAAACTCCTGTCCATGCTTTTGTTATCTCTAGACTTGACTGCACCAAAGCATTGATAGATGGCCTTCTATCTTCCACTCTTCAAAGACTTAAGCTTATCAAAAGTTCTGCTGTCCACGTCCAAACTTGCACCAAGTCCTGCGTACTCATTAAGCCCCTGCTGTTGGCTCAGTTTTAAGCAGCGCATCAATTTTAACTATCTTAACCCTCCATTAACATTCCAAATCCTCTATGAATTCACTGTCGTCCTCCAAGATGTCTATACTTCCATTTTAATCACTTCTCTATTGACAGCCATGTTTTCAACTGTTTGGTCCATAAACTTCCTAAATCCCTCTTCCCTATTTTAACACTGCTTGAAATCTATCTGTTTAAATAGGCTTTTCAGGACCTTTCCTAATATCTCCTTGAGTGGTTTGGTATTAGGTATTCTTATTAATGCTCTTTAAAATGTTTTGGGACTTTTACTGTGTTAAAGGTGCTATATAAATACAGATTGCCAATACTAACAAACTTCTACCTCAAAATAGGGAAAGATGATGATTCTGACAATGAGATACAGGAAGATGAAGGCTCGGATAGTGAACTAGAAGACAGAAGACCACTAAAACCACGTCTTACCAGGGAACTGCCTGTTCAGGGTATGTGGTGTTGCCTTGCTTCAGGGAGGCTTTATTGACAGCTATTCTAAATTAACTTAGCATTAAGGCTTCAAGCACATTGCTTTAGATTCCTGTAGAGACCATGGGCAAGCACTGTAATATTATGGACACTGTATGATGGTTGATGAAGCTGCTGCAAATGGTAAGTGCAAAGTGCTAAAACAACTATGCTATATTCTTATCTTCCATAATTCCAAATGTTTTCTTTCCTAAATGACCGAGTAGTTCCCTATGCAGTTAAATAAGTGTCTGGCGATGCTGCTTAATTTACGGTTTTGTCTCAAGTATTTATTCCAATCTGGCTTCTGTCCATTCAGATCTTGGACAAAAAATCCCAAAAGGTTGTAGGTGCAGAAATCTGAAATTCTGAAAAGGAAACAAAATTCTTGGAAATACACAGGTCAGGCAGCTTCGATGGAGAAAGAAACAAAGTTAACATTCCAAGTTTGTGACCTTTCTTCAGAAGCTTGAGATCTCCCTGGCTTCTAGTTTCAGATGGAACCATTTCCACTCTGCTTAATCTTTTCTTGGAGCTCGAGTGCTTTACTAATCCAACTTTTTGGCCCACTGCAAAGCTTGTAGTGCCTTATAGAATCCTCCTATAGGATCTACACCGACCCTCAGAGCATCTCACCCAGACCCATCCCACATAATCTACGCATCCCTGAACACTACGGGCAATTTCCCATGGCTAATCCGTCTACCCTACACGTCTTTGGACTGTGGAAGGAAACCAGAGTACCCGGAGGAAACCCACGCAGACCCGGGGAGAATGTGCAAACTCCACACAGACAGTCGCCTGAGGGTGGAATCGAACCCGGATCCCTGGTGCTGTGAGGCAGCAGTGCTAACCACTGAGCCACTGTGCAGAAAACAAACCTACCCACGTGTGTACCAGTGCCTAGAATGCTGTACTGAGTCACTGCCCTTCAACATATTGCTTCAATGTCACTGTTAATCATTTCCATTAAAGATCTGCTTTTAATCCAAGGAGATCATCCATTTTCTGTAATTAATCTTAATGCTATCATCCTGTAGACGCAGATAATTGTACCATCAGTGATCCTACCTGAAATGGTCTAGATGCTCAGTATCCCATTATGGTACTAAGTACATTGGCCTGTGGTAAAGTGACTTTGTCAGGACCTTAGTGGACGATCACATACCAAACTTGTATATTATGAGATGTGAATATTGACATAAGAAACTGGCCTTTCTCTGGATAACAGTTTATCCAATCTGAGTGATCAGTGCTTGCAGAGGCTAGGCAAGTACTTAACTCTTAATTAATTGACGCGGGATCCATTGCGTAGGTTCAAGCCTTTCTAAAGGGTAACCCTTGTTCTCTCATTACCCTCGTTCTTCAATCATGTTATTTATTTGCTCACCAAGATTCTGATTTAGGATTCAGCTTGCAGTTAGCATTTCTTCAAGGAATGTTGTTTATCTTTTGAGATTGTTCAGCCCACAGCGATTGTATGATCCAGTTTGAAAGAATTTTTACAATTCAGTGGATTTCATTAACCTTAAACGTCAGTGCTTTAGTAATGTCCCTTGTTGCAAAAGGATTGAAATTTGTGTTACCTTTTAAATTCATGGCTGCCTCCTCACACTGTCCTGTAAACTGTGCCTGCATTTTTACTGACTTAAAGGTTTGATTTTTGCTTAGTCAGTGAACTTTGCAAATTGGAATGTGCTCACCACTTTCAGGCACAAGGTTCACAATGTTCAGATTTTTGTATTTTCTTAAGACTCAAAAACAATAAGATGGCTGGATGTACCACTCTAAATAAATCAATTTAACATTTACAGGCAGAGTTGGTGGTCGCGTGGTTGGGACAATGCACGGAGGTGACACTGAGGATGAGGTGAGAAGCTACAGCTTGTTTAGATTCATATGTTTTGTGATCCTGTAGTACTTTGCAGATTTGATGTTAATGGCACTTTGGTGGATTATAAGCAGCCTCCGATCCTTTTAAAAGTGATCAAGGTCATCCTGCAGTGCAACCAGTCTTTTGCCTTCAATGGAATGAATGGCCACAAGTTCCTCAGTGAGGGAAGTGGACATTTGGAAGCTTGGAGAATGGTGGCTCTTTGCCAAGAAAGCAATCTGACAAATAAACTTGTATTAGCACATATTTTGTCACATTCAGCATGTGCCTAAGAGTTATGAAAATGATTTGAGGAACCCAGATACAATCTTCCAGCAGTTTTGTATAGTTTGCTGATGGCTTCCTTATCATCCTCGTCATTTGCTATTGATTTTGTTTTGCTGTTGTCAGCTCACTTTCTCAGTGGGTGGTTTTCCATTTGCTGTGATGGTTGTGTGTTTTGGCTTGTCCTGCTTTCCCCATCCTTTCTCGTGTTTTGGACAATTTCAGCCCGTAAAACTACATCTACTTTCACATTTATCAACTCCAAAGGACGGGAAAAGCTATTTGTGAGCTAGATTACAGTGGCATGTTCAGTGTTTGGAATTGTTGAAAGCTTTTAGTTATCAGTAACTTATACAGACTGCTGTGTAGAGAAATGAAATGACATAACCAAGCCTCAGACTTGCTACTTTTATCAATGGCTTTTCGTTTTTTTTTGAGTTTAAATCTGCTTTTCTTTCTTCTGTTGCTTTCCATTATTGCTTTCATAAAGCTTCAAACATTATATGCTCAGTCAAAGGAAGCCGAGAATTCCAGCAGCAGCAAGGTTGGTTCAGCTATAGAGACTTGCGTTTCATTTATTGCTTTAGCTCATTCTCCAGTTATTGTTGTTATACATTGATAATGGCCCAATATACAGTAGTATCCGTTGGTGCTCAATTCCATGATTAATAGTCAATGTGCTATCATGAACCATGTATATGCAATTTGTTATACTGAGAAATGTGCCTCATTCAAGCAACATAGAAAATAGGAGTAGGCCATTCAGCCCATTTAAAAACTGCTCCACCACTCATGATCATGACAAATCATCCAAGTCAGTTCCTTGTTTCTGTTTCCTCATGCCCTCTGATCCTTTCAGCCCCAAGAGTTATAGGTTGCAAACAGTGAACGTTTTAGCTTCAATTGCTTTCTATGGCAGAGCATTTCACAGGTTCACCACTCTCTGGGTGAAGAAATTTACCCACCTCTTGCATTCCTGTACTGTGACCCCTGGTTCTGGACTCTGGTCATCATCCTTCCTGCATTTATCCTTTCTAATCCTGTTGCAGGTTTGAGATTTCCCTCTCACTCTTCAAAACTCATGAATATACAGTTTTTAAACTGATCCAGTGTCTCTTCATATGTCAGTCCTGCCATCCCAGAAATGTCTCGTGAGCCTCTGTTGCACTCTTACAATAGCCAGAACATCCATCCTCAAGACCAAAACTACATAGTACTCATTGAGATAGTAGGAACTGCAGATGCTGGTGAATCTGAGGTAAAAAGGTGTAGAGCTGGATGAACCCAGCAGGCTGAGCAGTATCAGAGGAGCAGGAAAGCTCACGTTTCGGGCCTAGACCCTTCTTCAGAAAAAGGGTCTAGGCCTGAAACATGAGCTTTCCTGCTCGGCCTACTATGTTCATCCAGCTCTACACCTTGTTATCTCTAGTACTCATTAAGGCTCTGTAGAATTTTAGCAAGGTATCCTTGTTTCTGTGCTTGCATCCTCCCACTTCAAAGGCCTACTGTCATTTGTAGTCTTCACAACTTGCTGCTCCTGCATTTATACATTGTCTGTCACTGCTCTGACGGCAAAAACAGGAAGGCAAGATTATTGAAGTGCATGACCCCACATTAAAATTCATCTGCCATCCATTTGCCCACATTCTCAGCTTGTTCAAATCACGTGTCAAATGCAAACCTAGGGAAATTGCATATTATAGATGAGAGAACTAAATGTAGAGTGTAGTTGGGGGGGCGGGAGTCCAAGCATTGATCTCTACACTACTCCCTGCTCCCCCTCAAACCAATCATCGATTTAAGGTGGTCAGCAAATCCAACAGCAAAACAAAGAATATTATCTTGCATGTGTTTTTTGATGTAGAATTTTTGTATAGTGTAGGCAGATTCATCCTCAAAATTCCAGTAGATTTGTCAAGCATGCCTTCCCTTTTGTAATTGCATGCTTTGTCTGATCCTGTCACTGTTTTCCAAGTCCCCTGCACTCAAATCTTTTATAAACAGGGCTTTTAACAAAGAGAGCTGTACTATGATATACAGCTCTTGTTACCAGCAACAAAATGGGTGAATGTTCTCACTTTCATAATCATGGAGGAGGGGAGGCTGCTGCTGCAAAAATCTGGCTGATTAGCCCAAGATACTCTGTATATGGCCTGTCCAAATCTTTTGTCATGAGGTGATTGCTGAAGGTGGCACAGGTCTCTACTATTACATGACTAACACCATCTTTTTTCTGTTAATCATTAACAAGTTGTCAAATTTTCACACTTCAGGAAGATTCGGATGACAGTGAAATTGATGTTGAAGATGAAGAGGATGAATATGAAATTGCTGAAGATGATGATGAAAGTATTGATATTCAACCAGAACAGTCGTCAAGTAGAATCCACAAGCAGGACCTTGATGAAAGTGATAATGACTTCTAGTCCTAACCCTGAGCAACAGCTGTGTAGACAATGCTTCCTGATCTTCCTCCAATTCCTTTTGGATCTCCATTATTACAGAAAAGACCCAAACCCTTCACTGCATAACCAACATGTGGAGCTGTTAGAATAGTAGAGACAGCAGGTCCATCTCTGATAAATAGTTAAGTACAGGACACTATTATTAATACTAACAAACATTAATTAAATTTTCTCTTGCCCTGAAGTCAGTCCTTTATTCCAATCCAAATAAAAATCTCCTGAAATGATTATCACTTTAAAACAGGTAACTTTCAGAAATATTCACTTGTTGCAATTTGTAAAGATGTAGCAGATGCAAGTAGGAAAGAAAAAGAGAAAATTAACTGAGCAGATTTAAAAAGTCCAGGTATTGCCATCTAGGATCCCAGAAAAATGGACACTAATCTCAATGATCTTTCATTGAGAGCCACTTTTATATACTCACGATATCTGGATGTTTTATATGCAAAGCAATGACCAGTATAAGTGTAACGTAAGTGGAGAGAGAGCTTTAAGACATTCTGGCACAAAATTGGAAGGAAATACAGTAGGGATTTGTTGAGAGCAAATAGTGTTTAACTAAATTAATTGAACTTTTAAAATGAGATGTACTTTTTTTAAAAAAAAAAAAACCTGTTCAACCATGTGACAGTGTGGGACTTGACCTTCTGGCCCAGTAGAGACGCTATCACTTCAGCACATAATCCCTCTAAAATGAACCTAGTTAGGCATGTTATGACACATTTACACTGCAGGTGGGACTTGAACCATAATCAGGCCTGCTACACTACAGCAGCCCCTTTTTGTTGGCATACACAATTCTATCAAGTGTATTTTGGAAACCTATCAAAGTTAGAGCTCTTGAAATAAACGAGACAGTACCAGCATGGATACGAAATTGACCAAGTTATGAGAAATAGCACTGGTGACTAGGAATAAAAGGGATACATTAGAGTTCCCCAGAAGTTGCAATTAAACATGGGTGCCAATTCCAAAAATCATGACTGATAATACATGAAAGTATTTGAACTAAAGAGGACAGTAATGAGATACAGGTTGCTGGAATGGAATGGCAGATTAAATTTAATGCAGAGATCTGTAAAGACAAACATTTTGCTTGGAATTGAGGTGGGGGGGGCGGGTGGAGGAAATAGAAATTAGAGGGAAGCAGGAGTACCAACCTTTGTGGTATTTGTCAACCCATCTTTGATATGTGCACAAAGTGATTAATGGAGGTGTGTGTGTTCTGGTCTTCATTGCTTTAGTAATCCTATGCCCTATCAAAGTTGTTTTAAAACAAGTTTGGCCTCAGTGGTGTCCAATTTTTGGTATTACTCTTGAAAATGATGCGAAGGTGGAGGATGTCCAGAAAAAGAATGGTTCTAAGGATATGAGGAACTTTTAGTATGGATAGACAAGAACTTCTTCAAAAGAAGAAGAGATTAAAGGGTGATTTGATCGTGGTATTAACTAAACATCAACTTTTTTTTTTTTTTTTTACAAAAAAGGTGACAAATGCAACACCAGGAAGATATTTATGCAGAGTGGTGTAGTCTGGAATGTTTGTATGGTGTAGACCAACACACTTATGGCTTTCAAGATAATTGGATCATTATCTGGAGAGTGGTACCAGGTGTATAGCTCTTGCAAGCTGACAGACAGCATGGGCCAAATAACTCCAGTTGTGCATTCCCAGGATACATCAGACTTATGAATGGAGACAAAAACAAAGTTGCTGGAAAAGCCCAGCAGGTCTGGCAGCATCTGTGAAGGAAAAAAA
>NC_063352.1:35281736-35286342 GCF_021869965.1 Rhincodon typus
TTTTTTTCCTTCACAGATGCTGCCAGACCTGCTGGGCTTTTCCAGCAACTTTGTTTTTGTTCCTGCTTTATAGCATCCACGGTTATTTCTATTTTTATTATGAATGGAGACGCTTGGACATCCTGCAGTAGATTTGCACTATGCATCTTTAAGGTATTACCCCTCACAATACGACAGTCAAGATTGATTTATGGACCAGCTGTTCGTGATTATCCATAGACAAATTTGCAGAGACAAGGATTTGTTGCTTTAGATATTTTATTTGGTACATCTGCCTGGATGCTTACGGTAACCAATACATCACCATTCATTCCATACCTCAGCACCAAGAAAAGCCAGTCTATACAGGATTGCAAACCCATATTTCTGTACAGTCACTAATTACCATGATGATCAATGCAATGTTTATTCCCTGGTTGATGGGCAGTTTCTGTATAAACAGCAAGTATTGATGCTCAGGATTAGCTCTGGTGATGAAGCAGTACACAAGCCAGGATCAGAACTTTGTTTAAAAACAGTTTAAGATGAGCTATATCACTCAACTTGCATCAATTTTCTCCAATTGCTAAGTCACTACATTGATAAGACAAAATATTTTAAGACATTTCATTTATACAATCATTGACAGTATCATCTTCTTTATGGCTAGTTGGGTGCAAGTTAATGAATGCATTGACCATAAAGAAATCAACATTCAACCTGCTCTGTCAGTTTCCTACTATATACAAACACAACCTATTGACTTTACAAAATTGAGCTGTCAAGTGATTCTAATGAATCCATTAGTTATCCAACTCCAGTATAAATCTGCCTTCATTCTATAAAAAATAACTTTCTACTGTTTAAGGATAGAAAATTCAAAATATACATCGATTTACACCAGAAACCATGCAAAGTTTACAAGCACACAGCAGCATCTTACATCAATGGAACTCATGCAGAAGGCACGAGAGGCACCAGGAGAGCTCTCCTTGAGCTGAAGCTCTCACATGCACTCTGATTGGAAAGTGTTACTTTAACAACAGAGCTTAAACAGAACAGACTGAAGAGAGGCTCTCAGCACCATCAGCTGCGGCTGTCCAAAATTTGAAAAAAAAAGGGCCACAACCTGATCTCCCTTGTACAAATGACGCAATGCATGCTCAGGACTTTTTCTGATTTACAGCATTGAGATGGAGTATGAATTCAAAGTAAACATCCTTGTTCACCAAATTCAATTCAAATCATAACTAGGGACAGAAATGCCAAGCAAAGAAAGCTGCACAATTGCAAGGACTGGAGTATATGAATGCAAAAACATTGTTCTGAAACACCTGGACAATTCTACGGTAAAATCAAAATTAATACAGCAAGGCTGTCCAAATGCTGCTTCACATAGACACGAGAAGGGTAGGGTAGGGTAGGGTGGGATCTAGTGGAGAGAGCAAGAACTGGAACCGCACAGCAATGGATCAAGGTAGGACCTACTCAAAATTTTTCTAGCAGTGACAACTCAAAGTCTAGCTCTCCAACCATACCTCTGCATGCAGATAAGGACGATGGGCTCAAAACTTTTGACAGCATGCAGCAAGTCTTGAATGCCCAAAAAGGAGTCATTTAAAAATGTAGCTAGTGTGCACTTTTAAAACAAAAATCGAGGAAAGGGACCAAAAATGCCAATATTTTGGATAAACTTTGTAATATTACTGGACACTTGTTTGCACAGATCACATGCATGAGATAGTGTTAAAACAAATGAGAATCAATGGCCTAATTAACCTCTTTGCCAACAGGTCATGAACAAGAACCAAAAAAAAAGGAACAATGTGAGAATCACCATAAAGCAATGTTAAACAGCCAGTATCAGCGCAACATAACATCAAGACAAAGAGCAAAGCTAAGTGTGCAAACAACTTGAGTAAGTTACAGGATAGTGTTATCATAAAGTTATTTGATACAAAGCAGTGTTACAGGAGTGCTTCAATGAGTGACAGTGTGTTATGTTCATTTACACGCATACATCTATTTCATGTATTGAGGTGGGGGAGTGGTGGGATTATAGAGGACATAACTGAACAGTCAGACCAAGGTGCAGCTAGTGAAGTACTTTCACTGTCAGACCTGCCCCATTACCTGAAGTTTATTAATGATTTCACAGCAGTTTCAGATCAAAGTTGTATCACATCTTGTTCAACTCAAGCTCATCAGAACCAGTCTAACAGAGGCAGAAGTTGAAATTGTAGCTTTAAAAACAAAAAAAAAACAGCCAGGTTGAAATGAGGACTGGACGATGCTGGACTTTAAAACCCCTGCACTTCAATCAAGCAATTTAATTTTGAACGAGACAACTAGTGATATGTGGCTTCATTCAGCAAGACAGCTGTGCTGTGCAAGATGATCCTGGCAGGGCAAATATTAGGTTCATGGCAAGTGTGAACTTTTCATTGTGCAATGAGTCAAAACAGGAAAAAAAGAAGGGGCCAGGATTGAGAAATGCAGCAGGTGCCACTGGATACATCATCAGCCAGTATTATTTCGGATCCTGTGAACAGTCACCTGACAACCTGCTACATGTATTATAGTGCTGGTCTTCCCTACCATTAATAATCCATTACCTTACTTCGCTGCATTTTGCATTACTGGAAAAAAAAACAAACTTGGGCAGTCCAAACTGACACTGCAGCCATCCATACTGTAATCTACAATCAAACCCACCCACAAAAGGGGAACAAAAACCTGTAGGAAATTACAAATGCCTTTCGTACCTTGGCGTGATGACAGAATTGAAGTTGTGCAGGAGTTGCACAGGTCCATGATTCAAAGGTTGGACAAAGATTGCTGCAAGAAAATTGCCTCAATTTACACTCAAACAGGAGAGAAGAGCTACTGTTTGTATACTGGTCCTGAGAGAGGCTAGGACTGTGCCTCAGTATGTTTGATCTCAAGAATTGCAGGGTTGGTCTCCATGATTGCCACAACAATTCGGTCAATGTAATCCTGCAGCCTGTAGTTGATCTCCTCTTGTTTCTGAATTGCATCCATAAGCTGTAATTAAGACAGAAAAATGGCAGTAGAGAAAGTTAGAATGCATTTAAGCATCAATGGCTGGAGACAGCATGAGGCATTCCATACACACACCAAAGCAAATCTACCCTGCTCCCTGATCCTCTGGTCACGTCTCAAAACAATTTCACTTGAGTTTTGGGTACCATTAATTAAATTGAAAATTGTTGTGCTTTTTTAAAAAAAAAAGCAAAAGGCAAAGTCCAATTCTGATAAACTTACCTCATCCCTAGAAACAGAGCTGATTTCTGCAGCCAGTGATTCTGCGATAGAGGCTGTGAAAAGACTCTTTGCTCCCTGGATACTCAGGTTAATAATCTGTCCATTCAGCTCATCATTTTGCTCCTTCAGATTTTCGTTATCCTAGATAAAGGGAGAGGAAGTACATTATTCACTGATTATTTTACAGGCATAAACACAGGTAATGTTTGCTTTACTGCAAAGATGGGTGACATAACCATAGTCATTTATACTTGTTTAAGCCGTTTAATCTCTTGCTCCAGCTCAGTCTCTCTATTACGGCAGTTGTATTCCTGCAGCCCAATACTGCTTGAACGCCCACGTGACTTCTCTGTTTCTAGCTTGAAGAGTTGTAGGTGTTCCAATTGCTTCCGCAGATCTTCTATAAGCTAGGCAACAAAAAAAAAAAAATTCGATCAAAGTTAGTTGACTAGGTAAGGGTGGCATAATTTTGTTGCCAAAGAAGAGGAAAAATATTCCAAACACAGGAATCATCATGTTAAGTTTCTGAAAAACACTCAAATGAAGGAGTACACTTGGCAAAAAGGCAGGGAAGAAAGATTTTAAAAACCTCACCTCTTGAGTGGCTTCCTTTTCTTTCTGAAACTGGTACTGCTTGTGTAAGAGTTTATCTGACAGTTTCTGGTTGTTCTGTTGCTCTTCCTTCAGTTTGTGTGTGAGTTCATCCACTTCATCCAACAGCTTCTGCTTCTCCTAAAATAATAAACACTTGGAGTGACTGCCCATGCAAGAGTATAAATGTTGGGACTACCATATGGGGACTTGTCAACAGGACAGGACTGGGCAAGAGACAAAGGAGTGAATTCCATCAACTATTTTGTATTCAAGGGTTAAAAAGGGGACACAGCAGCATGGTGGCTTAGTTAGCACTACTGCCTCAGTGCCAGGGATCCAGGTTCAATTCCACCCACGGGCAACTGTGCAAATCCCACACACATTATCTCCGGAGGGATGGTGTGACTCAATGGGCTGAAACAGCCTGCTTCTACAGGGATTCTATGAAAAAGAATAGTTGAGACTTGCTACATTACAAATAACAGCAAGAATGCTGACAGTATATATAAATCATGCAGACTTTCATTTAAAATATGTCCAAGCAAAACATGAGCTTACCTCTTCCAGTCTCTCAGCATTAGCCCGAAGGCAGGGAATGCATGCTCGTAATTCCCCATTCTCCTCATCCAGCTGGTGTAACCTGCATACAGATAGGCAGACAGACAAATGCAATATTTACATAATTTACTGCCAAAGGCTGCATATATTGTAACCGTCTTCACAACATCTAAAGTATGCAGGGTAGATT
>NC_063352.1:35286352-35351617 GCF_021869965.1 Rhincodon typus
GACTAGTAAGCTGGAACTCTAGGCTGATATTTTGGGGATGTGTTCAAATCCCACTGTGATAGAAGTCTGAATTCAGCAAAAAAAAAAGGGATTTTAAAAAAGGGAGCCAAATGGCAACCAGATCCCACTTGAGATAACCAGCAGTGTTGAAGAGGGTAATGCAGCTAATGTGATCTACATGGACTTTATCTAGGCTTTTGAAAGGTCCTTCATTACAACTGGTAAAGACAGAGCCCATGGGATCCAAGGCAAAGTGGCACATTGGATCCAAAATTAGTTGAGAGGCATGAAGCAGAGGGTGATGGTACAGGGATGTTTGTGTAACTGGAAGTCCGTTTCCAGTGGGGCTCCACAGGTTTGATGGTGCAGAGATTTACCAGGATGCTAAGGTTGAAGAGTTAGATTTGAGGAAAAAGATTGGATAGGCTGGAGTTGTTTTCCTCAGAGGTGTGAATATTATTAGGGACATAGATAGGGTGAATAGGTTAGCAAGGTCAATAACAAGAGTGCTAGGATCTAAGGTAAGAGGTAGGAGGCAGCAAAGAGGGGATCTGAAGAAAAATGTTTCCACCCAGAAGGTGGTGGGAATGTGCAACTCACCACCATTGCCAAATGAAATTAGGGATGGGCAACAAATACTGACCTTACCAACAATACCTACATCCCAAGAATTAAATTTAAAAGTATTCTAGCCTTCCAGATTTACGAAGGATCTGTTCCTTCCTTGCAATACTATGTACACTTGATGGGCAGAATGTCACTGTGAGAGATCCTTAAGACAGCATCTTGGTCCAGGCCATCAGTCTAGCTGACTAAAAAGACAAAGTCTGGACTCAGAATCATAAATGTCCTACATTGTGGAAAAAGGCCATTCGGCCCACTGAATCTGCTTTGAACCTCCGAAGAGCATCTCTCTAGACCAACGCCATTCTTGTAACCCCACACTTATCATGGCTAATCCACCTAGCCTGCAGATCTTTATGCTATGAGAGGAAACTGGAGCACCTGTCAGAATCCACACAGATACTTGTGGAAATTGCAAACTCCACACACTCAGACAGATAGATAGTCAACCAAGACTAGAATCAAACCCTAGTCCCTAGTGCTGTGAGACAAAAGTGCTAACCACTGAGCCACTATGCCACCCCTACAAGTGACTGGTAAAATTGTCAATTAACAGTCATCTCAAAAAAATAAAAAACAGTCCAACAAACCGCCTGGCCTTCAAAGCCAGTTTTAGTCTTGGAGGTCATGAGACTCAACTTTCTTGACAGAACAACGGCTTGTGTCAGCAACCAATAACATCCAGCCCCCAAAAAAATCTCAGGTACTAAAGACAAGGCCACTCTTATTTACTAAATTAGGTGGTCTCTGCCACAACACATTTGGTCACAGGAATTAGTATGGATATATACACTTTACGACAGGTCTCTCACACTTACCTGGTATGCAGACTTTCAATTTCAATGACCTGTTCTCGTTCCACTTTGCTCAGACTTTCTTTCTGTTTCTTAAGTTCCTCCAGTAACATCTGCTCAGATCTGGTCTCCTGCTCCTTAAGCTGTTCCTCCAATGCGTTTGCCCTGTTCAGATGTACAAGGGAAGAATAAGCTATCTTAATACTAACAACTGAATTTTCTCCATTTTACCAATCTTACACCAACATAAGCATCTATTTTCAGTATCAGTCAGCAAGTGATGTACAGTAAAGTAATGGATGTGCCACAGCTGTAGGCAAGAGGAAAGTCTCTGGATATTTCACTGCTTACCTGACAAAGTATAAAGAAGAATTGGCAGAATAAAATTACCAGGAAAATACACTGAAGATCAATAGATCATTCAGCATGTTTGCTGGCCAGGGGCTCTTGACTGCAAACTTTTGCCATGCTTGTGTGTAAGATAGTGACTGCATCTGAAAAGCATTGTTGTAGATTTAGAAAAATAAAAATCAACCTGTTCAGGCACCTCTAAAGCAGGTGGGACATGAATTCAGGCCTTCTGGCTCAGACGCATGGACACTACCACTGTTTACAATAATGCTCCTGTGGCTCAAAGCAACTTCAGTACCAGGACGTGAAAAGGTTTTATTAAATAGAACTGCTCTACTTTAATGCATAAATCCAAATGAATAAATAGTCCTTGAAAGCAGTAAACCAGAAATCAAAGAGTACTTCAGCTAATGTAGTACTAGATCCCTGCTTTTGGACTAATTATGACTGGATCTTTTAAAATTACAAACTGGTTTCAAGGAGTTCAATCAAGCATTTATGATATGCTAGCACTTGGCGGAAATCTCACTGGTCCTCTAAAACATACAAATCAATAGTCAACATGAAGTCTGTTTTGTTAGAAAGTCAATAGCCAAGGCCAGATGTCAGAAAGCTGGCCATTTAGCCTCTCAAGCCTGTTCCAACATTCAAAGTTATGGCTGAACTGTGGTTTAACTCTTAGACACCTGCCTTTGGCGCATGTCCATTTGCTTAACAAAAATTTATCTATCGCAGACTTAAAATTAGCAACTGATCCAGCATCCACATCCATTTGTGGAAGTTTCAAACATTCACCACCCCTTGTGCACAGAACTGCTTCCCAGCATCTTTCCTGAATGGTCTGGCCCCAATTCTTAGGCTATTCCCCCTAGTTCTAGAATCCCCAAAACATTCTAAATAGTTTATCTTCAACTACCCTGTCTTTTCTTGTGACTATCTTGAACACTTTGATCAGAGCACCCCTCAACCTTCTAAATTCTAGAGAAAACAGGCCTAATTTGAATAATCTCCTCATAACTTAATCCCTGAAATCTAGGTCATTCTTGTAAACATACACTGTACATCCCTCATACATCCTTCATAAGGCGTGGTGTCCAAATCTGCTCACGGTACTTCAAGAGGGGTCTAATCTGAGTTTTGGTTAACAGCAGCATAACTTTTGCATCCTTGTCCTCTCACCCTTTAAATATAGAGGCTAGCATTCCATTGGCTTTCTTGATTAAAAGGTCACAAACGCGTGTGGAAAATAAGGAGCTATGCACCTGAATCCCCAAGTCTTTTTGAAGAAGGTCAGAATTCACACGACACCAGGTCATAGTCCAACAGGTTTATTTGAAATCAGAAGCTTTCAAACCGCTGCCCCTTCATCACATAACGAAGGGACAGCACTGCAAAAGTTTGTGATTTCAAACAAACTTGTTGGACTATAACTTGGTGTCATGTGAATTCTGACCTTGTTCACCCCAGTCCAACACCGGCACCTCCACAATCTCCCAGGTAATCACACAGAGCACAGTTCAGGTAAGTACAGATACCTCCTACACTTGGGTATCTGATACCGCCAGAGAGTAGAAACAGGGTGGGATTCCATAGGTCCTACCTGTGTACCAGCTGCAGGTTCTCCTGTCTTAGGCGGTTGTGCATTTCTCCACTGGTCGTATTGTCTTGCTCCAGCTCAGTGACTCGCTTCTCCAGGAAAATAACCTGTAACCACAGAGAGGACAGGTGAACAAGGTGGGACCGAGAAAGAGCGGTGAGGAGTAGAGGAATAATGGGGTGGTGATGGGGTGGATTTGTTTTAAGAAGGAAAATAATTGCAGGTCTATGGGGTGGGGAGTGGTTTGTGGTGGTGAAGAAAGGCAAGGGATTTTCAGTAGTTGAATTTATGTTTTAGCTGGAAAGCGTAGGCATGATGGGCCCGGTAGCTCATTACAGTAACCATTCTGTGTTACGGAGTGAAACTCAAAGCCCAAACTCTTCATTCGGATCAGATTTAGAAATGCAAAGGGACAAGTTGAACCTCTGCCAGCCAGCTGTTTCCAGCCACATGAGCTTTGAGAGAATTCATGCAAATACTAAACCTGAACTTTGAGCAGTGCTGCACTTGCCTGCACCAAAACAACTATCCCTGTAACAGCAATGCAGACTATTTATTCAAAAACTGATTGTTTTAGTATTTAAAGTAACACTCAGGGCCTCTGAAGGTAAAGGTTTAAAAGGAATGTTGGTTCAATTTCAAACTTACCTGATCAGTGAGATCCAACGGGACTAAGCCCAGGGTTTTCGTGGATAGATTCTCCATTCTGTCAATGCTGTCTGCACTGTTCTGCTGGAGGTGCCTGTAATTAGACAAAATGTTTAGTATAAAAGAGACAAAGCCCATTTCCACAGCTGACCACACAGTGCAAACCCTTTGTATTAAGAGATGCTGAGGAGTGACAAGCAGTGCCAGGCACTTCAGAGCAAAGCAGCTAAACTCTAATTCATCCTCAATCCAAATACAATTTTCAGTTTGATGCAGGAAATATCTCAACATATCAGCAAGAGGCACTTTAAAGAAAATTATTATTTATTGCTGGTGATTCTAAAGTACAGTAATGGATCCCTAATTAGCCATTGGTTTTCAGCCTCCCACTCCAATCATAACCTAAAACTATCCTCTCCCAATACTATAGATGCCAGAACCCAGACAATTCTTCTTGTATTAATTAGGAGAAAACAGGCTGCCTGGTAGAGCGTTTGGGTTATTTTTACAAAAATAATCAGGGCATTACAGAACTCCTATTTACATCCACTGGTCACCACCCCCCAACCAAAAATCCAAGGAACTACAGAATACACCAGTTGTCCCTATGCATCTAACACTTCCGTATCTGGCACATTTATATGCCCAGACTGAATGACAGTCCCAGTGCCTTGAAAAAACTGGGGAGTGGTGGTTGGGGGGCAGGGGTGTGGGGATTAAAAACCAAACAAACAAACAGTTACAAAGCACTTAGTATGTCACAGTGACAGAAAGTATTGTAAACCAGACTGCAGCTTCTGAAAGAGCACAAATCTGAGGCAGTTATACCAGAAATACTAATTATCTGCCTCTTTCAAATGCTGACTGAAATACAAATTCTCCGTATGGTGCCAGTTAAGTTTGTAGGATTTGTGAAACAACAGCTAAATCTTCCATGCTTTGTCACAGGATGCCAGAGAGCAATAACAGCCCCATAAAATCCATGTCACACCACCTTCCCAAAGTTTACTTGGGTTACCATTCCCCAGAGTACTTCTACCCTTCACTATCTGACAGTCACACCTCTCCAAAAGCCATCATAAGATGCAAATAAACAGTTACGTTACGTCTCTACTCACCGAGCCACCTTCTTGCTGCTGAGTCTCATGATGGGGCTGAAAGCAGAATAACAGGATGCAGGGTCATGAAAATGAGACTGGAGCAGAGGAAGCAAGAAACTAAGATTTGGAAATTTGGTCAGTACAGTTTCTCTGCAGCACTCTTAGTCAAATCATCTTGCAGGAACAATTAATTCCTTAAGTGGTGGCCAAAAGATTATTTACACCTCCGTATAAGATGACTTGATTTAATTGTTTCCCATGTAAAAGTGCTTGTACATCATGGAGAGAGAGCGAGAGGGGGAGTGAAGGGGGAGAGAGGAAAGAGAGAAAGATGGAGCAGGGGAAGAGGGACAAAGGTGGGCTGACGGAGAGAGGGAGAGTGGGAAGATGGGAGGGGGAGGAGAGTTGGGTGGAGTGGGGGTATGCAAGCTAAACCTTCCTTACTGCCATATCCCACTGCTCAGTTCCTCTTTAAATTTGTATGGAAATCCATTTTGGAACTTCTTATGAACGGGATCCAGTTTTGGTTAGTTTTGTTCTTTTGAGCCCTTTGCTTTCACGTTCACAAGTTTGCAAAAAAAAACACAACTTGTCTTGGTGGTTGGGGCTGAAGGAACGGTTCAGCCTTGTCTAGAGATTCCAGACAGGATTACTCCATTTCTGTAGTTTCAATTTCCATTTGCACAAAATGTAGAGGAGGGAGTTGGGAAATGAAAACAAATCAAACATCTACACACTTTAGAGGAAATGTTGATAGCACTGCTCATTTCCCACTGCACTTCTGAAAAGGACAACACCAACAATGGAAGTAGCTCAAAATTCAAGAATTCAATATCCTCATAAGAACACTCCACAATCATTCCTACCAGGGAAAGCTGGTCATTTTTCCAAAAGCATCTTTTGTACTGACATTACAGAAAAAGATCAAATGTATTTCCTCAAGGTTCATCATTATTTTCCACTCTGTTTACTAAATAAATCAAGTTTTATCATCTGCAGATTTTGATATGGTCTTTTACAAAACCTAGGTCGTTAATACAGATCAAGAAAAGTAGTGGATTCAGTACTGATCTTGGGAAGCCAATTGGCCTGTTGTTGCTGGATTTATCCTTGCACCACTTCCTGAACAAGGATTCATAATATTTACAAGTTATCTTGTTCTCCGACACCGTCTAATTCTCCTTAAATATGTGGGTGTATATAGTCCATGCCTCTACAATTTGCATCCTTGCTTCACTCATCCTGAGATGCATTCCATCTAGTCCTGATGATGGAATTTAAGTTAGTCACCCTATTTAAAGCCTCCCATCAAATGCTGGCCTATCCAGTGCAACAACTTCCTCCTCAAACAAGAGGACTTGGGTAACTTTTCCTTTGACAACATACTCATTGATTACTTCAGCCATTCCCTCTACACTACATTTTGATTTTTTTTGGCAGCTGATCGGGAGGAGTGAAATCAATGTGCTTTCATTAATTAACCTGATCAAAAAACATAGTTCAGACACTCAATTCCTTTGCTGGTCTTTACACTACAATATTCTGATATTGAAAAGGATAGTACAAGGGCCATTATCATTACTGAGTCTTTAATTTCCCCCAGCTGTGTAGTAATGTTTTAATTGCTTATAACCCTCTACTTTGCCATGACATTCTCCTTCTCCACCAACATAATATGCTCCTCAACCAATATTGCTGCCCATTACTCCTTTCTTTTCCATTTTCGCTGACAATGTTCCAGAATATTTAGCTAGTTCTGCCTCTTGAACCAGGTTTTCATTATCATCACTTCATTCTCTAACGTGGCTATTTTCATCAGTAGCTCACGAATTTTAGTTCATCGTGTCTTGTGTTAACACCCATGCAATGTCAGCCTGTATACTTCTGCTCTTGATCTGATCCTAATACCTTATTTCTTGCTGTAGTGCATCTGTCTTCTCACAATCTTTTGTCCATTTTATTGATTTTTTCTAATCCTACATCCTTGTTCCCAATCCCTATCGAATTAGTTTGAAATCTTCCCCAACACTGGCAAATTGCTCCCAGCCCCACTGATTTGCAACTCTAGTTGTTATAGGTTCAACTACTCAAAACCTGTCCCGCATCTCCAATGCTTAAGGAATCTAAAGCCCTTTATAAATATACATTCTCTCCAGTCTATCCTATTCTCCTTGATGCATAAAACAAGATAGGTGGAGATTATTCCTTTGAATTCTGTATTTCAGTCTTTTGGCTAGATCCCAAAAATCTGGTTGAAGGACTTCAGCTCTCTCCCTTATCTATATCAATGTTTGTTGTTCACATTTCTGCCTTGAGTCACTAGCTGCTGAAATCCTCACTGGATTGTTCTACTTCAAATGAATCAATGATTGTCAGGTTTCCCACATTTTACCTTCAACTGAAGAGCATCCAAAACCTTGCTGCCCACGTCTTAACTTGCACTATGTCCTGTTCAACTATCACTCCTGTATTCACCAAATCAACATAGGCTCTCAACTAGGCCAGCTTGTTCAACAGCACTGTTTTGTAGATCAAGATCAAAGGCATTTTATGACATTTGTTTTCTATTAGCGCAGTTAAAAATTTAAGATTAAGAGGCCATGGATACCAGTGACATCCAGTTTTTGGCACGTGTACAGGTCATAAACTGTGAGCTTTCTGGGGTGCGTCACATTTTGTTCAACTGGGACTTACTTTATCAGCAACTAACCACAAGAATACATTTTATGCCCAATCAAATCCCAACACTAGTCAGTCTTGGGACCATGGACATCAGCAATAAATGTTTGGAACATGAATTTCTTGATAGGTGATGGCATTTAGTGCAAAGTTCATCAGGATAATTTGAAATAATGTAGCAGATGCAGCAAACATCTTTGGTCATCTGTACTGACCTTGGGCATGTAACTTTGGACTTTAAATAGCCTGCATTTAACTATCAAAAAACTCATTGTTGCCATTTAAGTACTAAAAGGAACTGTTCTAACTAGAGTCAGAAACAGAGTCGTACAGCACAGAAACAGACACTTTGGTCCAACTCATCCATGCCGACCAAGATTCCCAAACTAACTTAATATTCTGTCATAACAAAGACCCAGAACAGAAACTTCAGGATTGGACCTGGCAAAATATGCAACAGATTTCAACTGATGACAAGCTCTTAGGAAGTGCCACTACTAAAGTTTATATGCTGAGTTTACATGTTCCATTTAAAACACAATCCTGTACAGAATGAAACCGTGTCAGAAAGGCAATAGGAAAGGGTAACCCAAAAACAAGGAAAAAGTCCAGTGGTAAATGAGGCAGAATCATGCAGTTACCTATTCATTTCAAGAGTGTTGATACGGGTGGACAGATCTTCCAGGCGATTGATTTGCTTATGACACTGGGTGCAGTAAAACTCCAGCATCTCTTCCCCAATTACACTTTGTAAAGTTGAAGTGAAATGATCACTAGAAAATCAGAAGCGTCAATTGGAAAATTAGAGAAATTAATTGAACATGTCTGCACATTTCCAAAAGTGACTGGAATAGATTTACCAGCTAAAGATTTTCAGAAAAAACCCCCCAGCAAATTGCAGTACTGAGGTTAGTGGTTAAACAAGCCAACTTTGTCTACTTCCTAGCACACCCCACTTGCCAAAAAAAACTTTGCTACTTAAATGCTTCCCTTATCCGAACAATCAAAAATACACCAGATTCTTGTGCAGAATCGGTCTGTGACTGAAATGTATCCAGAAATCAGCATTCTTTTGAAGTGACCTCCAGATTCAGCAATGCAGTTCACCAGTCAGCTCTTTAAACTGAATGATTAAGTTGACTGTGAGGAATCAACACCAAATTCAAGTTTCTCCATGATTTGACCTTTTGCTCAGCATAGAGATCCAGCATGATTCATGAAATGCTAACCTTACCTGGGAGAGAGAAGTGATGAACGATTGAAGTGACTATTGATATTATTGCCTCCATCCTGACACAGACTACTGGTAGCAAAGTCAAAGTCAATCTCATTGTTCTCTCCATAATCTTCAAAGTGCTCTTCAGTGTTAAGAGGGGAAATGTTGGAGCTCATTGAGAAATGATGTTGGTGGGTCCTAGTTACAGGAAATACACCAGGAAGAGAGAGATTAAGCAGCAAGGAAACGGAAAACATTTCAAACAAAAAAAAACAAAAAAAGCATTCAGAAGGAACCTCTACCCAAATAATAGCTACAGTGTAGAATACAGGAAGTGGGTGAAGCAATTGTGTAGATAAATTTAAGGGAACTTAGACAAAGTGCAAGGGAGAAAGGATAATATCAGATTTAGATAAGATGGGAGGTGGCTTGACTGGAGCATATAGAATTAGGAATGTTTTCACCACAGTTATATTGAGAATTGAGGCAGCCACATCTGGAATATCACACAGTTTTTTGACACCTTATTTAAGGAGGGATGTAAATTTGAAGCAGTTCAGAGTAAGTTCACTTGACTAATTCCTGGAACAAGGCCTCCACCCCTCTCTCTTCTATATAAAAATGAGAAATCTTATTGAGACAGGTGATGCTTGAAGGGACTGGACAGGGTAGATGCAGAAAGGATATTTCCTCTTGTGGGAGAGACTTGAACTATAGGAAAGTTAAAAAGCAGAGGGTTCCCATATTATGGACTATGATCAGGAGAATTTTTTTTTTGAGAGTCACGAATTTTTGAAATCCTCTTCCCTGGAGAATGATGGGGGCAGAGATAATTTAATATTTTTTAAAAAGGCAGAGGTTGATTGACTTACTGGTTGGCCAAAAATCTATGGTCATCAGGAATAGGCAGGTACATGGAGTTGAAGCCACAATCAGATCGTCCATGATCTGTTGAATGGTAGAGCAGAGTAGAGGGGCTTAATGCTCTATTTCTGCTCCAAGTTCGAATGTTTGCATAACAGGTATGGGCTGAGAATAGTGAAGATATGGATGGATATGGACAGGTAAAACAAGTGAGCAAAAACTTGGCAGATAGAACAATGTAGGCAAGTGAGGTTTTACAGTTAGACATGTCTAGATGTGGATTGAGGGTGTAAAGTGCCAATGACCGTGGATGTATACCGGTGTGCAGCCCACTCATACCCAGACTGAACAGCTGCAGATTTCATTAAACTTGTATTTACTTCACACATAACGAACAGTTCTTCAGGGCATGCTAGAATTAAAAACATAGCTGCCAGAGGTAACAACAGTGAACCAAGCATTGATTAACAGAAGCAGAGAAGAGGCCCAGTTCACGTAGAGGTTCCACTTACTTTATTTCCCCATTAAAAACGACACTATTTTCTGGCTCTTCAAGTGTATCTGTGAATTCTGAGTTCAGCGTGGCGTCAATAGCGCTGTCTGTCTCCAACTCATCATGTGCACCATGGTGAACAAGTGTGCCAGTGTCCTCATCTGTGAATGTCTCACACTCACTGTAGGTGCTCTCAGAGCCCATGTAAGCACTATCCGTCACCTCGTTAGTCTGAAAATGGAAGTGTGGCAAGTTAGACTTAACAGAATAATCAGTGTACTAAATAATCTTGGCCAAAACACGTGCACCACACCAGCAATATAACAAAAGGTTTTTAAGATACTGTAGTGATTCAGAAGAACAAACTTTTTTAAAATCAACCTGATTTAGATGTAGTTTAAAACTAGGCAGTGGGAATCACAAATGGTGACCTTATGCGAGTTCAGCTTCTGAAACAACAGCAAGCAGAGGAAACAAGATGTGTTAGTACTCAACAAAAGACAACACCTGGTTTCCAAATCAACGAATCTTGAAATACAGACTATCTAATGGTAGTCATATTACCAATGTATTTGACGAGACTACCAACACAATATTAAATCTGGTGTCACAAATAGCTTATTAAAATCAACTGCAATTGCATGGAATAAGTTACCAATAAGAATGTCAAGACCCAACAGTTTAGCAACAGCCTTGACATTTTGCCCAGTCTAAAATCAGGTGCTGTGCCTACAGGATTAGAACATTTTAAAAATGTCTCTTAGAAGCAAAACACTATACTAAACAAGTTGAATATTTTATGTCTACAAGGAATTTAGCTGGATGGAACATGCCAAAAATCACTCTCCAGATGCCATCTTACAACTGCCACTTGTCACCCATCTGTGGGTCATTACTGCCTTGAATGACAGCCAAGATTCAGGATTCTTCAGTGTAAACTGTAGCTATGGCAACAGAGCAACTCTCCACCCCACCAATCAATATCTCCCTCCTAACCAGGTACAGTACCAAAGTATGTAGATTAGGTGCATCACAATCACAGCATTACACTCAACTAGGGTATGGCCACCATGAAGTTAAAAAGAGGAGGTCTCCATTTGTGATATTCTGCACTGTGGAATGTGGGGCTTTAATTTCAATAAAACATTTATTAGCAGGTCAATACTTGCTCAGCATCACCTTACCAATAAGTTCTTGTTTTGTGTCTTGTACTGAATTATTTCCAAAACATTATTTTTGACCAGCTCTTTGTACTTTCCTGGCTGCAGCCATGTAGAAGCAAATCAACAGTTGATTAGGAATCATCCAGAATGAGGTGGTCTCCACGATGAATGAAACCATCTCCTAGTTAAAAGCAGAGTTTTAAGTCCCACCAACCTCCCCCCCCAATCAAGTTGAAATACTGCAAATCATTGTTAAAAAGGTGAGTGGGGCATGTTAATTGCATGCGCACAAGGTAGCAATTTTCTCCTCACCTCTCGTAACAGCACAAAGCCTCCCTGGGCTTTGGTATCTTGGTCAAATAGCCAGTTACCACAGAAGTTTGGACATTGCAGCTAAGACTGAACTTGTCCTCAACCATAACAGAACACAGGCTATTTTAAACAACTGGAGCAGGAACCTAGCGGAATTCTCTCTCCTCCACAGTTGTGGAGATCAACGCATTCCACAGCGTTGGATCCACAGTGGAGAGTTACAGCAATATTTTAGCATTGAAACTGGAGCTATTACATGGCTGCAAGAGACAGGTGAAGCTTAATGGCCAGGTATAAAATGCTAATTTAGCCATTAAGCAGTATGAAATTTCACACTGAAACCTGATGGCTTTTGCAGCAAGGAGCTCATGTACAGTCAGTCCAAAAACAGTAAGCAAACCAAAGGGTATCTGAATACCAGCACTGGAACAGGAAGATAATCCTGTGAACTGCCCACAGCATACCCCACAAATAGCAAGGCCAGCATTTTTAATCTCGTTTACAGTTAGCTCTCCTCCACATAATTTCTGAAATACCAAAAGAACTGTAAATACAATTCTATGATTTGAATTCATTACAGATTAAATTTAAATCTTTAGCAGTTGAGCAACACTTGTCCAATACACTATCAAACAGATGATTTTTATCAAGTGCTCTCATACCAATAATTTTGAATTTTTTTTTACTGTTTCATTAAAATTACCTTAAATTTTAGCCAAGTCCAAGTCCATCAAACAGGCCAGATTCACAACTTACAACAATCACTATCAACAGTAACAAATCAATACACCAGAGATGGGTTCAGTTTAGCAGGATCTTATGAACGAACTTCATTTTTGTACATCTCCATTATGATGCATCACTGGCGGTCCCGAGATTAATACAGTCTAGGCTTTCAAAATACAGTCAAATGCTGCAGTTCCTCAGAAACTGGTTCCAAGGACAGAGTGTACACAATACATAAATCCAGTCTGTGGTAGCCAAATCAAATGCCAGTCCATGAACATTTCACCCTCCACCACCCCCCACCCAACCCCGTATTTGCAGTGGACTAACCCGGTGTCCAAATGCTGAGTATTCAAACAGTTCAATTCCAGTGGACTAATAGTTAAATTTCAACCAAATGAATGCAAACAAGATGAAAAAAAGCAACTTGAGAAGCAAATTCATGGAATTCCACAATATTCAGGTGCTTAATCAGGCAAAGCCAGTGTTATCACTAGGATCTCAGCCAAAAACAACAGTTAGTGTGTGAACTTGCAGCACTGTCCGTACCTGAGAAATGGAAAACATTTAGTATACATTAGAGATTTCTATCCTACAGTGAATTGTGCCTCAGTTTTTTTTAAAAAGACATTTAATATTATGACATAGTACAGATGAGATGCAACAAATTTCACCAACTCTTTCCCACTATAGTTCCAAATGCCAACTCCACTCCTTCCTCTGTATTACCAAATATTCCAACTTAACAAATCCACCTCTTGCTCTCTTCATATCCAATCCCCACTAAACATCTGACCACTAGAAGGAATGTTACCTGATGTTGTAAACATGCCAATTAAAAAACCTACCCTTGCATCCTTAGTCCCCACTAACATTCCCAAAGTCCTGGAACATGGTGTCACCACATCAGATCCGTCCACACAACAGTTGTCCCTATAAAAGAGGTGTTGGTGTCTGGATGCATGTAAGAAAATATCAAAACAGGAATTATTAACTGAGAAATGGAGCACATTTGAAAGACATTTGGAAAGGTATAGGGATAGCAAAAATTTAGAGGGATATGGGCCAAATGCAGACAAATGGGAATAATTCAGTTTAGGAAACCTGGTTAGCATGGATAAAACCTCTAACTCTAAAAATGTGTAAACAAACAGAAGCCTACAAAAAAAAAGGTGGGGGGGGGGGTGGCGGGAGGTGGTGATGGAAATCAGGGTAGCAGGCTTCAGAGTGTTTTCCATTTCAAAAATTGGGAAGTATGCTTTTGTGGCCCTCGTCTTCAATGTGGAATGTGGGTTTGGGGGATGCTTGTATGGTTCTTTTATTCTTTTAAAGAACCAGCAGGACACTTGCAATTGTGAGACTGGCATTTTTATAAATCGCCATCCAGCAACAGTCCAATCAACCCCTGCTTAAAAGAACACATTAGGAAATGCAAAACTCTGGATTGTATCTAGTTTAAAAACCACTCCCAGCAGAAATAGGAACTCAAGAGAAATGCAAGAATAAGGTGAAAGAAATCACCAATTAGAAAGTACAAAAACATTGCACTGAGTATGTAAATTTGGTAACAATTAATTGTCACATGTAAACATAGTATTGTTTGAATGAGAAACTTCTAAAAATCAGCATAATTTCCCTACTTTCCAGAGGTTCAGTCATTCACTCTTAAACAGAACAATGCAATGAGGTTCAGTACATTCCTTAACCCTAATTTTTGTAATTAAAGGCTTGAATTTGTGAAGTGATGCAGTATTCTGGTGCATGTTATTTACATACACTTTTGGACTCAATAGTTTTCTTTCCAGGGCACATGTCATGCGATTAGGATACATTATCAACTAGAATAAATGCTAAACATTTGCCCACAGTCCACTGTCACTGTAGAGGGCAGAAAAGGTTGATCATATTCTGAAGTAATCATCTTTATTCTTGTAACTACATCTGAAGCGCTGCTCATGTTACAGCAACATGCCTTCAGCCAGTTACCAGATACCTTGTATCTTGATCCTGGAAACAGGCTGTCCTGAACCTGGAGACAGGCCACCTCTTTAGAAATTGTAGTTTACACTGTCAGAGAAGGAAGGGTTAGGTTTCTGGACTAAGTTCCATGAAAAATTCAATAGCACTTCAAAGTTGGATTTTATTTTTGCTTTGATCTGTTAGGGCCCTGAACAAGGCAAAAGCACAACATACTAAGAAAACATCTGAGGGGACAATATTTTTTTTCCTGTTGGGAGAAGGGGGAGGGAGAAGAGACACACAAGGAGTCTGAGAGACAGTATAATGTGAGGGGACAGTAATTTCATGGGATTTTAAAATAAACTTGATTTTATGCAACACCCTCCACAGCTTCAGGCCACCCAAAGTAATACGAAATATTTCTGAAGTGTAGTTACTGTTGTAACACCAAATTGCAGCAGTTAAATTTTCAAATAGCAAGGTGGCAGAAAAACTATTGAGGAATCTTAGAAGATTCTGGCAGAGAATGACTGCATAGGAAGGGATGCAAAGTGGGTTACAATACTACTGTCCCTCTTTAGGGGGATGGGGAAGCAATGAAAAAGCAAAGACCAAGGGGGAGTGTGGAGCAAACATGATGTAGAAATGTGAACTGGAAAAGGGAGAGCAGACTGAACAGGGAGAAAACAAAAGCAGTACTTGGGACATTAAGAGGTGTAATGGTGACCATTAAAAATCATGAATATAGATGGTTGAGGAGGAGACTGTGTAGACAAAGCACAAAGCAGGATAAGGGTAAAAAAGGTCCAGAATTGGCCAGTAAAACTGGATTGGCCAGTAAAATCATTGGATAGTAGTGCTCACGTAAGTAGTGCCATGGACTATTTTAGAATGATTAAGTACAGGGGAGGTTACATCACAGCAGGAGCCATGTGGGACCTCATGTACATGGCAGGTGTCTGAAAGAGCAACTTCCTTCTTCCTAGGCCATACTATTTTTCATCTTTGTGTTCATCTTTTAAAACAGATATTCAAATGTGTTCCATTTTATTTATTAAAAGAACATTAGCAGTAAAACTGTCTTCTGAGACATCTGGTATATTATATATGTTCCATACTTTAATGACATTATGTCCCTCAATCCAAACTAAACCTGCAACTGGACTGCATTGCTGTTTGGGGTGTAGGAAGCGTCTATCTGGGGAAAAAAGAAGTGGGCAGGGGAAGAAATAAAAGGGGTGTGAAAAAGACACAGCAGTGGCACAGGATGAATTATTCCTTCAGACAACCAACACAAGACAGGTCAAATGCTTCAACCAGCAATCCTACAACAGTAGCACTGAAGTGACAACAGAAAGCCTCAATGTACAAACTGAAAAGGCAAGAACCCAGTAATAAAATGTGTCTTTCCTATTTACGTACTAATTGGAAAACTAGGGAGTAGAATTCAGTCAGCTAATCGTTCATTTGAACCCGTCTTTGATAGTTATCTTGCACGTGAAAAACTTGGGGAAGATTCAACCATGGAAAGTATCACAGCTGAGCCCAATTCTGCCAGCTACAAAACGCCTGAAGTGTTTTTCTCCAGTATAGGTCACGGGGGACAGTGAGTATCCAAATTTATTTTTCTTTCTCAGCCAGAAAAGTCACGAGGTCAATTGCAGTAGCTTCTGCACCACAGAAGAGATCTACAGAGCAAGCTAACAGACTAGAACTTCATGGTGCAATGGTGATGTTCCTACCTCTGAGACAAGAGTCCCTTGTACAATTCCCACCTCCTGAGGACTGTAATAACATCTCTGAACAGGTTGATTCGAAAATATCAACAGTTTGGAACTTGGGCTCAGCACCAGACAATATAGTTTATCTAATGACAAAAATGTTTGGTTCTCCATACTTTGTGTCAAAGCATTTGTAATCTCAACATACAGTGGTAGAGAAAAGCAACACCCAAATGTTCAAGGTTATATACAAAGTCAAACAGTAGATCAGTCAGGAGTAGACAGTAAGCAATCAAGGGCAGACATCCCCTGAAGAGGTCTTGAAGGAGCACATAGGTTTTGCTGCCACTTTAGACCAGTAAGCAAGGAGTCATCATCTGGGTGATATGACACTGACAATTCACAGCATAAAACCAGAAGTGAAAAGCCTTCCTTGTTCCAAGAAACTGGTTAAAATGTGAAAAACAAGAATCAATAATCAGCCAGCCAATCTCAGGATTGGTCAGAAGATGGCATGAGATAACACCACAAGCAAGAAATTTCTATAGAAGGCCTTTCAGATCAAAAGGGCAAGAGGCCTTTAAGAACCATCCGAACTATCTACAACATGCAAGCTAAACCCAAACCCTAACCAGAAAAAGGTCAATGAGTAGAGTACACAGTTACAAAGTAGACAACTATTTGACATTTTTCCCTACAGTACAGTAATCAGTCTAGAGAAAAACTGAAACAGGAACATACCCAGATCACATGCCATCAGTGGTGCTGGGACCTATGGTTACCTTCCCCAATATGTCCTCAGTATAAACAAACACGGTTAAATTACTGCAATTCAACATCAACTTGAGTGTTGCGAGTCAAGTCCAAAGTTCAACCAGAATACTGAAACTTTTAATTCCTCTGCACGTACTCACCAATCAGCATTGTTTACAGATTACCTCACTAGAATCAAAGGAGGGCCTAACCAGGAGCTGGTCTCTCACTGGCCTCAGCAGGACCAGCTACCTCCACTCATAGGCAGCCTTGTAGATGGGTAGCAACAAGGTGTGAATATCCACGTCACAACCCAGCTGGTCTTACACACAAAACTGCCTCTATCAGGCCTGTACCAGATAATTCAGCTGGATGAAAAGAACAGGTGCCTGAACAGAAACATTTATATAGCATATCTGCCAATTACAGTGTCAAGTTTATCCTCACAAGACTGAAACACAGGGGAGATAGTTAGAATCTATTAAGGTGATCTGGTGTCCTTTTGTTTAAATGGAGATAGACTCCAATACTTTTCCACTCCTATAACTTGCAGCTCTCCTGCCTAGTCCAGCAAATAATCAGAAGTGGTGAAAAACACAGAAAAGTGGGCCCACTAATCAACAGACCCACTTAATGCTCAATCTGCCTTATGCTTATTTTCATAAGTATCGTGCAGCATTTTCATTAATAGATTTCTACTGTATACTTATAGCTTGTAAGAACTCAGAAATACATATGTTCATATTTCTAAAGACTTTAATTATATATAAAAAAAAAAAAAAAATCGGGGGAGCAGGGAAGGAAAGGAAGAGGGAGGGAGGAGCGGGGAAGGAGAGGTTGTAATTGTGCACATCCGCCACTTCCTCTGAAGTTCATTCTACATGTAAAGCAACCCTCATGTCTTTTTTAAAATCTTTCTCCTCTCACCTTAAAAATGTGCCCTCGAATGTTGAAATCCCCTATCCTAAAGGAAAAGACACCTACCAGTAAACCCATCTACACACCTCATTATTTTATAAACCTCTCAACCTCCTACGCTCCAGTGAAAAAAGTCCCAGCCTCTCCTTAAACTCAAACCCTCCATTCCCAGCAATGTCCTGGTAAATCTCTTCTGAACGCTCTCCAGCTTGATAATATCCTTCCTATAACTGGGTAACCAGAACTGGACACAATACTCCAGAAGAGGACTCGCCAATGTTCTGCATCTCAACATGATGTCCCAACACCTGTACTCGAAGGACTGAACAATGAAGGCAAGCGTGCCAAACACCTTTTTAACCACCCTGTCTATATGTGATGCAAACTTCAAAGAATTATGTACCTGCACCTTTATGTCCCTCTGTTCTACAACACTACCCAAGGCACTACCATTAATTGGAGAAACCCTACCCTTGTTGTAGGTTTGTTGTACCAAAATGCAATATCTCGCATTTTTCCAGGTTGAACTCCATCGGCCAATTTTTGGCTCATTGACCCATTTGATAAAGATGTCTTTGTAGTCCTAGAAAACCAAACCAATTTTGGTGTCATCTGCAAACTTACTTACCATGCCTTTGATATTCTCAGCCAAATCATTTATAAAAATGACAAGAGGACCAAGAACCAATCCTTGCAGAACACCACTGGTGACAGACTTCCAGTCTGAAAAATAACCTTCCACCACCACTGTCTCCTGCCATTATACCAATTATGTATCCAGTTGGCAAGCACACCCTGAATCCCATATGACCTAACTTTACTAATTAGTTTACCATGCGGAACCTTGTCAAAGGCTTTACTAAAGTCTCAGTAAACAACATCTACTGCTCTGTCCTCAATCTTTTTGGTAACTTCCTCAAAAGACTCAATCAAGTTTCATAGACATGATTTTCCCTCACCCAAAACCATGTTGACAATTTTTGTCCCTCTCAAATGTTATAAATCCTATCTGTTAAAATCAACTCCAACAATTTACCCACAACCGAAGTCAGACTCACAGGTCTACAGTTGCCCAGTTTCTCCTTACAACCCTTAAACAACGCACAACGTTAGCCACCCCCTGGTCATCAGGCACCTCATCCATATTTATAGATGATGCAAATATTACTGCCAGGGGTCTCAATTTCCTCTCTTACTTTTGAGAGAAATCAGGAAGGCAAGAAGTGGACAGGAAATAGGGTCAAGGAGAATCCAAAGCTATTTGCCAAAGGGATTCTACAAATACATTAAGGACAAAAGGGTAACTAGGTAAAGAACAGAGCCCCTCAAAGGTCAACAAGGCTGCCTATGTGTGGAACCACAGGAGAGGGGGAAGATACTAAATGAATATTTTGCATTAGTGTTTACTGTTGAAAAGGATATGGAAGCTAGAGAACTTGGGGAAATAAATAGCAGCATTTTAAAATGTCCATATTAGGAGGTGGTGGTGCTGGATGTCTTAAAACATTTCAGGTGGATAAATCCCTGGGACCTGATCAGGTGTACCCTAGAACTCTGTGGGAAGCTAGGGAAGTGATTGTTGGACCCCTTGCTGAGATATTTGTATCGTCGATAGCCACAGGTGAGATGCCTGAAGACTGAAGGCTGTTTAATGCAGTACCACTATTTAAGAAAGGTGGTAAGGAAAAGCTAGGGAACTATAGACTGGTAAGCCTAACATCAGTGATAGGCAAATTGTTGGAGGGGATTCTGAAGGATAGGATTTACACGTATTTGGAAAGGCAAGGACTGATTAGGGATAGTCAACATGGCTTTGTGCATGGGAAGTCGGTCTCACTAACTTGATTGAGTTTTTTGAAGTAATGAAACGGATTGGTGAAGGCAGAGTGGTGGACATGATCTGTATGGACTTCAGTAAGGCGTTTCACAAGGTTCTTCATGGTAGACTAGTTAACAATATTAGATCAGCTGGAATACAGGAGAACCAGCATGTGGATACAGAACTGCTTCAAAAAGGTAGGAGACAGAGGGTGGTGGTGGAGGGTTGCTTTCCAGACTGAAGGCCTGTGATCAGCTGTGTGCCACAAGGATCCGCTGGGTCTGCTGCTTTTTGTCATTTTATATAAATGATTTGGATGTAAACATAGGAGGTACGGTTAGTAAGTTTGCAAATGACACCAAAATTGGTGGTGTAGCGGACAGCAAAGGTGGTTACCTCAGAGTACAACAGGATCTTGATCAGATGGGCCGGTGGACCGAGGAGTGGCAGATGGAGTTTAATTTAGATAAATAAGGTGCTGCATTTTGGTAAAGCAAATCAGGGCAGGACTTATACACTTAATGACAAGGTCCCGGGGGATGTGGTTGAACAAAGAGACCTTGGAGTGCAAGTTCATAGTTCTTTGAAAGTAGAATCGCATGTAGACAGGATGGTGCAGAAAGTGTTTGGTATGCTTGCCTTTACTGGTCAGTGCATTGAGTATAGGAGTTGGGAGGTCATATACAGACAGCAGTACAGAACATTCTGAATACTGTGTACAATTCTGGTCTCCCTGCTTTAGGAAGGATGTTGTGAAACTTGAAAGGGTGCAGAAAAGATTTACAAGGATGTTGCCAGGGTTGCAGGGTCTGAGCTATAAGAAGAGAGTGAATAGGTTGGGGCTATTCTCCCTGGAGTATCAGAATCTGAAGGATGATCCTATAGAAATTTATAAAATCATGAGGAGCATGGATAGGGTGAATAGCCAAGGTCTTTCCACAGGGTAGTGGAGTCCAAAACTAAAGGGCATAGAGTTAAGGCAAGAGGGGAAACATTTAAAATAGACCGAAGGGGATGGATATATGAATAGGAAGGGTTTGGAGGGAAATGGGCCAAATGCTGGCAAATGGGACTAGACTTATTTAGAATAGCTGGTCAGCATGGACTAGTTGGACTGAAGGGTCTGTTTCGACGCTGTGCAGCTGTATGACTGACTTTCCACAACATTCTGGGATACATTAGATCAGTTCACAGAGATTTATCCACCCTTGTATTCTCCAAGACCTCCAGAACTTCCTCTTCTGTAATGTGGATGGTTTTTAAAACATCAATATTTAGTTCCCTGAACTCTCAAGTTTCAATTTCTTTCTCCACAGTAAAAAGTGACACAAAATATTCATTTAGTATCTCTCCCATCTCCTGAGGTTCAGCACAAAAAAATGAAGAGGTTGTCTAAGAGGTCTCGCCCTCTCTCTAGTCACCATCCTACTCAATGTACTCGTTGAATCTTGTTGGATTACTCTTCACCTTATCTGTCAATGCTGTCTCATATCCGCTCTTTGATTTCCTGATCCCGTTCTTAAGGATGCCCCGACACTCGATAGGTATATGAATAAGAAGGGTTTATAGGGATATGGGCCAAATGCTGGCAAATGGGACTAAATTAGTTTGGGATATCTTGTTGGCATGGACGAGTTGCACCGAAGGTCTGTTTCTGTGCTGTGCAGCTCCATGACTCTATGTACTGATTTACAGATTCATTTTAACAAAGTTGTTTGTATCTCAAATAAGATTCTCTTTTATTCTTGACGAGAATCTCAATATCTTTTATTCATCCATTGTTCCTTAAATCTTACCAGCCCTACCCTTCACTCTAACAGGAACATAATGCCTCAGAACTCTTGTTATCACATTCTTGAAAGCCTCCCACTTGTCAGACGTCCTTTTACCTGCAAACAGTCTACTTCAAGCAACTTTTGAAAGTTCTGGTCACAAACCATTGAAATTTGCCTGACTCCAATTAAAAACTACCTTTTATACAAGGCCTATCTTTTTCCAAAATCATTTTGAAACTAATAGAATTATGGTCACTAGACCCAACACGTTCTCCAACTTTTACTTCAGTCACGTGCCCGGCCTTATTGCCCAAAAGACAGCCAAGTTTTGCCCCCTTGTCTAGTAGGAGCACTTGACATTTAACTTCTTTGGAATGGCTTGTATTGAGGAACTTTTCCCCTATGAAGGATAGAAATATGGGGCTCAGAACTGTTATGTAGGGAAATATAACATTTCCTATCTAGCAATTAAAATACGTACATTTATGGTTTTTTGTGAAAGTAAGCAATGACAAACAGAAAACTTTTTAGAGTAAAAGAGCACACAGAACTTGAATAGCAGTTATAAAACATTCTTAACCTTTTTTTTTGAGGGTGGGAGGTCTTGGGGAAAGGATTAAGTGGAAGGTGGAGATGCAATTGGAAGATCATCAACTGCCATCTCAACATGTTAGACATCACTACCCTCCAGTAATGATACCTCAATAGAAAATGCAGGCTCAGCAGTTTCTGTCATTGGAGTGCCAGACGGTCCTCCTTGAGGTTCATTTGTGAACTAGTTGGGGTTACTTTGGCTCATTTTTAAGAAGCTGGACTGGTTGGATTTCCTAGTTGCAATTTCAGATTTAAAGTTTCCTAGTAGCATGCCAAAAGAACGATCCAAAACAAGTCATTTTTTGGATAACAATTGCAGTTGATCTGCTCATTCATATTTCTTAGCACCAGAACAGTCTCTCTGTTGAGAAGAATCTGTCAGTCATCCATACTTACATCTTTAAAAGTATGCTCATTTAATTCAGAAAGATCTTCATTGCTTAGGAGAAATGCGAACAACTTAACATTCTTCTACTTCTTTGAAGCAGACTTTCTTTGCTAGTTACACTATTTTGCCAATATTTAGGTGACAGGTCACAGAACTCTTCAAAAAGGAAGGCACTGCATCAGGATATGCTTTCTTTCATGAATCTTTAGATTCATTAGGTGCTTCAAGAGTCTGTGCCAGGAAGAGCCTGTAAAGTCAAGTGCAAAATGTTAAACTTTTTCCAGAATTCCTGGACTGTGAGTTTGTCATTGCCATCTATTTCACTTAGTTTGTGGAATGTCTTCCTCAAATAAAAGGCCTTGAAGCATACAATAACATTCTTGTCCATATGCAACATAAGTAGTGCTGTCCTCAGTGTATAAACACAACTCTAATATTTGGATAACTGTTTGAAATCCAGGTCACGGGTACAAATATTATCTAACAAGAATAATTTTGGAAGTAAGATTAATTTCCTTACCGTAATTTTTCCATTTCTGGCACAAAAGCCAACCACTCACGGAAGATTTGCCTCATTATTAGGCCATGCAATTGGATACCCATTTTACATTTTACAAATGTTTCAGTGCATGTGGATTTTCCTATACATGAACATTGGTTTAAGTTTCATATTGTCATTAACGTTATCTCCTACAAGGACAGTTAACTGATCTTTTGAAGCCTTGAAACCAGAAATGTCTTAGAAGACATGTTTCCAATATAACTTGGTTTTATCAACGTTAAGCACCTATCTAGAATCATATCCACTTTTAATGATTATCTTAATTTTTTCCAGAAATGCTTCTGCAGAATTTATGTTAATGCTAGCTAACTCACTAAATTTTAAATGTTTTTACAATTATATAGTTTTACAAGTTTCAGACACAATGTACAGGCAGTCTTGAATGGTTTCCCCATCTCACAATTGCTTTCTCAGGTCCTAGTGCAAGCATAGGGCCTTCTTCTGAGCTGATTAGACTGTTCTTGTTGTGTGGATCCTTGATCCATAATGCCAGTAATTGCTCCATTTTTATCCATTATAACATCTCTTTGCCTTGCTATTTTAACATCTGCGTGCTTTAAGGCATGCTTAGCTTTATGTGCCATTTCATCAGCATTGTTTGCAATAATACGTACACACTGAGGAGATTCAAACAATGCCCAATATAAATACATGTTCACCTTATCTATGATTTATCACTTCAAAATTTAATATCTAGCATATTAATACTGTGCTTTTTCTTGTGCTTTCCACTTGTACTAGCACTATCCTTGCTACTCATTGTTGAAGGATTGAAATAATTTCTGATGAAGTTCACATCCATTACAATGAACACACCATGAACAAAGTGAGAGAACACTGACTCGAACATCAGACAGGATGCTGGGAGTAAATGCTAAGATAGTGGCACAGAAATTACAAGTTATACTTTTTCTATACTAAGCTGTACCAAGTGAAAAATGATGCAACATGTGGGGAAGTTTTTGTTTACTTCCCCAAAACTTCAACTCGAGCACAAAACAACATTTATCGCAGGCCGCCAAGTAACGGGCACAGTAATAATCAGTCACCTAAAGAATGTACCTTTCACAAAATATCCAATGCTGGAGCCCAGGATGAATTAATAATGCATAATTCTGTGATGTGCTACCTAAAACTGGCCTTGGATTACATTAAATTTATGATAGACTGGGCTAGAGTACAAAGAACAGAAATAGGAGGAGTAGGAAATTTGGTCCTAAGTTTGCTCCATCGTTCAATTAGATCATGATGTGCTATGGATTTCATTCTACTTTCCTGCATGCTATCCCACAGCATGCTCCAAATGCCTTGACGGTTAAAAACCTGTTCATCACAGACTTCAACATATTTAATGATGCAGCTGGCACTGCTTTCAGAGGGAAAAGAATTCAAAAGATTAAACAGGTTTCCAACGAAACCCCTCATCTCTATCTTACAAGATTTTGAAACTAACCCCCTGGTTAGAGATCCCCCACAAACCACCGCTCAGCGTCCAACCTGTCAATCAATTGCAAATAAAAGCATATTTAAGACTATAATTTTCAACTCATGCTAACTTTCATTATTCAACTTTTCATGATTCGTGTACCCACTGAACTGTGCAACCCATTGAAATTTACCTGCAGATTGCAGGTTACATCCCTGGTTCATATTTCTTGAAAATCTGCCACCTCAGATTCAAACTTTCTGATCTACATAAATACTGTGGCTATTGAAATCCCTGTAAATCCAGAGGTCAATGCACTGTAATTCACCACCTGGCTGTTCATCACCAACATAGGACAAGAACCCTTTGGAACCATATACAGAATCCTACTGCTCAGTCACTTAATGATCTGCTACCTCTTTTAGCAATGGAAACCTACCTCACACATTACTAGCAACCTGGCCAATCCAAACCCCTCAGCACACACTCTTGGCTCTACTGGAAATGTTCAGAAAGTCCTTCTTTACCCACTTCCAGTATAGCCAAATCTGTCATCGAGTCATACAACATGGAAACAGACCCTTCAGTCCAACCAGTACAAGCGACCATGTTGCCAAACTAAACCAGTCTCACCAGCCTATGCTTGGCCCATATCCCTCCGAATTTTTCCTAGTCATGTACTTATCCAAATTTCTTTGGAATGTTCTAACTATACCTGCATCCACCATTTCCTCTTAACAGTTCATTCCACACATAAACCACTGAAAAAAGTTGCCCCCATGTCCCTTTTAAATCTCTCTCCTCTCACCTTAAAAATATGCCTCCTAGTTTTGAACTGTCCCCAACCTAGGGAAAAGACTCTTGTCATTCAACTTATCTATGCCCCTCATGATTTTATAAATCTTAATAAAGGTCAACCCTCAACCTCCTACACTCCACATGCAAATTAGCTTAGGGATAAGAAAATTAGGGAAGTAAACATGTGGCTAAAGGAGTGGTGTGGGAAAGAGGGGTTCCATTTCATGGGGCATTGGCATCAGTTTTGGAACAGGTGGGATCTGTACTGTTGGGATGGTCTCCACCTGAACCGATCTGGAACCAGTGTTCGAGTGAAAAAGATAAATAGGGTGGTTACTAGAACTTTAAACCAGCAAACTGGGGGGTGGGTGGGAGAAGGAATTGGGAAAAAGCGACAGCAAGTATAATGGTAAATAAAGAAGAAAACAGGTTAACGTCTGCAGCAGGGTTTAACTACAAAGACTATGAAAGAAGTTAAAAAGAAAGGAAAACTCAGGGGATATTATTAATGGAGATGTCAGAATTCAAGAAGATGATATAAAAACTAGCATGAAGGCCCTTTACCTGAATGCTAGTAGCATTCAAAACAAGGAAAGTGAGCTAACAGCACAAATTATCATTAGTTAAATGGTTGCAGGATGGTCATGATTGGGAATTAAATATCCAGGGGTATTGGACTATTCAGAAGGACTAACAGGAAGGTATGGGGGTGTGTGGTGTAGCTCTGATATTTAAAGATGACATCAGGGTGGTAACAATAGATGATATAGGTTCTATGGGGAAAAAGGCAGAATCCATTTGGGCGTATAGGCCATCAAGTAATAACTACATCACATTTGGGCCGTCAATAAACAAAGAAATAACTAATGCCTGTAAAAATGGAACAGCAATTATCAGGAGGGATTTTAATCTACATGTCAATTGGTCGAAACAGGTCAGTCAAGGTAGCCTTGAGCTCATCGAACATATCCGCGATAGTTTTCTTGAAATAATATGTAACGGAACCAACAAGGGAGCAAGCTTCCTAAATCTGGTCCTATGTAATGAGGCAGGAATAATTAATGATCTCGAAGTTAGGGATCATCTTGGAAGGGACAATCACAGTAATGGTTTAATTCAGAATACAGATGGAAAGTGAGAAGCTAAAATCCAATATCAGAGTTCTGTGCTTAAACAAACGGAAACCACAATAAGACAAGGTGAGGGAGGCGTTGGCTAAAGTAGACTGGAAGCAAAGACTTTATGGTGGAACAGTGGAGCACTTTGAAAATTGCTTTTAAAGTGTTCAGCAAAAGAATATGCCAGTGAAAAGGAAGGGCTGTAGAAAAAGTGGTAATGAGCCATGGATGTCCAAGGAAAAAGGGAGGCTATCAAATTGAAAGATAAGGCATACAAAGTGGCAAAGACCGGTGGGAAACTGGAAAATTGGGAAAACTTTAAAAAGGTCAACAGAAGGCCACAAAAAAAAAGCTATAAAGAAAAGCAAGATAGATTATGAGAATAAACGAACTCAGAATATAAAGACAGATAGCAAAAGTTTCTACAAATATATAAAATGAAAAAGAGTGGCTAAGGTAAACATTCCTTTAGAGGATGAGGAGGATTTAATAATGGGTAATGAGGAAATAGCAGAGGCATTGAACAGGTATTTTGTGTCGGTCTTCACAGTGGAGGACACCAATAACATGCCAGTAATTGATAACAAGGAGGCTAAGGTAGGGGAGGACCTAGAAATGAGAAACCTAAAAAAGAGGTAGTGTTGGGCAAGCTAATGGAACTAAAGGGTAGTCAAGTCTCCTGGCCCTGATGGAATGCATCCCAGGGTACTAAGAGATGGCAGGGGAAATAAGAAATACACTTGTGGTAATTGTCGCTGGACTCTGGGGCAGTTCCAGCAGATTGGAAAACAGCAAATGTGACACCACCGTTTAAAAAAACAAAAAAAAACAAACCACAGGTAGTCAAAAGATGGGGAAATTATAGGCCACTTAGCTTAACTTCTGTACTGGGAAAAATGCTTGAATCTATCATCAAGAAATAGCAAGGCATCTAGATTGAAATTGTCCCATTGGGCAGATGCAGCATGGGTTCACGAAGAGCAGGTCACGTTTAACTAATTTACTGGAATTCTATGAAGACATTACAAGTGCGGTGGACAACAGACCCAGTAGATGTGGTATATCTAGATTTCCAAAAGGCATTCAACAAGGTGACGCACAAAAGGCTGCTGCACAAGATAATGGTGTACGGCATTATGGGCAACATATTAGCATGGATAGAGGATTGGTTAACTAACAGGAAGCAAAGAATGGGGATAAATGAGTGCTTTTCTGGTTGGCAGTGACTAGTGGTGTGCCTCAGGGATCAGTGTTGGGACCACAATTGTTTACAATTTACAAAGATGATTGAGTTGGGGGACCACGTGTAGTGTGTCAGAGTTTGCGGATGACACTAAGATGAGTGGTAGAACCAAGTGTGCAGAAGATTCAAAGTTTGCAGAGGGATATAGGTAGTTTAAGTGAGTGGGCAAAGGTCTGGCAGATGGAGTACAATGTTGCTAAATGTGAAGTCATCCATTTTGATAGGAATAACAGTAAAAAGGACTATTATTTGAACAGTAAAAATTTGCAGCATGCTGCTGTGCAGAGGGACCTGGGTGTCCTTGTGCATGAATCGCAGAAGGTTGGTTTGCAGGTGCAACAGATAATTCATGTGGCAAATGGAATTTTGTCCTTCATTGCTAAAGGGATGGAGTTTAAAAGTAAGGAGGTCATGTTACAGCTGTATAGGGTGCTGGTGAGGCCACACCTGGAGTACTGCATGCAGTTTTCATCACCATACTTGAGAAAGGATATACTAGCATTGGAGGGGTTGCAGGGGAGATTCACTAGTTGAGAGGGTTGGCTTGAGGAGAGAGTGAGTAGAGTGAGATTATATTTATTGGAATTCAGAAGGATGAGGGGGGGATCTTATAGAAACATAAAATTATGATGAAGGGAATAGAGGAGATAGAAGCAGGGAGGATGTTTCCACTGGCGGGTGAACCTAGAACCAGAGGGCATAGCCTCAAAATTAGGAGAAGCAGATTTAGGACTGAATTGAGGAGGAATTTCTTCACTCCAAAGGGTTGTGAATCTATGGAATTCCCTGTCCGGTGAAGTACTTGAGGCTAAGATAGATAAATTTTTAAACAGTAAAGTATGGTGAGAAGGTGGGTAAGTGGAGCTGAGGCCACAAAAAGACCACCCATGATCTTCTTGAATGGCAGAGCAGGCTTGAAGGGCCAGATGGCCTACTCCTGCTCCTGGGTCTTATGTTCTTGTACTCTCCAGCTAAAAATGTCCCAGCCTTTCTGGTCTATTTTTATGTCTCAAACTCTCCATTCCCAGCAACAACTGGTAAATCTGTTCTGAACCCTCTCCAGTTTAATAATATCCTTCCTATAACAGGGCTACCAGAACAATACACAGTACTCCAGAAGAAGCCTCATCAACATCCAGTACAGCCTGAACACAATGTCCAAATTCCTATGCTTAGTGCACTGATCAACGAAGGCAAGTGTACCAAATGCTTTCTTCACCACTCTCTGCCTGCAACTCAACTTCCAAAGAACTATTTCTTGAAGGTAGTCTCCAAGGCGCAATCATATTCAGCTGCTTCTTCATTGTTCTCCCTCAATCAGGAGGTCAGGAGGTGAGAAGTCAGGATGTTCCCTGGCAGCTGCATGATGTTCAGCTCCATGTGCAACTGCTTAGAAACTGAAGTGGTACATGGCCAAATGCAGAAAGGCCTGGATAATATCCAGATTTAGGCTGAAAAAGTGGCAAGTACCATTTACACCTCAACAGCCAATGACCATCTTGAATAACAAATTCTAACAACGGTCTCAACATTCAGTGGCACTTTCACTGAATTCCCCATTAACATCCTGGGTGTTACCATTGACCAGAAATATAACTGGACTAGCCACAAACACTGTAGCTATAACAGCAGGTCAGAGGCTAGGAATCCTGCCGTGAGTAACTCGCCTCCTGACTCCCCACCATCTAAAAGGCACAGTCAGCTATGTGATAGAATTTCCCCAAATGCCTGGAAGAGTACAGCTCCAACAACACTCAAGAAGCTTGACATCATCTAAGATAAAGCAGCCTGCTTTAATTAGCACCACATCCAACAAAATTCACTCCCTCCACCATCGACCCAATAGGAGCAGCACGTACAAGATGCAATGCAAAAATTAATCTATGCTCCTGTAACAAAATCCTCCAAACCCACAAGAACTGTTTATCATCTAGAAGGAAAAAGACAGCAGATACATGGGAACACCACCACATTCAAGTTTCCCTCCAAGAGACACCACCCTGATTTGGAATCATTGCCAATTCTTCAGTGTGACTGGGTCAAAATTCTGGAACTCTCTCCCAAATGGCACTGTGGGTAAATCTACACTAAACAGACTGTAGTCATTCAAGATGGCAGCTCACCATCACTAAAGGCAGCTGCAGGTGGTCAATAAATGCTGGACCAGTGAAGCCATGAATTAATTTTACTGTAAAAGTTAATACTTCAAAGTAGTTGCACTGTAAATAATGTGGTATACTAGAGGCTGCAGAAGAACAAGTGTTATGAATATCCTAGTGCAACACAGCTGATGCACTGCCAGCAATGCCCCATCCAGGCAAGATAACAGTTTTGCATCCAATCATCGATTTTTTGTTTTTGATTCTTTGAACACGAGGAGCCGAGAGGGGAGAATAATCTCAAGATACCAACCAATAACAAACTTTTTCTGTTTGAGGATTTATTAGTTTAAGAGCTACATTTTAAGATCACACATGATAATCAGCAAGTTGACTAAAGCCTCTATACACAATGGAAACGTGACCTCCTGTGCATCAAATCGAACAGATAAGATTGTTGAACTGTATAGGGATATGCAAAGCAGGACTGGCACCAGCCAGTGTCACATTCTCTTTTCAACAACAAAATTCAAACAGGTATCTTGGAAATCTCCAACTAACATGTAAATCCTTGTTCTACAAGAGCATGCATCAAGTGCAAGTAAAGGACAAGAAAAAAAAAGTGGTGCAAAAGCTCAGGAGGTTTGGCGGCATTTAAGGAGAAACAGTTAGAAATTCTTGTCAAAGCAAAACTTTTGTAACTGAAGGAGATTGTGATTTTATGCTGCTTAAAAAAAGGGAGTGGTAGGTCATGTCATGTCAAAGGAGTGGCTGGAACAAATAGACAAGGTCAGAAGAGATCAAATGACAATGTCACAGTACAAAATGCAAAGACAGTGGTAATGACAAGTGTGCTGACTGAGAACGCTGTAAAAATGCTTTAAATCAAATGAGGTACTGTTCCTCCAGTTTTTGTTGGGCTTCAAAACATTGGAGCACGCAGTGCACAGAAATATGGACAAGACGGTGAAGCAATGATTTGTATACTACTATTAGTGTAATACATTAGTTATCAATTACATGGCCTACAAAGCCTGTGGATGCCACATCAGTCAGTACAGCCACCTACGAATCACCAAGAGTAGAAGAGAGTCATCTTCATCTGCAAGGGACTGATGACGATAATGATGACGACTACCAACACTGGGGAGACTAAACTCAGTCTGGGTGGCTGCTTTGCAGAATAGCTCTGCTCAACATTCCTACTGCTTGCCATTTCAATACTTGGTGGGGGCAATGGAAGGGGCAGAGCCAAGAGCAGGGACCACTGACTGCCATAGGCCCAGAGCCTGGACCCTTGGTGGCGTCGGCGTCAGTAGAGCCGGGGCATCAGCATTGTCATTGCTATACTTGGAGCGGGGACTCCTTAAGGCCTGGAACACCTTGTAGAAGCCCTGGAGCAGTGCTCAAGATCTAATTTGAACAGAAGATGAACTCTTAAGTAATTTCTTTCTGTAGTTCAAAATGGTGCCAGATTGTGGTGAACACTTTCACTGTATTTTCGTCGATATGTGACAATAAAATCATTCATTACTTTGCCTCTCATGCTCATTTATTCTGCTCTCTGCTTGCTGTAATTTTCCAGTAGGCTTGAGGAACAGCACTTTGTTTCTCAATCAGGCCCTTTATAGCCTTCTGGACTCAAAACATTGAACTCAACAGTTTCCAGTCCACAAACTGTCCCCAGTTTGATACTCTGCCATTCACCAAGGGACACAGTTCAAGATGATGGGCGAAACCTAGTTGAGGAGAGGAAGTAATGAACATGATACCACTTTGGCAAATACATTCCTTTAAAAGGATAACAGCTAGGGCAGAAGGATCCCAAACCCAAATGACCAAAACGACAGTGTTCTGGACTAGGAGAGGGAACTCTGAGGCTAAACCTATGGATTTGAGATGTCACTATCCCCATTCTAGATCAATGGGCCATGACAGATGAGCTCCACACTCAAAGGGTGTGCAAAATGTAAACTGTATTCAACTTTAAAGTTTCTTTGCCCAGGCAGGAATGGTCTAGCCAACTGCAACACAAGCATGTCCTATTGCTTTGGGAAGGAGACAAAAATTGCAGGTGCAAGATGACAGTGGCAGCTGCAGTTCTAATCATGCATGCAGACAGTTCCAGACATTGACGATAAAGACTACATCACCATTCAGTTTCAGATGTTGAAACTCGCCTGCAAGAATGAGAACACAATGATCAACTCTGGTGACAACAGTCACCCCAATGGTCCACAAGCTAACCAGACTTGCCATTGATATAGCAGTCCTGAGCAACATTCCTTTTTTTGTGTCACATATACCTCCACGGTCAGTGTGTGGCAGCAGCTTCCAAAACCAGAAGTCAACGTTTGGAACAGAATGGGCAAAACCTTCAAGCAACTGCATGGCTGTGCAGCTTCGAAGGAACGTTGGTCCTGAGTGAGGTCCACTGCTCTGGCAAGGCTGCCCAATTCTATAGAACAAAATTTTTTTTTTTTTTTTTTTTTTAAAAATGGAAGATGTTGGAAAGCTGAAATGAAAGTGCAGGAGAAACTCAGGAGGTTTCGCAACATCTACAGAGAGCAGAGTTAACATTTCAATTCCAGTGATCCTTTATCAGTATTGACATTACAGATTCTATCAAACCTGCCAAGTTTCTCCAGCACTGTTTGTCTAATGGAATACAATTTGTTGTCAGGTAGACCTCAAGGATGAGCAAAACATTTGCAGTATCAGTTTCAATGAAGAAAAATCACCAATAAAAAAAATTTAAGCCTGCTTCTGTCTACTCCAAACATGCCATGTCCCTGAACCTCCACTTTGAAGACAAGCAGAATGCAACTGCTAATGCTCCAAATTTGAAAGCTAACCCAATTGATAGAGAGAAGTTTTACACAGATCTCTGAACACATCCAGATTGCACCTCAAGGACAAAATAGTCAAGCCTTGGCTATTTTAATGCCAGAGTCGGCGCTATCAGTCTTGCATGGAGTGTGCTCAGAAACCAAAGTTGGAAACTGCAGTGAACCAGATATCATTCTTAGAACTCAGTGTAGGAGAATAGTTGTCCATAACCATCATTTGTTAACAAAAATATTGCTTCATGAGCACATGGATACATCCTTGCTCTGAACACTGTCACCTGACAAGACTGTTTTTATTTGCTAATGTGACCTAAAAGATGTCCTGCATATCAGACATGGCAAACACATACCATCATACAGACCAGCTCACTCACTCCACTTCAAGTCCAAGAACTGACCTAAAAGCAACCCAAAGAAATTTCATGTCAGCAACCTACAAACCTCACCACATAACAGTAGACATCAAGCAACCTTACAGTCCAGGCTGGAACACCCCAATTTCACTGCTGATTTCAGGAAGCTTGGCGAAGCTGTAGTGTTGAATATTTTCAACACTATCCCTAGACACAGCACCAAGAACAGGAACTGGTTTGATGCAAATAATGAGGAAATTCAAAATCTGCTAGCAATATAAAGGTCTGCTTATCAGACTTACCTGGCTCAGCCAACCAGAAGGAAAGACAGCCTACCATCAAACACCCTTCGGTGCAAATTGAAGAACATCCAAAATGACTAGTAGTTTTCATTTGTAGAAATAAATGAACTTGACTGAATGCCGATACTGGCGACATAAATTTCTACAAAGCACCACTAAACCTTGTCTATAGGCCAGCATAACCAAAAAAAAAAAAAAACGTGGAGGAACACTAATAGCAAGACACACCTGCAAAACCAGACCTGGAGAGCTGGTCATAACACTTAAGTGCCAAGCGCACAGTGTATAATACTGTCATCAATTGTAGTTGGACAAAAGCCCAACCATAGAGGAAACAGACTGCTAACAACCAGAAGCAGCAGCAACCAAGTCCATCAAGTTGATGTAATTCTACCCAAAGGCTTGAAGAATGGTGGTGTTACCCCACAAACTAATCGCCATGAATTTTTCATGGTATGCTCAGAACAGGGCCGTATTCCATAGGATCTTCATGATGCAGTTATCGCCATACTGTACAAAAACAAAAAGTAGAGAAGTCAGACTATTCCACCTACCATGGAGTCACCCTCCATTCCATTACTGGGAAGATCCCAGCTAAAACACTTCTGAACAGAATTGTGCCTTCCATTGCAAAAGAACAACTCCCAGAGAGCCAATTCAGCTTCAGAGTAAGTAAAGGCACCTCAAACATGGTTACTGTATACAGACAAAAGAAAAATAAAAGCATTGCAAGCAAAATAAAAGGCCTGTATGTCACTTTCATAGACCTTACCAATACATCTGGCACCATGTGGAGGTGGACTTTGAAAAAATCTTCGGAAAACCTAGATGCCCCCTCAGATTCCTGGCCTTGGTTAAATTGTTTCAGAAAAATCAACATGAATAGGTCCAGCACAACAGTTACTCTCAACTATTTTCCAGTCTTCAATGGCACAAAGTAGGCTGGCCCTGAACTTATCCATCATTTTTAGCAGGTCGTTAAAACAGGCAATAGAAGTCCTCAAGAAGAGTTTACAAACAATTCTGGACTGACAGGAGGTGTTTTCAATTTCCGGTGTCTTCAAGTTCACAAAGACATAGCAGACTCTCATTGGTGAATTTTTTTTGATGTCTGTTCTCTTCTTGGCTTTATCTTATTTGATAGATAAGTGGGCAATAGTTTTTCAAAAGGAAACAGTGCAATCAAATCAGTAGACTCTAGAAACAAGTGTGAAGCAACCAGTGTCTTTGGGGATAGACCAAAGCGTATGAACCAGCAGTCCTTACCACCTCAATGTACAACAGAGTTATGACTCCTGCACTGCTGTCACGGGCTCCCTCCATAGTGCTTCTGTAGAATCCTCAAGATCCACTGGCAGGACCACATCACAAACACTCAAGTCCTGGAAATGGTCAATGTCAGGAGTCGAAGTCCTTGTGCAAAGTCAACTGCATTGGTGTTCAGTGTCCAGACTGATGACAAGAGAGTGGCTCCTGTGGAATGAACTACCAGAGAAAGTGAGGGGTGCAGGTACAGTTACAACGTTTAAGACATTTGGATAAGTTCACGAAAAGGAAAGGTTTGGAGAGATATGGGCCAAATGCAGACTGGTGGGACTCATTTAATTTGGGAACATGGTCAGCATGGAATGCTTGGATTGAAGGGTCTACTTCCATACAGCGTGGAAATAACTACGAAGAGAGTGAAGATTGTTAAACTGATCAGAGGGGCCCCTTACAAACATTAAAGAACTTCATGCCATAATCACCACCAATGGAAAATGCAGACTATAGATCGAGATGCCTGGTAGTACTACAGACACCTTTGAGACTGAGAAAAGGACCAGCATGAAAGGAGAGTGGAGACAGAACCAACTGATCCTGGCAGCAATTACACCTTGACTTGTACCCACAGAGAATCTGGGCACAAAATCGGTCTAAAAACACTGAGTGCAGCTTTCCCAAGTTCCTGAGTAATACCAGACTTGAAATGTTAACTCTCTCTCTCTCTACAGATGCTGCCTGACCAGCTGGGGTTTCTCCAGTACTTTTGTTCTGAAGAAAGATCTTTGTCTGAAGAAATATTTGCATTATTTACAACTACGGGTAGGCGCCTGATGTCTGGAGAGTGGCTAATGTTGCACCTTTAACAAAAGTTGTAAGGAGAACTGGGGAACTGTTAGACTCGCAGGCCTATTTCGATTGTGGGTAAATTGTTGGAGGTGATTATAAAAAGGTAAGAGTTATGGACAGTTAGAGAGGCAAAAATTGATTAGGAATAGTCAGCATGGTTTTGTGTGAGGAAAATAGTGTCTCGCAAACTTGACCGCGTTTGAAGAAGGTACCAAAAAAGGTTGATGGCAGAGCAATAGACGCTGTTTATTTGGATTTTGGTAAAGCCTTTGAGAAGGTTCTGCATGGTACACCAATTAGTAAAGTTCGGTCACATGGAATTCAGGGGGAGCCTGTCAATTGGATACATAATTGACTTAACAGCAGGAGATTGAGTATAATGGTGAAGGGTTGCTCCTCAGCCTGGAAGCCTGTGACCAGCCGTGTTTCACAGGGACTAGTTCTGGGTCCTCTTTTGTCAATTATGTAAAATGATTTGGAAGAGAATAAAGAAGGCATGGTTAGTAAATTTGCAGATGACACCAAAATTGGTGGCATTGTTGACAGTGAAGGTTTTCTAAGATTACAAACAGATCTTGATCAAATGGGTCAATAATAAAAAAAAAGGCTGAGAAATGGCAGATGGAGTTCAACCCGAATAAAAACGAGGTATTGCATTTTGGTACAACAAACAAGGGTACAGCTTACACAATTAATAGTAGGGCCTTGGGTAGAGTTGTAGAACAGAGGGAGCTAGGGATGCAAGTACAGAATTCTTTAAAGATTGCATCACATAAATAGACAGGGTGGTCAGAAAGGCACTTGGCACACTTGCCTTCATTGCTCAGTCCTTCAGGTATAGGAGTTGGGATGTTATGTTGAGGACATTGGTGAGGCTTCTTCTGGTCACCCAGTTATTGGAAGGATATCAAGTTGGAGAGGGTTCAGAAGAGATTTACCAGGATGTTGCTGGGTATGGAAGGTTTGAGTTATAAGGAAAGGCAGGATAGGCTGTGACTTTTTCCCCAATGGAGCGTAGGAGGTTGAGAGGTGATCTGATACAAGTTTATAAAATAATGAGGTATAGATAGAGTCGGTGGTAGTTGCCTTTTCCCTAAGATGGGGAATTTCAAGACTAGGGGGCACATTAAGGTGAGCAGAGAGAGATTCAAATTAAAAAAAAAAGAGGCAATTTAAAAAAAAAGACAAAAGGTGGTTCGCTTGCGAAATAAACTTCCTGATGAATTGGTGGATGTGGGTACAATTACAATTACAATATTTAAAAGACATTTAGATAGATACACAAATAGGAAAGGTTTGGAGGCATATAGACCAAGAGCAAGCAAGTGGGACTAGTTTAGTTTAGGGTTATGTTCGCATGGACGGGTTGGACCAAAAGAGTCTGTTTCCGTGCTGTATGACTATGACTCTGAACGTCAGGAGAATGATGAACAGCAACTACAGACCAATGCTTTGTTTTATTACTATCACATCTTGTGTCTTCAGTCAAACTTTCATTTCATCTCCTATGCTCACCCTCTGTCCCCACCAAAAACACTTTTTTAAACAGCATACACCCATTCCCATTTTTACCTTTGTTTGGTTCTGAACAGTTGTCATCTTAGGCTCAATGTTAACTGAGTCTCCTTCCACAGATGCTTCCAGATCAGCTGAGATCCTCTGGCACTCTCTCAAACTGCCAGCATCTGCAATGTTTTGCTTTTATGCAAAAATGACAAAACTGAAGTGATTGCAAAAAAACAATCTTGGTTTAACCAAGCTATTTGATCATGTGAACTAACGATCTTGCACTTACTCCTCCTCTCCTCTGGACACATGCTCCACTTCATAGTGCTAGCCACAGATCCTTGAAAATGCAGTCAATGTATGTTATTAGGGGCATTTCCATTGACAGTCCCTTGCACCCCACTTTGCCAATTGACTATTTAAAGTATTAAAGAACACCCGTCAGGTGACTTCAACTCAAAAGTAATTTCCTAGTTGTGTATGCAGCCTCCATTTTGATTCACACCAACACTGAGTATATTAAATTGTTAAGCACCACCCACTTTAAAGCAAACAGCACTTTCAGCAATTCACTACAAAAGTGGAGCTCTGGGCTAATGTACACAAGCTAGGAGCAAGGCATCTTCTGTTGACTGAAATGCAATTACTGCTATGAAAAAGCATAAATCAAAGACAATCAAGACGATCATGTTAGAGTCTGAAAAATTGAGCTTCAATAACAATGGCAGATACAACTGTCAGACTTGGACACCTGTTTGTCTCTCCAACCCAAGGGACAATTGCATACACATATGCACATGCCCGTGGCATAAAGCTCAAATCCTTTACTGCTGTGACAAAAGATTCTTCTCAGTTATTTAATGGATACTAATTTTCTGGACCCACTTAATTTCTCCAGCTCTTGCCAGTCATTAATCACATTTTCATATAATGATGATTTATTAACGTAAACTGCAATGAGCTCCATGATGTTACTTTAGGTCAAATATCACAAAGTACACTCAGTCTGGGGAGCATACCTCAATACTCAACAAGTTTCTGCTCACTTATTTCCATTTTAACACATTACCTTTTGTTAGAAATAATGACAGTAGCAAGTACAGAGAGTTGGGTACTGTCAATCGACATCCCATCTCATGTACCCCAAGACAACCTGTTCAGGTATTTTAAAAATGACATCACTACATCAGTAAGAGAGATCAGATTCTTCCCAAAAAAACTAAAACAAAACAATAGATGTTTTATCATATGCCAGTCACAGATTAGGCCCGAGGATGACCATTCAGCCCATTTTTATTCAACCATACAAATGATTCTACAGCTCCCTCTGCAGCATCCAGATGGTGGTAGACAATTTGATAGATTATTTTCTATTGCAAATAATTGAACTAGGGAGGCTGGAAATCAAACAAAACCAAAGTACTGGAGAAACTCAACAGGTCTGGCAGCATCTGTAGAAAGGAAAATAGTTAAGTCGTTTAAGTCCAGTGACCCATCACCATAACGACATTCTGTTCTAACAAAAAAGGTCACTAGATCTGAAACATTTAATGGTTTTTCTCTCCACAGCTGCTGCCAGAACTGCAGAGTTTCTCCAGCACTTTGTTTTTGTACCCGATATTAATCTAAAGTTTGACTTGTATTTAGCTTGAGGTGGTGACCTCTTGTACAGCTCCTGCAATTTAAAATGCTTACTAGATCTACCCCTTCTACACCATTTACCATCTTACACAGCAGCTGCAAGACTCCTACCAAGACGTTTTGTAAGACTGAAAGGCCCAAGTGTCTCCAATATTTGTATAGGCTAAGTCACCCCGCAAACTCCAATGGCAATTGGAACACAGCAACTTGCCCTGTTAACCCAATCACAACTGTGCTCTTCCCTTCTCACGTGTGAAATAAACGGCAATTCATGTAAATGGTAAGGTAGTGCAGCTATGTTGCTGAATTAAGAACTCAGGATAAATTCCTATTCCAGTATAGTAGTTTGAGATTCCAATTCAACTTTTAAAAAAAAAATCTGAAATTCTTGGCCTCAATAAAAGTGACCACAAAAGCAGCCAGAATGTCACAAAAACCCAACTGGTTCATTAACTGCTTTTAGAGCAAGGAACCTGTGCTATTCTTACCAGATCTACAAGTCTTCAGCCCCACATTACCCTGATTGGAGGGCAGTTGGAACTTCAAAGTTCAGCTACATCAAATAAGTAGAAAATCAGCAATAAATTCCAGCCTTGCCAACCACACCCACATTCTGAAAATTAAAACAGTAACAATACTTGTGTAACTAATTGTTCGTGTTATCAGAAAATTTCCGATTATCTACATGAAATCATAATGCTGAGCTCAGCACCAAATCCCAGAATGAGCTGATTAAGCATTGCTGACCTGTTCTCATACATACGTGTTACTGTGCGAAACCCAAATCCAGGCTTCTTCTGCCAGGTTATAGGCTCCTAGTATGGAGGTCAGATTGGCTGATTTGCAAGCATTAAATCAAGTCATATAGGGCTCTTCACTCAGTTCATTTGCATTGCAACAATACAAACTGATGGAAAAATTTGTGTCTTCGACTTTTACATTGAACGTTATGGCTGCAAGGTAGATCAGCTCTATTTCTCATTGCAACATGCTTGTTGTGGGAGGCAACAGGAAACAGAACAGCTTATGATAAAAACTGTTTGTGAAACCAGAGCGAACCAAGAAACAAAACAATGCAATATGCAAAAACGAGATAACAAGGTGTAGAGCTGGATGAACACAGCAGGCCAAGCAGCATCAGAGGAGCAGGAAGGCTGATGTTTCGGGCCTAGACCCTTCTTCAGAAAGCCTTGTTATCTCAGATTCTCCAGCATCTGCAGTTCCTACTATCTCTGAAACAATTTTAATCCCACTGCGAAGCCTCTTCTAAGGATGCCTACCCTGAAGAAGTTACCCTCCTCCCTCCAGAAAAACCTCAGTGGATCTCTCTCCCACTGCAACTCTCTCGTAATCTCTTCGGCCTTGAAACTGCTCGACCACGTCCTGAAGCAAACCAGGTACTACAGCCACATCACCTTTCTTAGTACCTGCCTATGGAACCAGATCATCCCCAATGGACTACAGTCCACATTCAGGCCTTCCCAATTTGGCCCCAACTGTGACAATGTCTACATTCAGAACATTGAGATCCTTCAGAAGCGTTTCTCCCTGCGACTCCTGAAACACATTTATTTCAGAACCCCCTTCCCCTCCCCCATTTCTGAAGGAGGGTCTAGGCCCGAAACGTCAGCCTTCCTGCTCCTCTGATGCTGCTTGGCCTGCTGTGTTCATCCAGCTCTACACCTTGTTATCTCAGATTCTCCAGCATCTGCAGTTCCTACTATCTCTGAAACATTTCCATTGTAAGTCATTTAAACTGGGGCCTGTCTCAAGGAAGCTTGACCAAAGGAACTTTGTGGCCATACTGCTTCATCACAGGTATCCAGTTGAACAGTTTGAAAAACTACAGTTTGCAATGAGTATTGTCTGAAAAATCACAGCTACCCACACTGCCAATGTGCTCATAGAGACCACAAGCTTTTGGAGCACTGCTCCTTTGTCAGTTGAAGTCAGGAGCTGCACTTCGGAAGTTTGAGATTTCAAATAAACCTGTCGGACTATAACCAGTGGTCTTGTGGCTTTTGACCTTGTCCATCCCAGTCCAACTCCAGCACCTCCACACCTCAGTAGAGAGAAGCCAGGTACATTGTAACCTGGAATAATAAAGCAGGATTTCATGCAAGTCCAGCAGCAGGTATTTCTGGCTTAAATATTATATCCCAAGAATAACATTGAATGAACAGAAAATTAATAAAAATGTACTAAACTAGTTAAAATGAGGAATGCCTGAGAGTTACAATGAACTTGGTTTCAGCACTAAGAATATAGTGAAGTCATCAAAATAGCGCATTGTGATAGACAGCCAAATCTACAGAGCATCAGTTAAGCTGCACTGGGGTTTTACAACACACTGTACAGATCACAATCATACACTGTTCTATTCTGGTCGCCATGTTGCAAGAAACCATCACACTGAACTAGTTTTAACTAACTGATCCCAATAAGAATGAGCTGTAAGAGTTAAATAATCTGCAGCAATGACTATAAACACATCAACCACCATAAACAGAAAATCACTGAGATAAGGGTATAGGAACTTCGTCTATATTGAATATAAATAATAAAATAAAAGAGGATGCTAGAAATCAGGAATAAAAAAAAAGAGAAAGAATGAAAGAACAGGAAGTCAAACAGAATTTGCCAAAAGGAGAAGCAGTTAACATTTCAGACCTTGAACTTTCATCAGAACCAAATAAAATTAGAAATGTAATGGTTCTAAAGTAAATATTAAGGAAGAGATGGGATGAATAAGAGAGCATCTGAGATAAGATAAAGGCTGGACAGATTAAACTACTAAAATGTTTCACTGTCCAAGTCAAAGTGGTAACAGGACAAGTAAAAAGGAACGAAGGACGTGTTTAGAGGAGGGTGTGTGAATAGCAGTACAGCAGTCATCAAATGCAAAAAAAATTTTAAGAAATGAGCAAACAGGGAAAAGTAACTGAAATAAAAGAAATCAAAAGATTATGTAAGATGATAACATTCAAATATTGAATCCAGAAGGCTGTAAAGTACCACACTGAAAGAGGAGAGGCTGTTCCTCAAGTTTATCTTCAGTATCCAATACTCTTGTAGCCCACCCTCCCTCCAACACTCTTAATCTCCCTAAAACCCATTGTTTCTAACTTTACAGTTCTGCAACGTCACAGATCTTGCTCATTTCGCTCAATAAACAAATACTCTCAGGTCAAGTTGAATATAAAAGTAGAAAATTCTGGATTATAAAATGAAATACTAAACTCACTTCAGTGGGCAACAACTTACCAAGCTCAAATTGGCAGTGTTTCCACATCTTGCAGTATTTGCAATTTCAAAGTAATCAATTAGCATCGGGAATGTAGCAAAGTGATCACAGGAGACCAAGGACTTATAGTATTGGGATAGTGGTAAATGGACAATCAATTTGCAACTTTTCATTTTTATCATTTTTCTCAGACTAAAATAATTTTATAGAAAAGGAGGAACACTGGCTTAAGGTGGCCACTTTGACCATCAGATCAGGTTGAGCTGAACTTTAATGAAATGACGGATAGACAAAGACCCAATTTGAACTGAAGTTACCAAGTTATCAAAATGACTGAAACTATCACTCATATAAAACTCATGTTTGATACACAGCTTTCTGGAAGTTCCACATATTTGGATGAAAGACTTTTCTACAATATATGTAACTTTAGAAAAAATGAAGCTAGTCATGAGAATACCCAAAGGAACTATATTTCAGGCAATTACTTATGGGTACAGTAGAGAGAAGAAAAATGATGGATTTATAACAGCTTGAATTGAAAGACTCTCAGCCTCTCACAACATCCAGTGACAAGACAAACTGGGGAAACATTTATTCACCGAACTAAAAAAAAAACTACAAATTTCACTACAGTAAAGGACACAATTAATTAAACAACTGTAGTCTCAGGTTTAAACAAATGGCAAGGTTTTTTTTAAACTGCATATTCTTAATTTCTTTCTTATACAATATACACTGTCCCTTTTGTTTGCATGCATGCATTTGATGACATGCTTTAAATCAATTTTCCTTAGGGTAAGCAAATAATAAAATTCCTCCTATTCAATCAAGGAACCTTACTGGCCCCTTGATTCTGAAAGAGTGAAATACATTTTAGTAAGTTTAACAGTTACATACTAAAATGAATTTAAAAATTTTGTTGCAGCTGAGGGAATTGGAAAGAAGCTAATTCATCTTTCCTCACTGGTTGCAACAGAAATAGACTTACAAATCTGGAAGAACTCAAATGAAACATTTGAAGCAATATACCAAAAAACGGGGAAACTGAAATTCAAAATGGATTTTAAAATATTATATTGGATAATTCAGGGGACTGGAGAAGCAAGATTGAACAGAGTCGAGGATGGAAAGTCTGTTGCATACAGCATTCCATACTGCAATTGTGGTGAAAATTTTCCAGCCCCACTTTCACCCCATACTCCACTTCTTTGTCATGTAAAGTATTCTTCGAGAATTCCATTTCCCACAAATCATCTGCCATAGTGAGAAATGTCATCAGTCTCTTCCCTCAAAATCAAATAATCTGTCTTTGGGTGATATTGAAAAATTTGCAACGACATATGAACTCCCAGTGGAGTGGTTGCTTGCTGTTTACATACCAGTAACTATAGCCAAGAGATTCAAGTTAAATATGAAATGTTAAAAGTGACATGGCTCAGGAGAATCTGAAATTTATAGCACCGGAAGAAGTAGTTTTCTCAGTTGTGCATGTTGCCATAAAGAAAGGTTACCCAGGCCAGTCCCACTTTTCAACTCTTGGTTCACAACCCTGGAGTTGGAGGTCTTCAAGTATAAATTCTGTTTTCTTTCCCCGCAGACACGAGTACTTCTGCTTTTACCATGCTTTCGGGCATTGAGGATCAGACTCCCATCATCCTCAAATTTTTCAACTCCTCTCTAATATTTCTGAATATTTTAAAAATTTAAGCTCAGGATATTGACCTCTCTGCTAATCAAAAGCAAGGAAGAGCCTTTGTTGGTCACTTTTTTAAAAAAGAAAACTTGTGTAGGATATCAGCATTGTTGGCAAAACCAGTATTTGTTGCAGGTCCTATTAGTGCCCTAGAGGTGGTGATGATGAGCTGCCTTCTTGAACCTCTTTTGTCCATCTGGCAGAGTCCAGTGTTTCAGGCTTTTAGCAGTGCAACAGGGAAGGGGAGTTAGGGTGGCTTGGAGGGGAACTTACCCTCCATGGTGTGATCCCCGTGAAATTAAATTTCCTCTTTTTCCTTGGTCAGTACAGCCACAACCAACCCAAATCTTTCCTCAGTTAAAATTTTCCAATTCTGCCAACATTAGTAAAATTTCCTCTTCAGGGTGAGAGCTGTGTACATTTAGCACCACATGACACTGAGCAGTCAGAGGAATGTCTGGGTAGATTTGAAACATGAAGGATGGAACTTCAGTTGGAACCCAAGCACAGCAAGTTGGGGCCAGAGGCACAGGCATGAAAGAACCCCACCAACACCAGGCTGTGGAAGAGCTTTGGTAAACATCTTAAGCTAGGAGGGAAATGAATAGTAATGAAAGGAAACAAGATAGAAAGGCAAAATGGAAATTACAGGGAGAAGAGCAGAACTTCATTAAGCATTCCTGGAAAAGGTGCAACAGTAAATTAGAATACCTAAACAAAAGCAAAATGATGCAGCTGCTGGAAAAAAACCGAGCCCATCTGGCAGCATTTGTAAAGACAAACAGATCAACATAAAACAGCAACTGCTTTTCTCCAGAGACACTAATAGATGGTTTAACAGCATCTGCAATATTTTGTTTTTGTTTTAATTTTGTACAGCTTGAATATAACCTCTTCAGTACATTGTGCCTCCCCAAATAAAAATGTAAGCATCCCATATGCCTTCATAGCCAGTCATACTACCTCTAGCAAACTGAATATTAATTTCAACGTTTCTCTGCTCCTCTAGACTTGAACTAATTAGTTGTCAGACTAAAGGCTCAACTGAAAGTCACCTCCAATGTCGTGAATCGGAATATCTACAATCTGAATTGTTGTTTATTCACAAAATGGACAAAACGCCAGGTTATTACCTCATGGCATTTCAAGTACCTACAACGACAATTCATACCTTGCTAAATTAGAAGCCCTCTGCTCCATGCCAGAGTAGCAACAATGCTGCATGAACCAGTACGGCAGGGTAACAGATTGTGAGGCATGCAGCTGGTGTGAGGGCTCAATGACAGCATGACGATTCCTTCAGCAATGTCACTGAAATCCGTAAATTCAAAGAAAGTATTTGTGGGACCTGTCTGTAGAGATGACACTTTGCTCCTTTATTTCAAAATTACCACTACCAAAAGTTTCATTTTAATGAGCTGCAAACCATAGACCTCTAATGGCTATATAGGTTTAAATCATCTAGTTGATTTTCAGTTAACATCATGCTACAAATAAATCTGCTAAGGAAAATGCTGAGAATTTACTGATTTGCAAATATCATCTGAACCCTCAGCTCATTGCTTTGTAAACAGGGGAAACCAGCAAAACAAATAAAAATTTATGTAAACGAAAGTACATTTGCCACAGTTTCAAATACATGGGCCTCAAGGGCAACCTATGGATCAAAGGTTGCAGTTGAATACACTAGCCAATCACAGACACGTACCCCACTGCAAACATTTCCAGCTCAACAGAAGATTAGAAAATATCAGAAATCAAAGTTCTGTTGCGAACTGTGGAAAAGTATAGTCATTTCATTTTTGTACATTCAGCTTGGAGAATTTGTGCTGTATATCCCATAATTCTATAAATTAAAAGGAGGTCAAGGAATTTAATGTATGTACTATTTCATGCTGCTCAGCCATTGCCAAATCCATTTTGTAAAAGAAAAATCAGACTCAAAAGTATTGCCATCAGGGAGAATTAGCATGGTAGGATCAAGGATTCAATTAGAAAGCTTATTCTCCAGGTTACACAAACTTGCATAAAACTGAAGTGAACCGAAGCAAACCAAAACTAAGAACTGAAAACATCAAAAGAACCAGCCAGATGAAAAAGATGCCAGTGAACAGAGTTCAATGAGTACCACAAAAAAAAGTAGATATACTCCCTTCCACGAATTCCTTTCAATCTTGGGCAACAGCACATCCCTACTCAATTAGTTCAATGCATTCTATGCTCACTTAGAACAGAAGAGCAGTGAAACAATATCATCTGTCCCATCAGCCTCAGATGCACCTGTATCCTCGGTCACCGCAGCAGCCGTTAGATCAGTCTTCTTAAGGGTGAACCCACGAAAAAGTGACTGGCCTGGATGGAGTACCCAGCCGTGCACTCAGATCTTGTGCAGACCAGCTGGCAAGAGTGTATTCAACAACAATTGAATACATAAGTTTATTGGTTTCAATTATGTATCCAATTGGATAAATACGAGATATTGCATTTTGGTACAACAGACAAGGGTAGAGCTTATATAATTAATGGTAGAACCATGATAATCCTCAACACCAGTGGTCCACAAAGCTTCCTACTAAACTCCTTCTACACATACGACTGTGGCCAGATTCTGCCCCAACTCCATTTACAAGTTTGCAGCCGTAAACTTGCACCACCGTTGCAAGTTGGACCTCAAATAACAATGAGACAGAGTACAGGAAAGAGATAATGCTTAGCGGCATAGTGTAAAGACAATATTCTCTCCATGAACGTCAGCAAAAAAATGGAGGAGCTGGTCATTATCTTCAGGAAGCAGAGTGGAGAGCATGCCTGTCTGCATCAATGGTGCAGAGGTGGAGATGGTCAGAGCGTCAAATTCCAAGCAGTGATGGTCACTAACAATCTGCCCTGGCCCACCCACGTTGACACTACAGTCAAAAAAAAGCACAGCAACACCTCTACTTACTCAGGAGGCTAGGGAAATTCAGCTTGTCCATAAAGACACTTAATTTCTTTTATAAATGCACTATACAAAGCAACCCAACTGGACACATCACTGCATGGTATGGCAACTGCTTTTCCCAAGACCAAAAGAAACTACGAAGTTGTGTACACAGCCCAGTCCATCATGCAAACCAGCCTCCCATCCGTTGACTTCATCTGTACTTCCTGCTGCATTGGGAAAGAAACAACATCATCAAAGACTACTCCCACCCGTTTGTACTCTCTCTTCCATTGGGCAGAAAATATAAAAAGTTTAGGTACAAGTACGAACAGCTTCTTCCCACTATTATCAGACTTTTGAATGTACTTTTTCTAAATGTTCTCTCTCTCTCTCTCCACACATTCTCAGCAGCTGTAACATTATCCTGCACTCTGTTCTGTTACCCTGACGCACTTGTATAGTATGATCTGCCTGTAAAGCACACAAGACAACACTTCTCATTGTACCTCTGTTATGTGACAGTAATAAATCAAAATCAATTGCCAGAGAATGTGGGGAAGCAATTAAAAGCTAATACAATACCGACAGATAGCCAGAGAGCACAAATATTGGATCCAGACCTTTGCTATACAGTCAACTATCTACTTTAAAAAAAAACCAGGGTTGAGGGGTGGGGAAGGAAGAGAAGCTGAGCTTCTTGAAAGCAGCTTCATTAACCAGGATTCCCACTTCAACATTAACACTCAGTTAAACAAAGGCCCTGACTACCACTTTAATATCTTACCAGAAAGGGAATGCCTCAGACACTGCAGGAATCCCTCAGTATTGCATTGGTACATCAGCTTCAGGAGACCATTCTAATCATGGTGATGATGGTAAAACTTGCAACATATTACTCAAATGAGTAAACTAGAGATTGAGAATAGACCAAAACAACTCCGAAGAAAATCTCCATTGAACTTTGTGCTGACAGTATCAGAAAGTGAAGTTACTAACTGAACAAGCACTGGACATTTTAGGAAAAAATATAGACAACTGGAGGGAAGATTTCTCTGTGCCATATCAATCATGTACTTGCCTCAAAACAGATGAAATCCTCAAACTCCTCAGTACAGGGTAACACATTATCCTCATTCCCAATTCCAGCATCATAGTTCTGGCTATCAGAATCTGTGGGAACAAAAAGTACAAACAGTAAATTTCAAGGGACCGAATTAATCCTTTCTTTGAGTTGACTCAGAGTCAGTGCAGGTTTAAGGGTTGACAATTTTGAAGGGGATACATGTCCTACATGGATTCTAACATATGTTTGGCAAAAATCCAAGAGTTCAATGGTAGGAAGCAACAGATAAGGGTCAAACTGCACTTTAGTGGCTGAAAAGCGGTTTTAAGTAAGATTCAACAGGTCTTGAACAAAATCTATTAGTATGTAACAATTAATTAGTCTTAAATATTCACAACATGATTAAGATGGTGTAAAAATTGATCAGGTGGTTCATAGCTAAAAGAATAGGAGTGCATTGCAGAAGATATTGACTGGTCAGGTGGACAGAGAAAAGTAACAAAAAGGAATTCAATTAGAAGTAAGAGGTTATACTTCTAGGGGCAGCAAACACAGCAGAACACAATAAATGGCAAGATACTACCATGGAGGATGTGATGTTTAAATACAAATCTATAGGTCCCTGAAGGTAGCGGCTAAAATATAAAAATCAGATTGTAAAGGGAGGTGCACTTTGTACATCTTCGTCATAAAAGAGAGTTAGGGAGGTTATGTTAGGACAGTATTGAACACTATATTTGACTGCAACTGGAGTATGGATCTGTAGCAATTAAAAGGTTTATTGCAGCAAGCCAGTTTAAACCAGAAGAAAACCTGACTTAGCTTGACTTTTAGAAAATGCTAAAAGTTGTGACTTATTGGAGAAAGGAATGCTGAGGAGAATTTTTTGGACCAGCAAGAACCAACCCAACAGATTTTGTGAACAAAGACTATGGAACAATTTTCTTCCCAACCAGGGAATTTATCTTTCCTGTTTATTTGTCCATATGTAAAGGGGAATTTAAAAGTTGAGTTTTAATTTGTAGAGTTTACTTAATTTAGTCAATAGTTTACTTAAATTTAGTCAATTGTTTACCTGTAGCCAGAATTGAAATACCTGTAATAAGTTGAGATTCTAGTTAAGTACAGAAATCTGGTCCTTGCTTTCTGACAAACTAGGTCTAAAAATCAGGTACTTTGAGAATTTTGCATATTTTGCCGATGCCTTCACAAGAAAAGAAAGAAAGAAAAGCAGGCAAACTGCCAGGGAGCAGAGGCTAAGAATGCCACTTTTTGGAAGGTGTTGAAAATAAAAAAAAAGGGGGAGAAATGCAAAGTAGAGAGGACATTTTTAAAGCTTTAACACAGGAGACAAAAGGAGTGAAATAAATGTACTCCGTATGAATGAATGGAAAATTTCTAGCTCCAGACTGCATTCACTTAGGATCTACTATAAAAAGGGGAAAAAAAACAGGGTATACAACCGTAATAAAACGGTCAATCATTAAATAAGATGGTGAAAAGATGCAGTTAAAGAAAGGTCAAACTGCCTGGCTTAAATCTTCCACCTTCATGCACATGTAACAAATGCATCAACTATAGACTTAACAGTCTGTGGAAGGACTGCTTAGGATTATGATTGTGCTAAGTTTGTCAGTTATTTTGCAAACAAAAAATCTGTTGCTAACTTATGAGCTCCACAGCTAACAGCAAATTATTGGAGCTGCAGGCTAATAAATTTCTAGGTCCTGATGCATTTCATTCTAGGATCTGCAACGAAGTGACCACGAAGTGACCAAATTAACATTTGGCATTAGCATTCCAAAATTCCTTAGATTTAAGGGAAGTTGTACTAGATTGGAAGTCAAACAACTCCTTTATTTTAAGAAGGGATAGGGAATGCAGAAAATTACAGGCAAGTTAGCTTAACATATGTCAGAGATGTTATAAGTGTTATGACGGGGAATAGCCGAACCCCTCTGATAATTAAACTAAAAAACAAGTCCCAATCTGTTATGATGGGATTAGGGGTTCCCTCGTAATAATCACCTCCCAAAATACCCAGAGAAGCACATCTTTCTCCTCGTAATCTATTAAGAGTGGTTAAAAGAAACAAAATCCCTGATTTCCACTTTACAAATAACAAGAAACAATTTATTTATTTAACCCGATGAATAAATTAACAAAAATTATAAATAAACATACAATTCCCCTTTAGACTAACTATGCTCTAACTGGTCTAAATTTTACTGGGATGCTGTTCAAAAAAGACAAGTCCCACTAATATAAACCCAATTAACAAGAAGCAATAAATTATAACTTAATCTCTCCAAGTTGTCCTCTGGAATATTCTGTTGTCTCCGTTCTCTTCATAAATGCCCTTCTTCGTTAGTTCTGCTGTCAGGGATGTTTTCTCTCTAATTTCTTCAATGAGGACTTTCAGCTATAATTCCATGGTACCTTTGATTAATTAGATGGGCTTTCTCTGAGAGCTGAATGGCGCTAACTCTGACAGGTGGCAGATGGCTCTCTTTCAGATGGCAGTTGGCTCTGCCAGATTTTCCAAATACCCTCGTCTTGCATACCCGTAAATGACAATCAAATTTTTATATAATTGATGGCGCTGGCAACCTGAAACCAGATTTAAATTTAATTGGCTGTATTTGGTGCTTCGTTTAAGTTAATTGGCCAAATTCAAACTCATTGTCACAACATCAAAACAAGACTGCTGTTTTGCCTGCCACCTGCAAGGCTTTTTTTGATACACTTGTTTTACTTTGAGGCTCTCTGTACTGGCAACTTCAGCTGCTGTTCACAGACAGAATTTTTTTTTTGTTTTTATTTCTAAATACAGACAAGTAAAGTCTCTTAAAGGAACTACACATTTTAGCTTCCTGCCTTCCGCTTCACAATCACCCTACCCAACTTTGTAACACAAGCTTCAATATTATTAAAAGACAGTACTTTGAACTTATCCAAGGGTTCTACTAATACAATCAGGTACTGTGATTTCCCTTTCACAAAACCATTTCTGGAGTTCTTTAAGAATGAAGTGATAAAAGCAGAACCAATGTACTATAGTAGTATTTCCAGAAGGCATTTGATAAGGTTTTAGAATCATAGAATCCTTAGCACAGAAAAAGGGGCCATTTGGCCCATCAAGTCTACAATGACCCCCGAAGAGCATCCACCCAGACACAACTCCCACCCTATTCTGTGCAACTCGGCATTTACCATGGCTAATCCATCTAGCCTGCACATCCCTGGACTATATACGGCAATTTAGCATGGCTAATTCACTTAACTACACATCTTCGGATAATCAAAAAATTTGCAAAGTAAATGCTTATGGTGCTGGGAATAACCAAGTAGCAAGGATAGACATTTGGCTAGTTAAGAAACAGTAGGCATCTAAATGGGTCATTTTCCAGTTGGCAAGATGCAATGGGTGGTATGCCACAGAGATCAGCACTGGGACCTCAACTGTTTATCCAAGTCATTTATATAAGTTGTAAAGGGACCAAATGTACGGTTGCTAAAATTTGCTGTCAAAGATAACAAATTAAATTGTGATGAGAATACATGGAGACTACCAGGGATTTGAGAAGTTTAACAAATGGGTTTTAGGATCTGGTAAATGGATTATAGATGCATAAAGTCTCCATTTCAGCACAAAACAAATGCCAGTTATCTAGTTGGTGAGAAATTTCAGAGGCCAGAGTTGCAGGTAGCTATAGAGATCATGTATACAATTCGTGAAAGTCAAGAATGTAGGTAAAATGACTAACTAGGACAGCTAACATAATCATATATTTCAATAGGAATTGAAAACAAAGTCCGAACGCTTGCTTCAGTTATACAAGGCATTGGTGAGACCACATCTGGTGTAACGCGCATAGCACTGGTCACATTTTTAAAAATTATGTAAATGCACTGGAAGTGGTTCAGAGGTTTACGAGACTGAATGGGCAGGCTGTCTTATGAGGAAGAGTCGGGCAAGCTTTAGAAGAGTAGAAGCGTCTTGGCTGAAACAAAGATTCATAATACAAGGCAGTCCTCAGGTTGTGAACAGGTTCCAATCTCGAGTCTGATTGCAAGTCAATTTGAACACAAGTTAGAACACAATGCAGGTTCTGCATAAATTGCCATTTAAGCAGGAGGAAACATTCGTATGTTAAATCTTAAAAATTGTTACTATACCCCTGTATGGGATCTTGTTCATTAGGGAGGCTTTGGAAGTTGCTGGCCCCCTGTAATAATCAAGACAAAAACATCAAGACAATATCAATATCAAGACAAATAGAAAACTAAGGGGCCTTATCAGGGTGGATGCTGACAGATATTTCTCTTGGTTGGGCAGGTTTCCAGAACTCAGGGACAGAATTTCAGACTAACAGGTCACCCATTTAAAGAATGAAGAGAAAGAAGAACTTCATCCAAGGGAATTCTCTACTCCAGAGAACTGTGGAAGTAAGCTACTGAATAACGGCTTTGAATATAGTTCAAAAATCTGACTACACAGGGGAGTTAAATCTTATGAGGAATAGACAGAAAATAAAAAGAGGAGTTGAGGCCAAAAGGTCAGCCTTGATCTGTATGAAAGGCACATCATCAAGTTTAAAGAGCCCAGAATATCCCATTTAGGTTTACATTTGATATGCTTTTATGATGCTAGGGGTAGGAAATATAATTGAGGCAAATACAAAAATCATCAAAACACAATGTTAAGGAACTAATAGACATCTTGAATTATGAAAACCAGTGGTCTTGATAGAGACAAATCAAGTCATTTTAAAAAAAAAGAGATCAGTTAATACTAAGAGAAAGAAACTTCTCTATAAGAGACAGTCCCTGGAGCACTGAATACCTTGCCACCATGAGTGGTTGAGGCAGGCACCATTACAACCTTTAAAGAGAAAGCTAGGCTCTCAAAACATCTTTGGTGAAATTATCTTTATTGAAAGTATTTTAGATCACCATCCCATTTCATATTTTTCCCATGCTATCCATTCTGTTCATCCCACATTGCCCCTCCTCCAGTGCCATCACCAATTCCATACCTCCCATGCTGTCCGTACTTACCCCCATACCTGTAGCCAGTGTAACTGCATTGCGCTCTACTTACCTTCTGCTTTATTCCCCCCACCCCCACTCATCCTGCCATAAACCACTGGCAGAGCCCAATGACATGCTCCAATCCTCCACAGACCTCCTTTATTGGGCATCCCATTGAATGGTTATGCAGTTTATGCCATCAAAATAAAATAACTGACCAAGACAAGTGCAGACAATAAAATGCACATTGTAGATTTTATGCACAGGGCCATTAAGAGGAGAAAGAATGAAAATATTTGATTTCCTTAAGCAAAAGAACTGGTACAGGCACAATTGACAAAAGTAGTAGAGAGAATCAGTCAGGAGATTAGGAGAAAACTGTCCAAGGAAACTACTGAACTGGAACAAAAACAAGATCTGGAAAATAATTCAGCCATGAAGGATTTAAAACAGACTGCTGAAAACCGCTTGTGACTTCTTCCTAAGTTCCAAAATTGATCCATCTCCCAGCTATTACATCTCTTGGCTTAGAAATCACCAAAAAAGTCTTTCTAACCGCCCTCACTCCCTTTGTGTGGAAACAAATGACTAGGTTTGAGTGTTGACATCCTGTGGCTGCTAGAGGGAAGGGTGTGCGCAAAGTATTCCTGCTTACAGCAATGCTCAAAATTAAGATTCAGATAAGAAGAAGAGAAATTGGTCTGCTTATGGCAGCTGCAATTCATCGTGGCTATGCCTTTTCACCTCACCCTCCCCACCCGCACGGTGTTCAAATTCAGCCGGAGAAATATTAGAAGCTTAGTCCGGGGAAAAAAAAAATTAGCAAGGAGAAAACTCAGGCATATGCAACATTGTACTAGCACGTAGGAACCAAACCTGGTACTGTAATGCAAAACATAATTTAAGTTTCTAACAGGTAGATTTCAGAACAGGGCACTTCACCACAAAGTCATACTAATAACTAGGAGATATATTCCTGGCTTTTATAAAGCACTTCTAAATGTGACTGACAAGTACATCATGTACACGAAGATGAGATACACTACAAGTTCTTCCTAGTATTGTACGCCAAAATGTTTGTTTTGTAGCAGCTTGGTCAACGTGGGACCCAATCCTACAGGTTAGAAAAATGATTCTTTTAAATACTTCCATAATCTTTACCCCATGGTATCCTTCCTAGGTACAGGACCCTCGCAATTTAATTTGATATCCAGGACAACACAAGATCACTTTTTTTTATTCTATCCACCCCAGGAGCACAGATAGAGTACCGATTATGTAGAAGACTTTTCTGTACTATATATCAATAGACACACACAAAAATCAGTGGTTTCATGTAGTATGTGCCAGCAGTGGAAAGATCAGAGGTCAGGGTTAATGCAAGTGAAGTATGGAAGGGAAATCACGTTAAGCAGCTAGGTTAGCCTGCATACCTCATATCATATTGCTCTAATTCAAGGTTATTACAATTATATAGCTCTTCATTGAGGCTTTCCAATGTCTGGTTAATGTTCTGTAACTACAAGCTCAATGGAAATTTTTTTTAAATCACAGGATATCACAGCCTTTCTCACAGGAGACTTCAGGCCTGCCCACATCCAAACATTTGCTCAAACCTCTGCTCACTTCTTGACAGTTGAGACAAATCCAACATAGCAGCTGAGATAATATACAACATTTTTTAAGAGTGATTCCTGGGAGGAGTGCAGTCATACAAAAGATACACTAAAGCAGGCCTACATAATCTGGAATTTAAATAATCACATTGCACAGTGGCAGCAGTCCATACTCTCCACAAGACACATTGCATCAACTTGCAAGGTTTCCTTTGACAGTGTCTTCCAAACCCATGACCCACCACCACTTGCAACACTAGGGCAGCAGATGCACGAGAACACCACTTGCAAGCTGGTCTTTCAGTTAGACATACAATCCTGGCTTAGAACTATTCTACCATTACATTACTGTACCAAAATCTTTGAACGAGGATTCAAAACAAATGGGTCAATTTGCCTTTGAAAGCCCCCTTTTGGGAGAAGGGGGAAGAATCGAAACCAAAAGGAGTAATGCTTCTTTGGATACAAACAATGCTCCTTAAGATTTAATACTTTAAATAAGAAGACACTCAAAATGGAATCATTTTTGGTTGTCACATTTTAATTTGGAAACTCCCATCATAGCCTATCTAAAGGTTTAATTATTCAACATTAAGTTAGGTCAGTACACATTCGTGATCCCAACATCTGACTCAATGTCCTAAAATGGCATTTACAAAATGAAGCATCAGAACTCCCTGACAACAGAAATTTAGACACGAAGAAAAAAGTCACAAAGAACATGCCTCAGTTTAATATGGGCACAATGAACTACAATTCTCATTCCTTTGGTCCATCCAGTTTGCCTCATTAAAGTGCAGATAATCATACATGAATGTGCATTAAGCTTGAGGGAGAAAAATAATCCACAAATGGGAGGCATTTACAAATTAAAATCATTCATTGGCTTGGTATTGCCAAATTAAATTTGTATTGGTTCTCTTATTGCACAGTTGGATCTTTGGAAACCAGTACATTAACATTTTTGTTAGCAGCCATTTTAAGACACAAGTATGCAGGAAAGAAACTTGAAATTAGTGGAGCAAAGCCAGAGAGCTAATGAATGTCAATTATTTTCAATTTTTCTTAAAAAACATCAGTTGCAGATCAAATGACTTTCCAAATAAGTTATCAAAAAATTAAATCTAAGATGTTGTTAATGAGTATTCAATCTTTAGGTAAGATAGCACAAATACCAAAGAGAACATCAAAATATTCAACACATACAGAAGACAATGTTCTGCATCATGTAATAGAGGTATTACGTGAGGATGAAAGAAGGAACGCTGAAACCAAAGCATAGTCAGAAAATTTATCCCCGCAGAACAAAGAATGACAGCTACCCGTAACTACTTGTTTCCTAACAGCATTCGGAGTGTATTTTCAGGCAAGATGAATTGTAGTGGCTCAAGGATGCAGTTTACCACTTGGGAGGGCAATTCAGGATAGGAAATAAATGCTGGCCTCACTAGCAATGCCCACATCTCGGTAAAAAGAACGAAAGGAAACCAATATATCTTTTGAATATTAAAAGGTATAGAAAGATTATGGAAATAGGATGGGGAAATGTGCCAGTTCAGTTATGATATGACTGAATTGTGGAGAAAGCTTGGCAGGGTGGGGGGAATGGTTTAACAGCCACACTCTGAATTCATTCTTCTCATACATGCCTGTAGGAGATTTATGTTGCACCATTCTGAGATGTTGCGACGACTGCTTCTCCAATCCTCAGGCGTACTCCACCTCCAAGCCCTCTAGAAACCTGCATATTGAGGCTACACTTGTCCTTTATTGGCAGCATGTAGCTTCACTCAACACTTTCTAACATCTGTGCAATGTAGTGTGAGGATGGTTTTAATGAAGTAATAAACACAGATATTGGGAATTACAAACTATAGGATGTGAAGATGGAATACAGGAGATGGAATTCAAAAACAGTAAAACTCTAATGAATGATTTTATTCATAAATTTTGCCTTTTCAGTTTTCATTTACCATAACTTCTATTTTGATATTCAGGTGCCCCTGCATTTTGAGCAACTTTGTTAAAATTTGTGCAAGACACTTTCCAGGGAAACACAATAGAACTTTTAGACTAATCCCATTACATGCAAGTTGAAAAGACTTAATGCTGTCACTTCTTGCCCCGAACTCTCCCACAAAATTTCAGTAGTCCCACAGGCACAATAGACTGGAATTTATTTAGGCAGCTAGACTTACAATGCAGCATAAAGCCCAAACTATTAAGACATGCAACAGCCTGACTGGTAACTATGTAATCAGCCTCCCACAGTACACACTACTTTGGATTTTAAAAACAGATTAGTTTCTTTACTACTACATCCACAACAGAAAAAGAAAATTACTTTTAAACCGCATAACATAACTTTGGTACAGTAATAGCTTTTCATTTCAACACTTTGGTATTTCATTGCCTTCTCTTTTCACATAAATCAGCACCTGGATAAAAGTAATGCAGAACTGAACAAAATAAATCAAAAACTCACGCAAGGGTAGTATTCTCAACCTGTGGGTCAAGAGCTATCAAATCTTCATTCCAGTCACAAAACAAGTGGACGGGGGAAGGGGGAAAAATAGAACAGGGGAAGGAGGAGGAAAATATCCAATGACTAGGTTATTTTGTAGTGAGCTTTAAGTGTAAAATTTGAAGACTGCAATTTGTCTTGCCTCTATTTATACTAAACAGCCAAAATTGACATTGTTCTGTATTATTGTCCATTTTTTTTGCCACCGTCCCCAATTCGCTAGCTTTTCTTTACCTCCCCTTGATAGGATACGGCTGAAGTGCAATTGTACAAACTTCTATTTTGGTAAATACTATAATCAGATCTTCTGGTTATTCATATCCCTGTGAAATGTTGTTAGTACTCTAACCCTCTTCGTTTGCATTGAGTGTTTACTAGGCTATGCATAAACACTTACAGCAAGACTTTAAAAAGTATTCTGCTGAATTGCTGTCAGGCACTAGTGCCAATGACCATTCCCACTTCTGGTGATACAGACTTCTGTAATGGGTATGCCACCTGTAGGTGCCCCATCATTTTGATTCCTTCGTTGTTGCCATACCAAAATTTTGGACTCCTGCCCTAACAACGGAGTGCACCCTGCATTAAGGACTGCAGTTGCTCACCAATTTAAGGATGGTCAATAATGCAAAGCTCACACTGAATTTTTTTTTTTAAGAATAAACAAATCACGTTGGCCACAAAGGACTGGATTTCCATTTGTTCCATGAAAGTGATTAAACAAACATTCCAAGACTTTCTGAAAAACATGGTGCAGAATTTGAAATGCGGTTGATTCTGCATTATATGTGGAATATTTGAGGAGAGCAAAATGTGAGAATGTTTCATCTAAGTTGGCATTCTCTGCTCAAATTTGAATACCATGTACATTAAAAGAATCTCAGTAGGAAAATAGAGTCAAGAATTATTAACGTTCAGCCATGACTTCACTAAATGGCAGAGCAGACTTGTTGAGCCAATGACTTTTTTTGCTCGTGACTTACGGCAAGATGGTGCCTCATGCTCTTCCTTCGTGCTTTTCTGACTCCTGCTGTTTGATAAGCTTTCTTAAAGACTATTCTCCTTAAACTTTACCCCATCTAGCCAATTGCACTGCATTAACATTTGATCTTTCCTAGACTGTGGGAAATGAGTGTTTCATCAAAAACCATTGACCATTTTGTCCCTGAATTTATTTTAGCATTCCATTATTGCATTAATGAAATTTATGCATTCCTTGGGCATCTTTCTCTAATGAAATTTTGCTCATTTGATAATGTTGTGCTGAATACAAAAGAAAGAGTTAAACATGCCAATTACATCCTTTGTAGGACATTGTAAATGGTTTACTCTTTGCCTTGGAAGCACATCATCCACAATACTGCCCGTTCTATACAAGGAATGGGCTGGATATTTGTTTTTTTGTTGCTAACCCAGGGACCTTTCTAATAGAGGAGAATATCTTTCTCCAGTTAGCAGCCTGTTGCAGGTCCTTGACTTTTTCCAAAATGGTTCTCAAAGCGGCAGGGTCCAATCATATCTGCATCTTGGTCTAGGTTTCCTTGTTCCTTCTATGTAACACATGAAAAGATCACAGCTCCACATACCTATCTTGGGTCCATATACCTTAATATCTATGCTTAACAATAAATCTGAGAGAAATGTAAATGAAAAACTGATCCAATATCCACTGCCATTTGTGGAAGAAAGTATTCCAAACATCTACCATCCTTTGTGTATAGATACGTTTCCACCTGCTTGTTGCTGGGATGGTTTTCCTGCTTACAGTTTTTGTTGAGAACTTGCCACAAAGTTTCACCAGATGCACAAACTATGCTGCTGGGTAGGTTGTGAAAACATAGAAGATATAGGACTAAGCCATCTGACCCCTTGAGCCTGCTCTGCCATTCGTTATCATAGCCGATTGAGCGCAATACTCCAATTTTTTTTAAAAACAAATTCACTCTTGGGAATCACTGGCTGGCCAGCATTTATTTTCAGGCCTTAAGAAGGTGGTAGCGAGCTACCTTCTTAAGCCACTGCAGTTCATGACTGTAGGTTGACCCACAATGCCATTAGGGAGGGAATTCCAGGAATTTGACCCAGGTGACAGTGAAGGAACAGGGATATGTTTCCAAGTCAAGATGGTGAGCAGCTTGGATGGGAATTTGCAGGTGGTGGTGTTCCCAAGTATGGGCTGGGCTTGTCCTTGTAGGTGGAAGAGGTTGTGGGTTTGAAAGGTGCTAAGGATCTTTGGTGAATTTCTGCAATGCACCTTGTAGATTTTACATACTGCTGCCACGGAGTGTCAGTGATGGAGGGAGTGGACGCTGGTGATGTGGTACCAAATCAAATGGGTGCTTTGTCCTGGACGGTGTTAAACTTTGTATGCTGCTGGAGCTGCACGCATCCAGGTAAGTGGGGAGTGCTCCACCACACTCTTGAATTGTGCCTTGTAGATGAGGGACAGGCTTTGGAGAGTCAGGAGGCAAATTACTTGCTGTAGTCTTCCTAGCCTCTGACCTGCTCTGGTAGCCACTGTGTTTATGTGGCAAGTCCAGTTGAATTTCTGGTCAATGGTAATGTCAAGGCTGTTGATAGTGGAGGATTCAGCATGGTAACACCACTGAATATCAAAGGGTGGTGATTAGATTGCCTATCATGGAGATGGTCACTGGAATTTGAGTGACACAAATGTTACTTGCTACTTGTCAGCCCAAGCCTGGATACTATCCACGTCTTGCTGCATTTGGATATGAACTGCTTCAGTATTAGAGGAGTTGCAAATGGTGCTGAAGATTGAGCAGTGACTACCTCCATGTGACCGTTTGATGGAGTGGTCATTGATGAAGCAGTGGATTCCAATCTTCCCCATATCCCTTGATCTCTTTGGCCACAAGAGTGGAATCTAGCTCCTCCTTGAAAACAATGCTTTTGCCTCAACCCATTTGTGGTTGTGAATTCCACAGGTTCACTCCTTTCTGGGTGAAGGAATTTCTCCCATGTCCTAAAAAGGCATACCTATTACCCTTAAACTATGACCCCTGGTTCTAGACTCCCCCACTAGCAGGGAAATCTTTCCTGCATTTAACCTTTCCAGTCATAGTTATAGAAATGTACAGCATGGTAACAGACCCTCCAGTCCAACTTGTCCATGCTGACCAGATACCATTGATAAATCTAGTCCCATTTGCATTTGGCCCATATCCTTCTAAACCCTTCCCATTCGTATACTCATCCGGACACCTAAAATGTTGTAATCGTACCAGTCTTCACTACTTATTTTGGCAGCTCATTCCATACATGCACCACCCTCTGTATGAAAGAGTTGCCCCTTAGGTCCCTTTTAAGTCATTCCCCTCTCACCCTAAACCTATGCTCTTGGTTTGTAACTTCCCCACCCCAGAGAAAAGACCTTGTCTATTTACCCCATCTATGCTCATGATTTTATAAACCTCTATAAAGGTCCCCCCTCAGCCTCCAATACTCCAGAGAAAATAGCCCCTAGTCCTGTTAGGATTTTACAAGTTTCTAAGGTGCCCATGTCCCTTCCCCATTCATTCTTCCGAATTCCAGTAAATACAATCCTGACTGACTCAATATCTCCTCATTTTTCAGTCCTGCCACCCCCAAGGATCAATTTGTTAAACCTTCATCGCACTCCCCCATACCAAGAATATCCTTCCTCAAAAGAAAACCAAAACCGTAAACAATATCCCAGGTGTAGCCTCACCAACTCCCCATATAATTATTTCAGCAAGACATCCTCATTCCTATACTCAAATCCTCCCACTATGAAGGCCAACACACAATCTGTGTGCTTACTTTCAGTGACTGGTGCACCAGTCACATCCAGGTCACACTGGATGTCTCAATTTACAGTCAAATAATAACCTGCCTTTCTGTTTTGGCTACCAAAGTGGATAATCTCACATTTATCCACATTATGCTGTATCTGCCCACCTCCTCAGCCTAACCAAATCACACTGCAACATCAACATTCTTCTCACAGCTCACCTTTCCACCCAGCTTTGTCTCATTGACAAATTTTGTGATATAATATTTAATTCCTACATTAAAAATCATCAACAGTGTGAATGGGTCTTCAGGCTATTTCAGGCTATTATTGCAGCCACTTTATTCTGGCAGGTTGGAGTTCTAGACTGTGTGGAGGTCTTGCTCTAAAAAGATCAATATGTAGCTAAACTCCTGGATCTTAGGAATTATTTTTAATAGAGCAAACTAAGTACATACACACATAATACATGAGATCTAAGCTAGTTCTTCTTCACTGGCATCTCAGATCTAATCATTGTTGTCACAACAGTGACAGCTTTTATTTTCATTCACAGGAGTTAACCCTCTATTTTATAAAGTTCAGGCTGTGGTTCAGGAATGGCTTTCTTGCCTTTGCAACTGGTGATGGAAAAAGAGATTTCAGACTCAAAACATTAGAAAAAAAAAAGTTAATACTGAAAACAACTCCATCCTCTTGGATACTGCAAGTTCTGATGTATTCCCAATTTGAAACTGTATCCCCTGCCTGGGAGGGAAAATTTATTGTGTCACCAAGTTTGTGGCCTCTAATTTACATTCTTACATACTCCTAAAAACTCTGGAAAGGCTTGCAATCATGGATGTTTTGTCACACTTTTAATCTTAGCCTACCAGCTTTTAATATTGAAAGAAGGGCTGGTGATTGTTAAATTTGTTCTGTACTGAATGGACAAATCCTCTGGAAACTCATTCCGATTGAGAGGCAGGATGCTTTATATGTTGAACCTCAAGATTGTTTGCGATTTTTCTGTGAAAGAACAATTGAGTTAGAACCTAGGCATGCCGTGTATGGCCGTATTAGTTGAGCTTAAGGCTAATTTTGATCAATGATCACTTGATAGATATTTTAGAAAGCATGTAAAATGTAACAATCATCCTATAATCTTGGATCATAAGATCTCTGCAGGGTTGCAACTGCAAAAGGAGCTCAAACTCACTTCTTCTGATCTCTTCACTGTAGACCACGTGAAGTTGGTCTTGGGCAGCTGTGGACTATACAATTCCTTACATACCAAATTTTGTATCTGTTAGCAGCCCAAGTAGAAAAGTCAAAGGGTCATGTTTTTCTAATTGCTCACAAGGAAGCAAGTGTTAAAGTTCTGTCAGAAATGGTGGATACCGTTGAATTGTATGTTGCCATTTCTAAATCAACACATTTTATTGATCATGCAATGCAATAAATACAGGTTCTCTTCCGGCAAGCTTCAGGAGCATAGATGACCTTATTATTGCTCAATAAACAAACTGGAGGCTCCTGCCTTACTCTTTAGGCACTTATACCAGATAAATGCAATCTAACAATCAATACCTGAGGAACAGGATTGTTCGAGGTCTAAGACCTCAAACCCTGCACCAAGCTCGTTGTCTGAAGAGCAGCTACTGTCCTCAAACATGTTTTCAGAACCTGGATTATGTGCAGCAGACATCAAATTCCAGAAGTTATCACTAGCACTGGTTTTGCAAAATTCTGCAAATCCACTGAAAGGATTGGCATACCAACAGGAGCATCCTCTCCCAGGTCAGTCTCAACAAGGCATTGGTCATATGTGGCCTGTCTATTGCAGCTGGTTGTGAGTCAGGCATTCATGATACAAGATTCCTAAACAAGTGCTCTACTCCAAGTTCTATAATGGTTAGCAATGACTAGGAGGGCAAAGGAAACACTACAGGGATACCATTAAAGCCTCCTGGAACAAATGCAACATCCCCACTAGCACATGGGTATCACTTGCTTCAAACGGAGCAGACCTGATACACAAGCATTCACCGAGATCATGGCTGATCCAAATCCTCATGTCAATAGTAGTCTACAGAAGGTTCGCAATCTCCAATGTCAGTACACATTTTCCCTTAGATAAAGGGGATCAAAAAAAAAACTGTTCACAGTATTATAGGTGTGGTCTAACTAGTGCCTTGTTCAGTTTTAGCAAGATAGCCTTTAAAGATATATACTCCATTCCCTATGGAAGAAAAAGGCAAAACATCCATTTGTCTTCTCTAATGCTTATTGAACTTAGATGGTAGCTTTTCGTGAATTATGCAAAGCACTCCAAAATCACTATACTGCAGCTTTCTGCAATCTCCATTTAAATTATATTCAGCTCCTTGCTGTTTTCTTGCTATAAGAAGTTGGTCCATAGGTGTGAATAATGGACCACCCAAACGACCATGTCCAGAGCAAAGTCAATGTTTTCAGAAGAGCAGCTCTATCCAAGAAATCCATGGACCAAAAACAAAAACCAAAAACACCTGCTTTGGAGAAATTCACAAAAAATTAATAGTAGAATACTAACAAACAAGGGGCACCATAGCAATTTCAAACCAGACATCTGAACAGTCTCCGTACACACAGGGAGATCGAACGATTCAAATCGGATAACACTGCAACCTTCAATTAGATTACAAAAAAGGTTCCGAGAGATGAACAAGATCAAAGGCCAGCTTACAGCAAAGCTCAAACACAAAAAAGATAGAGAAATTACTGAAACACTACATAATCCAGAACCAAGAATGCAACTGAAGCAGAAAGGCAGGTTTATATTTAAAATTAATTTACAGGACGTCGAAATTGAGACGAATTGAAGGAAACGACCAAGCCAATGAATTCAGTCATATTGTTTAAAAAGGACAAACAAATTTTAAAAAAAAGTGTATTACATCGCACTCAGCTGAACCAAAACCTATTTGCCTGTTACATGCAGAAAAGTCCCATAGCGACTCCTAAAAAAAAAAGAGCCAGAAGTAAAAATGGAGACAGTGCTGTTGCAAGGAGTTATTTTGCCAGTTTCCAGAATTACTGGCACTCAAATCAAACAAGGCTACAGAAGATGGAGACCCAAACCAAAAAAAAAAAAAAAAAAATCACATCTGGCAGCATCTTGGAGCACCAAGAAAAGCCACAATTTGTTAACAAATCTCATTACCACCATTTGGACATTAATGTTTTAACCACATACCCTTTGGGATTACATTCACACTGGAAATATTCCAGAGGACAATGTTCAACATTTGTGGAAGAAACAGAAGGCATAATTCATCATACAGATATCTTGACACAAAAAAAAATGACCAAAAGAATCAGAGGGTGCTTAGAAGTCCTAGTAATGCAGGCTTGCACCACACAAATGAGAAGTTCAAAGCCTACATTAAAGCCATTGTGCAAATTGAGTGAAATCACAGTAGACCCACAAAAACAAAAAGGAAAGCCATAAAGACCTGCCACAAAAAAAGCGGCAGCATTAGAAGTTTATGGGATTCTAAGGCCCGAGTGTCTTTGGAACTCCTTGCCACAGAACTGTGGGGGCAGAGTTCTTGCGGTGTATTTAAGGCTGAGATAGATAAATCAGTCAGGGAATCTAAGGTTACAGGGAAGATGCAAGAAAGTGAACATCAGAAATTTCAGATCCTATTGAGCTTGTACTTCCTTCATCAAACATTTGCTTATAACAGTCAGAAATGCAAATAGATGGGGATAGATTGAGGAGGAAGATGAAAAATCCGTGCATGTGCAGACCCACAAAATTCTATCTTGCCACAATACACTGAACATCACTAATAACCTCCTGAGAGGTTGGTTGGCCCAGGAACCCACTGTCTAAAAATCCTCCAGAAGATTCAGTGATACCTAAATATTACCAAGTTTCAGGCCAAGGCACAACACTCCTACATGGTGGCCAGGCATATCTGGAATAGTCATATATGCTGATAGACAGGAGCAGAAAATCACTTCTCATCTTCTCCTGTATTCCTTTTACATTTGAACAAGTCAAACAAATCTCACTCAGAAGTGGATTACTACTTGCATTGAATTAAGGTACAATGCTTAGACAGGCTCAACTCCAAATTCCTTGCATGCCTAAAGATATTTTTAGCATACAGTACTTCCAACATTGTCATCTGATAACGGACCAATTTGCATCAGTTTTTGAGTTGTAGAGGTTATTCACATCAAACTCCATAAAGGTGAAAGATATGCACAAACTAAGGCCTCCTTAATAAAAAAAGGATAAAGGCTTTGATTGGCCTTAAGCTACTGTCCTGCACCATTTCAGAATCTATCCTCACATGTATATACTATAGTTTTGGATAAAGAATGTTAAGTGTATGCATGTGCACAGGTGTGAGGAACAGCAATACAGAACAAAAGGTTTAACTCACAACATGCAAAGGAAGCTCTCATTATTATGATCATGATAGACCCAAATTAGAAGACTACAGTGAAGGAGCACTCACTTAGACCTTAGTATATTGTATATAAAGTCACCTTGGTTGAAATAATGGTTAACAGCCACCAAGACTGTGGCTACATCTTTACCTAGACTAAGGCCCCACAGACAAAGTCTTAAACTCAACTAGACAGCAGAAACTTCACTTTGTAGGTTTGATATGAAGTGACCAAACTGTAAGGGGTGCTGTTAACTGGCTACAGACCATCTCTACAGCCACTTCAATACATTCCAGTTATTCCACACCAAGGATGGAGTCTTCAACTGTAATTCAAGCACCTGGCACTGATACAGAGTTGAGACTATTTATAGCACATTCATTGACAAGAATTAAACATTTCACAAAATACCATGTTAGAATTGGTATTTAGTGCTGATAGACAGGCTGGGCGGGGGGGGGG
>NC_063352.1:35351717-35366686 GCF_021869965.1 Rhincodon typus
AGAGAGAGAGAGAGAGAGACAGAGAGAGAGAGAGAGACACAGAGACAGAGAGAGAGAGACACAGAGACAGAGAGAGAGAGACACAGAGACAGAGAGAGAGAGACACAGAGACAGAGAGAGAGAGAGACACAGAGACAGAGAGAGAGAGAGACAAAAAAAAGGCAGCGAGAGAGGGAAAATGTAAAGCAAACAGTTAGAATGTCTATTCAATTAAGAGATGGCCCCAAAGCAAACAAGTTATGGGTTTGTGGGATAGTGTACATCAAGAATGGTTAAACACTGATGTAGTATTTATGATTAATTATTTTTATTCATTATTAAAGAGAATTCTTCCAGTTTCTTTCAGATTTATAAAGTTAAGTATTCATGCAGAATGAAACAAAGCCATTTCAAATAAAGCAACTCAAAACATGTAAACCTGCAGGGTTTGTGCATATTACTTTGCCTTACCTCCATTTTTAATAGCAGCAATTCCTCGACAGAAATCATCAAATGCAATGACCCCAAGACCAGCAGGATCTAAGTATTTTGTCAATTCCTTTACCTGAAGGGACAAAGAAGAAAGTTCACTATAATATTGGATTATCAAGCAGCAGACCATGAAAAAGACAGACAGCCCTGTTCCTACAACCAAAGATTGATAGCTGGCAACCACATGTGAACACAAGGCCAATTTAAAATCAAAAGGATTGTTACCTCTGCAACGCACAGTTTGACTATTCACAAGACATAATTTGGACTCACTGAAGAATCAGAAACGTATAGTACTGGGAGGCCATTTAAATCATGGCTGTGCTTTTCTTAAAAAAAAACGTGTAGTCATGCTCAGTCTCATATCCTTGCATTATCCATAAACCTAGAAATTTATTGCACAAATACCTTGCGTGGCCGGATCACCATTAAAAAAAAACTGACAAACCCTCGAGTACAAATTCTGTTGAGTGTGTCATCAAAATAAAAATTTCAAATAAAGTGGTTAGAGATTTTTGTTTTCTTCAGCTAGAAGTGCAACGGCACTGGTCAGGATTCCCTAGATGGGAAAGTGGTTTCTTCACACCACATACAATGAACTAATTCACCGCTCTACTATATAAATTACTTTGGCCAGGAAAAGTTAACTCATTACATAATCCTCATAATATGGATTTGAATCAAATTAAATTTGTCTGAGAATATTTACTGGCTGCATGGTGGTTCACTGGTTAGCACTGTTGTCTCACAGCACCAGGTTCAATTCCAGTTGCAGGCAACTGTCTGTGTGCAGTTTGCACATTCTCCTAGTGTCTATGGGTTTCCAGGTGCTCTAGTTTCCTCCCATGTCCAGAGATATACAGGTTAGGTGGATTGGCAATGGGAAATGCAGGGTTACAGGGATAGGGTTGGGTGGGGGTGCTCTTTGGAGGGTTGGTATGGACTTGATGGGCCAAATGGCCTGCTTCCACACTATAAAGCATTCTATGTCTTATGATCCAGGAGAACTTCATTAGTATACTACATCATCTGTGAGGTGGACACGGAAAATCTGTGCCCTCACTCCCTTGTGAAGGCAAAATCAAAACAGGAGTTTCAAAGGCATTAGAGAGGGCATTAGAACAGAAGTCAGACATTTCCAATCTTGACCTGCTGTGTATATAACCAAAGCCTTTACCCTCAGGCAGGCACTCATGCAGCTTCTTGCAGCTGAGAGACAATTCCTGATTTACAAAGGCATTCCAACGATACTTTGTTTTATTGCCAAACAGAAAAGGTCACAACTGAATATACATTTTCTATATCACAGTTGCAATACCTGTACTGAATGTGCCGTAGTGTTGGTGGAAAAAGTGAACAAGAACTTCTATCCTGCATCCAAATAAGTCGAACTCCAACAAAACCTGCAATTCAATAGTGATGACATCAACACTAAAAGCAGGGCACTATCAACCATAAACCCAAGCAAACAGTAAGCATTCTTCGAGGGCCATTATTGAAAGACTCAATAGCCTACATAATACAGTATTCTGTTACATCCCACTGGATGATGTGTTTATGAATCACCACCTGACACCAACTCAACATGGACCACTATCCAAAATAACATATTATTTGGAACCTCAACTCATCGTCCATCGCTGCTAATGTCGCTACATTATTGTTGATGATAATCTATCAACTAGTTCTTATCCAAGCTAGGTAAACATGCAACATACTAAACAGAAGGTGAAACATTTGTTCAGAGAGAAAAGGGAGAGTGCCATTATCTGGGCCATGCTGCCACACCAGCTAGCCCTTACTAGCTCATCACACAGGGTCATTGATTCATAAAGATTAAAAGACAAAGCAAATACAAAAAAGTTAAACAGAATAAAAAAAAACTAACAGATAAAGGTTCGTGAAAACTAGCATGGCTGTTAAGGGAAATCACGTTTAATTAACTTAGTCACCAAATTCCCATCTCTGAAAGTATGAAGTTATCTTTCACTTGTTATGATGACTTATGATACAGGGGAGGCAATGGCCTAGTGGTATTAATCACTAGACTGTTAATCCAGAGACCCAGGTAATGTTCCAAAGACTGGGTTCAAATCCCACCACAGCAGATGGTGGAATTTGAATTAAATAAATACCCAGAATTAAGAGTCTAACAATGACCACGAATCCATTGCCAGGTTAGTCGGGAAAAACCCATCTGGTTCACTAATGTCCTTTAGGGAAGGAAACTGCCATCCTTACCTGGCCTGGCCTAGCCTATATGTGACTCCAGGCCTACAGCAATATGGTTGACTCATAACTGCAATAAATGCTGGCCTAGCCAGTGACACCCTCATCCCGTGAACGAATAAAAGAAAAAAACTTCCAATTTCATTACTCAAGTGCCCCCTCCTCCAGAAGCTGAAAACAATACCAGCAGTTATCAGATGACAAAACATCCTTCATTTTAGCTTTTAGAAACCTCGAGCCATTCACAGTAGTTCTCACAAATGACTAGGATCCTCTTCCAAGTTTAATTTCCTTCCATTGCTGTTGCTCTGCTTCTGATATTCTACAGTGTAGAATCTTGATGTGAATGTGACAAGCATGACAGTCTTGATGGTGAATTCAGCCTGTAGGAGAATGTGTTCCAGTGCCTCCACAAATACATCCAGTCACTGACCATGCCTCTAAATCTATACCTTTAAAATCAATTCAGCTAGAATTTTGTTATTCTGACCTAGAATTGACCAGCACAGGCCTTCAACACAGAATAAGATTTTATCTACACAGTCGTGCCCCCCTCAAGTTCCACCAGTTTTCAAGTTCCAGAGAACTAATTTTGAAAGAGGTTTTGTAATCTTTTCAAATCCAATTTCAAATACACAACATCCTTCAGCCTGGTGTCTTTTTATTCCTCCCAGCTCTAATACTGGCCCATTTCTCATTTCCTTTCGCACACCTAATCAAGGTCTGTCGTGTAAAAATGGTGAAACAAAATACTGCAGGAAGAGTTATTGTTCCATACTAGGGCAGGGTGGCAGAAAGTAAAGACAGGCAGGCAGGACAGCCATTGCTCATCTTTGGGTAGGTTGGCAGGGCAGGCAGCTCAGTATCATGCTTCTCCAACATTCATCCAGGATTGGGTCTCAGCGGTTACCGGGATGTGGCCAGGGTATCAACAAGAGGCAGAGCAGCTGCTTCCCAGGGGTCTGTGACTCCAGTCTTGGTGCTTATCCATCCACACTGCTCACACACCCCAAGTTCTCAACGGCAGGGGGAACTGGGACTGTGTCCACTGACTAGACCTTCTAACTCTTACCTCAGTCCAAGGTGGTGGCAATCAGCTCATGCTAATGATGACATGATTTCACCCCTCCCCAGGGTTTACACTATTGTTTTGCTTAAAAATGTTATTTCTCCATTTTGAATTCACTTCCAAGTGACTGCTTTGTTTTTTTCCCTTTCTCCTGCAATCCTGGGTTTGTGCCATTATTAGTGAAAAATTGCAGGTAGGTTCTCAGTACATAGAGTACACCAGAGGCTTGAGAAAGAAAAGTTGTTGTCCAAGGGATCCATTACCAAATAAGAAATAAACCCAGATAACCACAATATGCTAGAAATACTTAATGCAGGTTTCCAATTCTCTATTCTTACATTGTTACACAGTGTCTACCATAATTGCCAGTCTTCCATTTGCTTCACAAGCGGGGAAGTGCTTCTGAAGTTAACGTATTGTTACATAAAACTTGGATTTAAAGTATTCCTCAAATTAGTTTCCCAGTCTGTTCTTGGAATTCAATTGAACTTTGTACCTCACTATTTTCCTATAGTCACTAGTTTGCATGCAGCCTAGATTTTGGCAGTGAGAAGTGGAGTTTATCTTCTTTGCCACTGACACTCTTGGCAAATGTTGTAGAAATGCATTAAGTAACTGCTCTTTATTTTCAAACAGAAATGACTGAATTGGAGTGTTGAATGTGTATCTGAATTGGGTTGCAAAGACCAGTACAACCAAATGGTTTCTTGACTAAACTTGGAGTTAGAGGGGCTACTTGGCACTGTTATTTGTGATCACTATCTAAGGTCACAAGGATACAAGGCTATCGGGCAAATGCTGGAAAATGGGATGAGAAAAGTTAGGTTTTTAAACCAACATAGACTATGGACCGCAGAGTCTTTTTCTGTGTAGTAAACCCCGAAGTATGACTCATTGTTTTAAAGGTTACTGTCTCTGGTTTAAGTGTAAAGAAGTAGCAAACAAGTTAAAAAAGAGCCCTGATTGGGCACTAAATGTAAAAAACTTACTACATTTCTAGACTAGTCCTTTCTGCACCCAAGACACAGTTACTATCCAACACAACAAGAGTGAATTAATACTCTCAAATGCACAAAGCAGACATTATTGACTTCTCAAAATTGAACTAATTAATCAGACAACATCAAGAAGGGAGAAAACTACCTCACTGATGCCCACTCTCTAATCTCTATGACATGTGCTTCCACTCTGCATGGATTTATAATAAGTAATGAAACTGGAATATCAAGTGCTTAGTGGAAACGGTGACTCAGACCAGGGACAACTTCCAAAACATCAATTGTTGATTTATCAAATTCCAATTAGGACTAAGTGTACTGCCTCATTAAACTAGTGTCCAGATTTGGTTAGAAGCCACAAGTTTTCTGGCATACAGAAATATTCAAATAGCTGTTTGAATTTTTACAAAAAAACCTGTATTCAAGTTAAATGTTTATTTTCCCAAACACAAAAGATGAAGATGGAATTAGAATCGCAGTATCCCTATGGTGCTGGAAGAAGCCATTCGCCCATCAACCCTCTGAACAGTATGCCACCCAGGCCCAGCACCAGCCCCAGCCCCAGCCCCAACCCTATCCCCATAATTCTGCATTTACCATGGCCAATCCACCTAACCTGCACATCATTGGATTGTAGAAGGAACCAGAGCACCCAGCGGAAACCCACGTAGACAGAGAGAATGCGCAAACTCCACACTGTCAAAATAGTCACTCAAAGCTGGAATTGAACTGGTGTCCGTGGTGCTATGAGGCAGCGGTTCTAACCACTGAGCCACTGTGCTTATATTGGGGAGGTCCAGTACTACTTTATGGGAAAACTCACCTAAACTAAACATCAAGCATTTCAATAGCGTAGATACAGTGGACATGTTGATGTAATTAAGAGAATGTACTGCTGAACATTACGAGCACAGGGGAGGAAACGGTTCCAATCTCTATGAATACGGCTGCGAAAAAGGGAAGCACAAGGAAGATGGAGTCAATGGCTGATCTTAGAAGGTCTATTGAAGCAATGGTGTGAGATGCACAGGTAGGGCAACAAAAAAGTTGGAGATTTCTCCCCAGCTTTGATAGAGGGGTCAAAAAGGATGAAAAAAAAAGGAGTCATAGCATAGCTCACAATTTTGTTTAGGAGCAGTGGAACATAAAGCACAATGATGGAAAGCAATATGTTTTAAATGAAGACTCGATAGATTGGGAAAGGGTTACTTTTCAAACAAAATTAAAGACAGCTTGAGTAAAGAGAATCATTCAGTTTCAGCATGAAAGAGAGCTAGTTACTAAGTTATGGGAATGGAATTGAGGGTGCAGAAGGTAGGTTTTGAGAGTGAGGTGATCTTGTGTACTAAGTTATGGTAGTACAGCTTCAGAAATAAAAAGGGGGTGGAAAGTTGGAGCCAGCTAGGCATAATCTAACTTAAATAAGCTCCTTACACTTGGTATAAAGATGGAGAAAGGGCAAGGTAGCAAGTGATAGCAGTTTAGAAGGAATCAGTAAGAGTACAAAAAGGAGTCTACCATTATCATCTTCCTTCCAGGATGATTGTAAACTACTTATAGCAGAGCAGAGGGGGCCTAGTAAAACCTAACTAAGTAAGCCAGACTGGTAAATTAATTACCAAAATAATACGTTGTGCCCTCCATGAGCAATTTTCTTTTTTGGACCTGTTAAGGATTTCCAGGGATAAGGGTGAACAACTGGGCAAACTGACAACTGCAGAAGTGTCAGGGAAGATTTAAAAATGGGCCAAAGAATGTGAAACCATTTAAGTATAACTGTAAATAAAACAGGACAGTTTTTCTAATCCACTCACTCCTGGATGATTGTGGGAAGGAGGATAAGGAAAGCAAGTGGTTAAGCCTTTACTACTAAAGGTGGTGGAAATGGGAAGGGTATGTCATAATAATTGCAAGTAAATTTCTTTGAATGGAAAAAGATAGTGGAAAAAAGCGCCAGAAGAATTGTTAATTTAGGTTAGGGTGATGCAAAGGAATCCAAAACGAAGACCAAAATCAGGGAATAAATGAAGATACTAAGTGCAGAAACTGAACAAGTTCTCAGGTGAGCTGTGGACAAATGGGGTCTTCAAGGTGACGGAGTGAGTGATTGAGGGTGAAGGGAGGAGTAAACGCTTACAGTATTTGAAAGCTCTTCAAAACATTTCCAGAAAGCCAAGTGGATGATCCATCTCAGCCTCTTCCAGTGGGCTTCAGTATTTCAGATACCAGATTTGCTCCATGGTGATATCAAGGAACAGTTAGAGACACTGGATACGGTAATGGCTACGGGCGCTGACAATATTCCAGCAATAGCACTGAAGACTTGTGGTCCAGAACTTGCCATTCCCCTAGCAAAGTTGTTCCAGTACAGTTACAATACTGGCATCTACCCGGCAATGTGGAAAATTGCCCAGTTATGTCCTGTACATAAAAAGCAGGGCAAACCCAACCTTGGCAAATTACTGATAATCGAGTAGACAGGGGTGATAAAGTGATGATACTGTCAACAGTGCTTTCAAGCAGCACTTCCTCAGTGATGCCCAGTTTCGGTTCCACCAGGGCCACGCAGCTTCTGACCTCATTACAGCCTTGGTTCAAACACGGACAAAACAGCTGAATTCCAGGAGCAAGGAGAGGGTGCCAGCCCTTGACATCAAGGCTGCATTCGACCAAGTGTGGCACCAAGAAGCTCTAGCAAAACTGGAATCAATGAGTATTGAGGGCAAACTCTTTAGCTGGTTGGAGTCATACCGGACACATTGGAAGACGGTCATGGTTGTTGAAGGTCAGTCAACTCAGCTCCAGAACACCTCTGCAGGGGGTCCTCAGCATATAGTGTCCTAGGCCCAACCATCTTTAGCTGCTTCATTAATGACCCTCCCTCTATCATAAGATCAGAAGTGGGGATGTTCATCGATGATGCTGAATACTGTGCAGTCACTTGCTGCTCCTTGGATACTGAAGCAGACCAAATGTCCAAAAGCAACAAAGATCCGGACAATATCCAGGTTTGGGCCGACAAGTGGCAAGTAACATTCATGCTACATAAATGTCAGGCAATGACCATTATAAATAAGAGACAATCTAACCACCGGCATATGGCATTCAACGGAGTTACCATTGCTGAATCCCCAACTAACATCCTGGGGGTTATCATTGACCAGAAACTCAATCTAGCTCACCATATAAACAGTGGCCACAACAGCAAGTCAGAAGCTAGGAATACTGCAGCGTGTAACACCTCCCGACTCCCCAAAGCCTGGCCAAGGCACAATGAGGAGTGTGATGGAATACTCCTCACTTGCCTAGATGCATGCAGCCCCAACACTCAAGAAGCTGGGCACCATTCAACACAAAGCAGCCTGCTTGACTGGCACTACATCCATAAGCATCCACTCCCTCCACCATGACACTCAGTAGCAGCAGTGTAAACCATCTATGAGATGCACTGCAGAAATTCACCAAAAAGATCCTCCACAGCACTGTCCAGACCCACAACCACTTCCATCTAGAAGGACAAGGGCAGCAGACATATGGGAACACCACCTTCAATGTTCCCCTTCAAGCCACACACCATCCTGACCTGGAAATATATTGCCATTCATTCACTGTTGCTGGGTCAAAATCCTGAAATTCTCTCCCCAACAGCATTGTGGGTCAACCCACACTGGGTGGGCTGCAGTAGTTCAAGACAGCAGCTCACCACCACCGTCAAAGGCAACTAGGTTGGCAATAAAAAAAAAGTCCCACATTCACTTCCCAAAAGCCAATTTCTATTCCTTAGCAGCGAGAAAGCAGCTCAGCTCATCTTTAGTCCGGTTAAAGCCAATTATGCAACAAATCCAACACCACAGAACAGAGACATAGTAAAATTCCACTGAAACTGTGCAGCACAAACATCCCTATGAAATATAGTAAATATCAAAGCAACCAACCAATACCTTTTAAACAATTCAGCAGCAATTTCTGGGCAGGATATAGGAATGTCAAGCTACAAAAGCAGAGAATCAGCTTAAGAATTTATAAATACCTAGAATTTATAGCTCGTTCTAGCTACAGCTTCAGCAGCATATCAGCTTTTAACTCAAGTTATTGCTTTTCATGAGTAAAATGCAAACTGCACAGTTTCTGCAATCACTACGTTCTGCCTTGCTTGGTCACACCACAACCTCAGTAAAATAAATGCTCAGCTTTGTTAGGGGGAAACCTTTATAAAAAGGGAGGGCCACAAAATTAAAGCTTTAAACTCTTCCACATACACTGTTTGAAGTAATTCGGCACTAAATTTTCAATAACAGTAAAATGATGGCAGGGTCATCTACAGTGTTATCAAGCAACACCTGCTCAGCAATAACCTGCTAAATAAGAGATGGTAGGAACTGCAGATGCTGGAGAATCCGAGACAACAAGGTGCAGGGCTGGATGAACACAGCAGGCCAAGCAGCATCATAGGAGCAGAGAGGCTGACGTTTCGGGCCTAGACCCTTCATCAGAAAAGGGGGAGGGGAAGGGGGTTGTGAAATAAATAGGGAGAGAGTGGGAGGCGGATAGAAGAGGGATAGAGGAGAGGATAGGTGGAGAGGAAACAAACAGGTCGAAGAGGCGGGGATGGAGCCAGGAAAGGTGAGTGTAGGTAGGGAGTTAGGAAGGGGATAGGTCAGTCCAGGGAGGACGGACAGGTCAAGGGGGCGGGATGAGGTTGGTCGGTAGGAGATGGAGGTGCGGCTTGAGGTGGGAGGAGGGGATAGGTGGGAGGAAGAACAGGTTAGGGAGGCAGGGACGAGCTGGACTGGTTTTGGGATGCGGTGGGGGGAGGGGAGATTTTGAAACTTGTGAAATCCACATTGATACCATTGGGCTGCAGGGTTCCCAAGCGGAATATGAGTTGCTGTTCCTGCAACCTTCGGGTGGCATCGTTGTGGCACTGCAGGAGGCCCAGGATGGACATGTCGTCTGAGGAATGGGAGGGGGAGTTGAAATGGTTCGCGACTGGGAGGTGCAGTTGTTTGTTGCGAACCGAGCGTAGGTGTTCTGCAAAGCGGTCCCCGAGTCTCCGCTTGGTTTCCCCGATGTAGAGGAAGCCACACCGGGTACAGCGGATGCAGTATACCACATTGGCAGATGTGCAGGTGAACATCTGCTTGATGTGGAAAGTCTTCTTGGGGCCTGGGATGGGGGCAGGTGTAGCACTTCCTGCGGTTGCAGGGAAAAGTGCCGGGTGTGGTGGAGCTAACCTGCTAAATAATGCTGGTTTTGGTTCTGCCATGGGGCAAGGAGAGAGTGACAGCTCTTGGCATCAAGGCCACATCCGTCCAAGTGTGGCATCAAGGAGCCCTAGCAAAATGGGAAATCAATGAGAAAGGTGGTTGCTGGAGGTGAATCACCTCAGTTCAAGACATCTCTGCAGGACTTCAAGCAATCTTCAGTTGCTTCAATGAACTTCCCAAAAGGTCAGAAGTGGGGATGTTCACAGATAATTGCACAATGTTCAGCACCATTCATGATTCCTCAGAAACTGAAGCAATCCATGTCCAAATGCAGCAAGATCTGGACAAGATCTAGGCTTGGACTGATAAGTGGCAAGTAATATTCACAAAACAGGTACAGCAGGCAATAACCAGCTCATCACCACCCCTTGATATTCAATGGTGCTCCCATCAATGAATCCTCCTTTAACGTTTTAGGGTTACCATTGACCAGAAACTCAGTACACAAATACAGTGGCTACAAGAGCAGGTCAGAGGCGAGGAATACTGCACCAAGTAACTCACTTCATGACCCTCCAAGCCTATCCACCATCTACAAGGCAAAAATCAGGAGTGTGATGGAATACTTTCCATTTGACTTGATGAGTACAGCTCCAAACACTCAGGAAGCCTAACACCTTCAAGAAAATGGTAGTTTGCTTGACTGGCACATCTGCACCCTCCACCACTGGCACTCAGCAGGAGGAGTATGCATTGCAGAAACTCATAGATCCTTAGATAGCACCTTCTAAACTCACCACTTCCATCTAGAAGGTCATGGGCAGCAGATATATGGGAATATCACCTCATGCAAATTCCCCTCTGAGCCACTCACCATCCTGACTTGGAAATATACCACCATTCCTTCAATGTCATTGGGTCAAAATCCTGGAATTCCCTCCCTAATGGCATTGAGAGTCTACCTACAGCGCATGGGACTAAAGCAATTCAAGGTAGCTCACCACCTTCAAGGGTGAACTAGAAATGGGCAATAAGTGCCGGCCCTGCCAGCAACAAAATCCTATGAATGAAAAGAAAATTCAATGGGATTGTTGAGAATGGGAAGAAGGCAGAGCACAAACACAGGATTGCGAGAATACAAGACAGCAGGGATTAGATTAGAAAGTTAAAAGGCCAGCTTCAATACAGTTGATCAATCAAGCTTACCCAAACCAATGCCTGTAATCATGTTCTCCAAGTATTCCTTTATCACCAATTCTAAAGTGCCAAAGAAGAATCATTAAATTTGGCGGATAAGCAAAAAACAAAAGAATGGAAGGCACAGGATAAACAAGTAAGCAAATTAAAAGGTAAGAAATAAGGGTACAAATTGATAACCCAAAAATAACCTATTTACTCCTGCACAAAAAAAGAAGTTGCTGGAAAAGCTCAGCAGGTCTGCCAGCATCTGTGAAGAGAAAATCAGAGTTATCATTTCGGGTCCAGTGACCCTTCCTCAGAACGTTTTCTGTTTTTTCAAAAACACCTGTTTTTGTTCCTGATTTACAGCATCCACAGCTCTTTTGGTTTCTACTTACTCCTGCCCTGTTTTCCATTTACTAACCTATCCTCAATCCGTGCTGATACATCATCCACAGCCTCATGCATTCAGTTGTACAATAATCTCATATGGCACCTTATTCATTAAATATCCAAATAAACTAAAGCAGATTAATCCAAAAGAGGAGATTGAATTACAGCATAAATTTTACTATAAAGCAGAGAAGGGATCATGTAAACAATGAAGTAGTGATAAAGGAGAAAAGAATGGAACTAACCCACCCATCTCCAACCCAAAAATTGACAAAACATATTCTTAACTTCTCAACGATTAAACGGAATGGCTGCTTCCAACAGGGATGATGTACTCTTGACCAACCTTCCTTTGCAAGGATTGAACAATGTTCTTGCTGGGCTTAGATCAAGATTTCTGCAGACTTGAAAAAACTGCCAGTTAATCTTTAAATTGCTGATTGTCTATGGTTCAGTCCGAATAATATTGCTCAACATTCCACACCCAGAAAAAAAAAGGTGCGCAGATATCCAAAGTTTATTGGCAGAAGATATTTGGCAGTGACTTTAGTTCAATTTCTGCACATCAGCATACTAGGTTTAGAAAACAATTGGGTTTCTTGGAGATGTACACGAGGGCCTGCAGAATCCACACCAAATGAAGAGGGGTTATGCAATTTATGCACACAGCGAGACAACATTCAGATTTTTGACTGATAACTGGGAAATAACATTTGTCATACAATGGCCAGTCAAATGACCATCTTCAACAGAAGAGAATCTAACCATCTCTCCTTGAAATTCAAAGACAAATTACATTTCTGCCTCCCTAATATGAAACAGGCTGGTTATTTTGACACCAAATGGATCAGTTCCTAGATGCCCTCAAATGAAGAGGCCCCTGCAATGGCTGAGCTCTCCAACAGAGCTCAGCAAATTTCTCTATACTGCTGGGTTAACAACTTGTTTATTGTGACTTGGAATACAAGTGATTAAAAAAAAGGCCTTCATGTTTTCAGACTAGATTTGTTTTTAAAAAATTGATTAGAAGATATAGGTAAGATCATTAATCATATCTTCAGCTTTTCATTTCAAACGAGTAATTACATCAAAACAAGGTTTAAATATAAATATCTTAGCATCTTGCCACTGTAAAAAATAGATGCAGAACACTGGGGACATCCTGTATCCTATTATAACGTAGGTTGCAATACTGCTCTTCAGCATAGACGTATGCTCCCACATTTTAAATGATCTCCAATACCATGCAGCATGCTCCCAATCCTGATGGTGTCATAGGGAGAATAAGTGGACACCTGCCACTTACAACTCTTAGAACAATCGTTATAGGTGGAAAAGTGACTGAAAAAGATATTAAAAATGGTGTAGGCCATTCATTCAGTCAAGAGAGCTCATTCCACTATTCAATAAGATCATGGCCAATCTGATCGTTTGGCTTTCACCCAAATTTTCCTTTCCTGCCTGCACCGTAATCAAGTGCAACTGAAAAGACCCAAGCTCAAATGAACACCAGAAAATAATTCCATTGATCAGAAGTTGCGCCTCCTCTTTTCAGTGTTACTTTTATATTTAATTATGTTTCCCCGCCCCACCCCACGCCAATTTTATAAGCAAGGAGGAACATCCTCCCAGTGTTTAACCAGTCAAAGCCCCTGCAGAAATCTTTCCAAATGATCACCTCATTCTACTAAATTAGGAGTACAAAGTCACCTTTGACTTCATTTCAAAAACCAGACTAGTAAACCATCACTGAACTGTAGTAACATATTATGTCAATCAATCTATCATGCAGATTTACTTTTCAGTCAAAGTATCAAGTACTGTGACTTTGAGGAGAAAAATAGGACACCTTGTTACGAAGGGGTAGCAAAGTTACCTTTGGCCAAAATTATCTTCAAATAAATAGCTGTTGGCATGTTACGATAGCAGCTGGTGATACTAATAGACAAGTGAGATCCAGAACAAAACCTGGTTTGATGGGTTACAGAGATAGTAGGAACTGCCGATGCTGGAGAATCTGAGATAACAAGGTGTAGAGCTGGATGAACACAGCAGGCCAAGCAGCAGAGGAGCAGGAAAGCTGACGTTTCCGGTCTAGACCCTTCTTCAGAAATGGGGGGAGGGGAAGGGGATTCTGAAATAAATAGGGAGAGAGGGGAGGCGGATAGAAGATGGATAAAGGAGAAGATAGGTGGAGAGGAGACAGACAGGTCAAGGAGTCGGGGTTGGAGCCAGTAAAGATGAGTGTAGGTGGGGAATTAGGGAGGGGATAGGTTGGTCCAGGGAGGACGAACAGGTCAAGGAGGTGGAATGAGGCTAGTAGGTAGGAGATGGGGGTGGGGCTTGAGGTGGGAGAGTGGATAGGTGGGAGGACAGGTTAGGGAGGCGGGTATGAGCTGGGCTGGTTTTGGGATGCGGACGGTGGGGGGGGAGATTTTGAAGCTTGTGAAGTCCACATTGATACCATTGGGCTGCAGGGTTCCCCTCCCCCATTTCTGAAGACGACCCGAAACGGCAGCTTTCCTGCTCGGCCTGCTGTGTTCATCCAACTCTACACCTTGTTGTCTCAGATGCTCCAGCATCGGCAGTTCCTACTATCCCGATAAATGTAGGAGACAGTTTAGAACGATAATAGCAAAACAAAAGTGAGTATGTTTACCACATTCTGTTACAGAAACTGTAAGAACAATCATTATTTTGTGCTTTTCAAAATCTGGACTGACGTAAGAAAGAAAGATCATAAAACTAGTGTTTAGAAAAGCAGGTAACCTGATACTCATGGCAAGTATTGTAAATAGTTGCTTGAACAAACAGTAATTGAAGCGGTTGCAGACAAACAGAAATTCAGGTAGTCACATATAGCTCTAGCTGGCTACAAGTTGATTGGTTTATGGATTAGTGACCCGTTTTCAATAACAACAACCTCTTGCCTGGCAACAGCTGTGTGATTGGTTGTCAAGTAACAAGTTAGAGGAAAGGGAGAAGGGATAAGATCTCCACTAGCTCAGAAGCAGTCTGTTCCCAGCAGTCAACTCATTTTAAACCTGAAGAAAGTGAGTTAATTTTTCCTTCAGCATTTCCTATAAATTGGAATTTAAGTTGATAAATCAGAGGAACTTGACAAGTGAAACAGCCACCCTGTGCCTTTTTGCAAACCAAAAGCAGCATCTGGAAGAGAAAAGCCAGGAAGAAGCAACTCAATTTGTAGACAAAGACTTCTGAACTATCTTTTCAGTTTTCCCCTCTTTGCTCTTCTTTCTACACTACTCCGCCACCACCACCACCCATCTCTATGTCAGCATGCATGCGACAGAAAGGTTATAAGGGATAACAAGGTGTAGAGCTGGATGAACACAGCAGGCCAAGCAGCATCATAGGAGCAGGAAAGCTGACGTTTCGGGCCTAGACCCTTCTTCAGAAATT
>NC_063352.1:35367086-35462118 GCF_021869965.1 Rhincodon typus
TCAGCTTTCCTGCTCCTATGATGCTGCTTGGCCTGCTGTGTTCATCCAGCTCTACACCTTGTTATCTCAGATTCTCCAGCATCTGCAGTTCTTACTATCTCTGATACAAGGTTATAAGGGAATGGAATTGTAATTAGTTGTCCTGTCAACAGTTTAACTGTTTACTTGTGGAGCTAAACTATTTGTAATGAAGAATAATTCTTGTTAATCACAGACCAGATTTTGTACTTTCGAACCAACTGGTGTCTGAAAATTAAGTAACTGAGGAATTGTGTACTTGAAAAATCTAAGTTTTGTGACAAACCATGAACAGCAGGGCCCACGTTCCACACATTACTCTAGTAAGACATGACAATGTTGAGTTGAGACAAGATCATAATTTCTCTGGATGATGAAGTTTCCACTTGACTGACTCCTTCCACTTTCCTATCCATGGACTTCAGAGGCAGTCGTGAGATTCCTTTCCAAGCCTGCTGGCATGAACTTTAATTCTGAAGACGTGAATTTTCTCCATTCTAATAACATTGATACTTGTATACAAAAGTTCTCCCAGCTTGGAGACTTCACAGACTATAAAACATGAAGGTGGCTGGCACCCCAGAACAATTTATCTCCTTCTAGGGACAAAACTTCTAATCTGAACTCAGTTCTTCTGTTCTGGAGTCAAAACAAAACTGGTTGCCTTAACGTGTTTACTTGTTGTAAACACACCAGTAGTTAACACCACAGGGGTCCTCACAGGCCTTTGATTGTGAAGGAAGCTTGTAACTTCAATGATGACATATTCAGGTCACTGAATGACCTTTCATAGAGCAGTTATAGAGCTGCTTGAAATCCCTTTGCCTACATTTTAAATTTCAACTTCTAAAGATGATCAGTACTTAAATAAGCTCGTCTATCTTGAATACGTCAAAAAAAGCAGAATGAGACTAATTAGTGACTATAGAACAAAGTTAAATCGAGAACAGTTGATATCTACATAACGTAATTAGTGCAAGATCTTCATAAACAATTCAAAAATTCAAGGCATTATAACATTACATTTATCATTTAAATATGATGACTTTTCCGAAGCAACTTTTCTAAGATCCAGGATAAGGACTGTGCTGTATAGAATTTGATCTGTCTGGGTTTATACTTTCCTCAATCTGTTCAGAATGAGGCAGTAAAATTATTTTACAAATTAATGCACAAGTAAAACAGAATAGAATAGAATCCCGTTAGAGTGTGAAAACTGGCCACCAACAAACCCACATAGTGGCCCTCCGAAGACCATCCCACCCAGATCCATATCCAAAGTCCTGAGGAAGGGTAATACCTCGAAACATTGACTACTCATTTCCTCCAGATGCTGCCTGGCTTGCTGTGTTCTTCCAGCCTCCTGTTTGTCTACCCCTACCCTATAACCTTGCTTTAACCATGGCGAATGCACCTAACCTACATATCCCTGGACACTATCGGCAATTTAGCAAGACCAATCCACCCAACCTGCACATCTCTGGACAACGGGAGGAAACCAGAGCACCCGGCAGAAACCCTCGCAGACACCGGGAGAATGTGCAAACTCCACACAGTCACCTGAGGGTGGAATTGACCCCAGGTCCCTGGTGCTGTGAGGCAGCAGTGCTAACCCAAGCCAAAACATATCTAGGTTTCCTCTTCACAACTATGGCTGTCGTATATAGCCTTATCTTCAATCTGCATAACAGGTTTGAAGTTTGACAAACTGTTTTCACCTCAGCCAATGAGCACGGACCGTAGTTCCCCTTTCTCTATCCACTGGCATTTTTCAGTTAAGAATCTGGCCCAGAGGAAACCAAAACTTCAAAGCCAGAAAATTAAGTTGCACGCACAATAGTTGAAACTAGTACGTTTATCTAGGGTGGCTGTTGTGCACACCACTCATTACAGCCACGAGTAGTCAAATCCTGGAAACCATGACTCACAACTGCGATTTTCAGCTTATCATGTTACCACCGCCTCCTAAATCTTCTACTCCCTCCCATTGTCTACACAATCAACAATAAACCCCTCCCCCCTCTCAAGCACCACCACCAGCCACTAAAAATGGAGCATACTTACAACAGGTGAACACTGCTCCAATCTGTTTCACCAACAGCATTAGGCCACTCCACTATACAAGACCAGTCTGTAGTCCTAGCCACCCACAAAAGAGCACTTCTGGCCAAAATTACTTCACATTGCACCTAATCCAACTTTTAGTCTAGCTGAGTTAGAATAGAAGGAAGGTGCCAACTCCTAAAACGATGCACCATAAATGCCACAGGATAAGAAGCAAAAAAAGAGGCAAAGGCCAGAATGAACATACCTACACAGTTAATAAGACACTGCAGGTCAGTGTAAATCGAAATCAGTGATCCTCTAAACAGCCTCTCAACCAATTAAAATTGTGTCATCAGCAAAATTACAAGAAAATCCACAGACCAACTTCAGTCTCCAAAAAGACTGGTTAATTTAGTAGCACCTCAGCACAATAACATGGCAATAGGAAATCTTCAAAAAGGTGATGTCAAAAAATATCTATTGCATTCATACTGAGAAGTTTGAGGAAGGGTCACTGATCCAGAGACATTAACTCCAATTTTTCTTCTTAGATGCTGTTAGACCAGCTGAGCTTTTCCAACAACTTCTGCTTTTGATTCAAATACCAAATTATTGTAACAGCAGCCAATGTGCATGCATAGTTTACCTAGACTTGCTGAACCACATTTCCTACACCACCACCACCCCAAAGTCATAGTGAGCTGCTTTCTTGAATTATTGGAGTCCATTTAGATAAACTTTTCTGTAGTAGTTTGGTACAGCTGGGAGAGCAGTTAAAAAGATAACTACATTGCTGTAACTACATTCCAGCCCATGGTAGAATGTGAACTTGTGCCTCCACAATATTAGCAGCAGCATCTGGATTACCAGTCTAGTGATTTTACCACTACTATACCTACATTAAACACACTGTACCAGCCAAAGAATCAATTTCAAATCTTTGCAGAATTAGCCCATAAGGGAATCTCAATGCCCCAAAAGTAGGTCACAAATTGCAGAAGGAGAACAGAAAGGAAGGGGTGACATACTTCAGTTTGCTAGCCAACAAGCAGTGATGAAGCATGTGCTGCTATTAATGGGGGCACGACAGGCTCAGATGTAACACGTCTTTCCCACTTTGCTCCTTATTGAAGCCAAAATGAAGTCCAAATTAGAATCTATTTTCACATTGAGAGGGGGGGGACTTATTAGGCTAGGAATTCAATTTGTCAATTGGATTTAAAGAATACTGGTCAAAACAATGAAATCTGATATTACAAATGAGATTTCAGAAGGGTTTACTTTGAAGAGTGTTGTGCATTTCTTCAAATACAGGACCAGTCAAACTAGTTCAGTTGCTTTACACCAGGTAGTTTCAGAACCGCAGGCAAAGCAATACAAGTAAATGTGACACTAAAAGCAAAATATTGCTGATACTAGAGATCTGTAATAAAAACATCAAGTACTAGAGAAAGTCAGTGGGTCTCAATATTTTTGAAGGGAAAATGTTAATATGTTGGGTCCAATATCACTCTTCAGAATAAATTAATAAACAGTAAAAAGATTCCTTTCAAGCCTTTAGTATTAAATCCAAGATAGTCAACAAGCTAATCCATTTATGGAAACTGCTTTGTGAAACATTCCCTGGGTGCAAAATAATAGCATCATATAAGACCATAAGATACAGGAATAGAATTAGGCCATTCAGCCAACCAAGTCTGATGTAACATTCAATCACGGATGTGTTTCTAACCCCATTCTTCTGCTTTCTTCCCATAATCCTTGATTAGTAAGGGGGTCAAATAATCCTCTCTGCCTTAAAAGGCACTCAATGACTTCGACACAGCAACCTTCTGTGATACGTTCCACAGATTCATCATCCTAATTTCTGTTCCAAAGGGTTGCCCCTTCACTAAGACTATGTCCTTAGGTCCTAGACTCTCCCCTTCTAAACTCCATCAAGTACCCAAAGAGCTCAACTGTTCCGCATGACAAGCCCTTCCTCCTCAGGATCATTCTTGTAAAACTCCTTTGGAACCCCCTCCCGTGCCGCACATCCATCCCTCGATTATGGAGCCAAACATTGCTCAACATTCCAAATATGGTCTGACCAGAGCCTTATACAACCTCAGCAGTATATCCCTGCTCTTGTACTCTCTCGAAACGTATGCTAACATTGTATGTGCTTTCCTGACTGACAACTGAAGCTGCAGGTAACCTTAAGAGGATTCTGACTCAGGACTCCCAAGTCCCTTTGTGCTTTAGATTTTGAGTTTTTTGAAGAAGTAATGAAAAGCATTGATGAAGGCAGAGTGGTGGATGTGATCTATATGGACTTCAGTAAGGCGTTCGACAAGGCTCCGCATGATAGACTATAGTTAGATCAAATGGAACACAGGAGAACTAGCCATTGGGATACAGAACTGGCTCGACGGTAGGAGACAGAGTGATGGTGGACAGATGCCTTTCGGACCAGAGGCCTGTGACAACAAGGTTCGGTGCTGGGTCCGCTGCATTTTGTCATTTAGATACATGATTTGTACATGAATAAAGAAGGTCTGGTCAGTGAGTATGCAGATGACACCAAAATTGGAGGTGTTGTGGACAGCAAAGGTTACCTCAGAGTACAACGGGGTCTTGATCAGATGGTGCAATGGACCAAGGAGTGGCAGATGGAGTTTAACTTCGATAAATGCGAGGTGCTGCATTTTGGTAAGGAAAATCAGGGCAGGACTTATATAAAAGGTCCTGGAGAGTGTTGCTGAACAAAGCGACCTCAGATTGCAAATTCACAGTTCCTTGAACGTGGAGTTGCAGATAGACAGGACGGTGAAGGAAGCACTTGGTATGCTTGCCTTCATTGGTCCATGCATTAAATATAGAAGTTGGGAGGTCACGTTGCAGCTGTACAGGACATTAGTTAGGCCACTGTTGGAATTCTAGTCTCCCTGCTATAGGAAGGATATTGTGAAACTTAAAAAGGGTTCAGAAAAAGATTTCCAAAGATGTTGCCAGGGTTGGAGGGTTTGATCTATAGGTACAGGCTAGGGCTATTTTCTCTGGAGCTTCGGAGGCTGAGGAGTGACCTAACAGGTTTATAATATCATGAGGGGCATGGATATGGTGAAAAGACTTTGGCAATTCACCAGAGTAGGGGAGTCCAAAACTAGGCGGCATAGGTTTTAGGGGAGAGGGGAAACATTTAAAAGGGACCTAAGGAGCAAATGTTTTTCACACAGAGGGTGGCAGATGTATGGAATGAGCTGCCAGAGGAAGTGAAGGAGGTTGGTCCAATTACAATATTTAAAAGACATCTGGATGGGTATATGATGGGAAAGGTTTAGAGGGATATGGGCAAAATGGGACTAGATTAATTGAGGATGTCTGCTCAGCACAGACAAGTTGCATCAAGAATCCATGCTGTACAGCTCTACGGCTGACAATTGCCAAAGCCTTTCACCACATACACCATTTAAAAAAAAAAGCCTCTTCATTCTTATTTTTAAAAAAACAATCGCTCTTCATACGCCTCTGCTTTAAAATTTCAGTTACCACTTGTCTGCACCTTCCACCAACCTGCCTGTATTGTAGTTTTCTCAGTCTTCCTAAGTTCACAATATTTAAGTTTTGCATCTTCTGTATCACCTTGGAAATGGCATTCTACACATCTAGATATAAGCTATTCATTTACATCAAAAGAGCAGTGGCCCAAACACCAACTCCTTGGAATGCCACTTGAAACCCTTATCTAGTCCAAAAAGATTTATTCACTGATACTGTTCTTTAAAACATAGCCAATTTAACATGTGGCAAGTTCTTTTATTTCATAGGCTTCAACTTTGCTAACAAGACAGCTGTGTAGTATTTCAGACATCTTACAGATGTCTATGTCCACCACAATCACATCACCACGTTATGTTGAACTTCAAAAAAGTAAAGCTACCTTAAACACGATTTCCTTAATTAATCCACATTGACTTAACAACTATTAATTTTGTCTTGCTTTATTACATCCAAAAGCTTTTCCAGAGAATAAATTGTCTGGCCTGCAATTGCTGGGTTTATCCTCAAACCTGTTCTAAGCAAAGATAACAGTTGTCCAAGCCTTCAGAGAAAGATGTGAAGATTTTGGCAAGTGCCTTCTAAGTTCCATCTTTACTTCCTTCCATATCCTCAGATGTATCTCAACTGGGTTCTGCCAGTACAGCCAGCCTTTGTATAGCTACCCTATCAACTTTTAAACACATCCCATGTTTCTAGTCTCCTCTCACTGTAATGAAAGCAAAATACTGCAAATGCTGGAAGTCTGGAAAATAGCAAAATGGAGTCACTATGTCTGACAGCATCTGCAGAGAGAAAAAGATCTCATGTGTTGTGCAAGATAGAACATTTCAGTTCTTCAGAACAATTCTGAATAGGAGCCATATCAGACTACGTGCACTAGTTTCTCTCTCCTCCGACGTCAAACTGGCTGAGCTTCTCCAGCAGTTTCTATTTCAATCCTCTCTAGTCTGCTTTCTTTCAACTGCCCCTCTGAACTTAGTATATTCAGAATGGTTTTCACCTATATTATCTACCTGGCATTTGTCATACATATTTTCTACAGTTTGTTGTCATCTTTAGTTTTCTCCTGTATTTCCATTAATGGGAACACCTCCACTGTAAACCCATCCCCTCAAAGTTTAATTACTGGCTGGCATGATAATTTTTGGATTGCTTTGTTTTCCATAAATACAGTAAAATCAAGTAAATGACAGGAGGTCCCACCACAAATTAGTGTTAGCTGGATCTCAAGGAAGCCTTATGTTGCCCCACTTGCCTATAAACATGGGGGATGTCAAATGAAAGGAAGAGATAAGAAGTCTTATTTCTCAATATGCTTACACTTTACAATAAGCTGACCTCATACATTGAGAAAATGTTGCATTAATCTTGGAAAACCCCAACATTACTTTCCTGCCTAACATGCTGCCAGACGAGTCCACACGTCACTTCCGTTTCAGCTGGGCATACTTTGGATTTTCTGGAGTCATTAGGGTGATAATCTTCCTTCTCTTCTCAATATGTTTTGTCCATATTCTTGACCCATGCCTAAAAAGCTGAAGATCATCCAGACAGCGTTTTGTTGGCCTCAAACTGCACGACTTTCACAAAGCACTATTTTTTCTTGAACTTTCCTATTGCAAGAAATAGTAGTCTCTTGATGCCATCCTTGATGATGCAGGCTATGGATAATGACACCTTCCTTGCTTCATTTTCTGCTGTAGTTATGTTTAAAGTTATGGGGAGGCGATGGCCTAGTGGTATTATCGCTGGACCCTTAATCCAGGGATCAGATAACATTCTAGGGACCTGGGTTCAAATCCCATCACGGCAGATGGTGGAATTTGAATTCAATAAAATATCTGGAATTAAGAATCTAATGACAACATGAATCCATTGTCAATTGTTGAAAAAACCCATCTGGTTCACTAATGTCGTTGAGGAAAAGAAACTGCCATCCTTAGCTGGTCTGGCCTACATGTGGCTCCAGACCCACAGCAATGTGGTTGACTCTCAGCTGCCCTCTGGGCAATTAGGGATGGACAATAAATGCTGTCTAGCCAGCGATGCCCTCATCCCGTGAATAAATAAAGAAAAAAAAAAATTAAAGGCAAATGTATTGCTTTGGCCAATTAAAAAAAAGATGTACTCTGATTTAGGCTGATACCTTTGTAGTGTAATAATCCAACAATTAGTTGTGGAGAGAATGATACTATAGCACCAATGAGCACATCAGCCCTGAAGCACTGCAGTTTTTATGCAGGTTATTGTGGAAGAACTTGTAATGAACACTGCACAGAGCTGAACAATATGCTGTCAATGGTCTGAAGCTTTAATCTCTGAACATTACGATGACATTAACTTGATCAGTCTTGGTATATGTTATAGTACAGAGCATTTGGTAACCAGCCTGTATTTGCTGCTTTGATAGGAGCTGTAGTCATCTCCACTGTACTCATTCAGCACACTGTCAAGCTGTCGCTGTTTTGGAGGCTGGATTGCTACAAGTGCTGACTTACTATTGGCTGAAACATTTTGGAATCAACTAACATAGATCAGATTCCTATGCTGTAAGCTGGACATAGAAATCATTATGACCTTGTTAAGCCATCAAAAATACCAGGCAAGTTCCTTTATGAATTGCATGAAGTTGTGAACGTCACCTGTTCCCAAAAATCTCACATCCTTAAATGGTTGGAGATGTGCACAATATTCTGCCTGCTCACCCATGCACAATGGGTGGAGGAGAGGAAAAGAGCACACTTGAGCACACGAAAGGAAAGAAAGCTCTCAAACTTTTTAGCATCATGTCATGCAATGTTCTTTACTCAATTCATCAGCACAAACCAATTTTTGACCAGTCTACATAACCCTTTCTATTTATAGGTAGAGGCAGAAGACAGTCCTCCTCCACTTCATACCACCCACCCCAAACTTTCTACCTTCTCTTGAATGTCTGGCCTCATACATCACCTCAGTCACACTGATGTCCTCTTTACCCGCATATTGTTCATTACTTTGATATGACAACAGCAACAACATCTTTCTTACAGGATTGGACTGTATATTAGAGGGCCTTGCTGAAGTGTCTGGTCTACTGGAAGGCCCCCATTAGGATTCAAAAGCAACCCTGTAGATTATAAAGCATTTCAAAACTATAAAGGGGCATGATTTAACAGATCTTTCTCTTCAATTGCATTCTCTCGTTTTAGACCACCTGTTTTCCAGGACCCTCTATCAACATCCACATTTTAATGGAAGCTCACCAAGTAAAGATCACTCTCTAGCATTCATCAAGATTTAAAACAATTGAATACAGTTACAACATGAGCTCTTGCCCAATCCATGGTGATTATGGGCCAATTCAACAGCAAGAGCTGAAACATTGCTGGGGCAGGATAGCTATACATCAAGCTTTCCTGCGTAGTTCTATTACAAAGAACTTCATTTAAGGTATGTTAAATACTTTTGGCAAATAATTTCAAATCTTACACCCAACATACAGCATTTTAAAAAAAAGGTAGAAAAATGCAATAAACATTTCTATGTTGCTTTTCGAGCTTGCAATCAAGGTATTTATACAGTAACTAGCCAACCCCCACAGAATAATATTTCCACAGTTGCCACAATGACAGCAGTTGCTAATGTGCTAACTTAGGCATGGTAATATTCAAAGCACGAGACCATGACAACCAGTCATTCAATTCAATTCGGTGCAAAGTTAAACTTTTATTTTGATTTAGTTGATGTACTTACATATTCTGGAGTTAGAACTTAAGTAGTTTAATAACTTCAACTGCCCTTCAAGAGCAGCCAGGGAATTCAACAGCCAAAAAAAAAAGAGGGGTTTGGTCAATGTTGATGAACTTAGTAATAGGCTTCACATGGCAATATGTATATTACAATAGGTTATAGGGAAAGGCACAGTTTTGTCCCCTTTTAGGGATGGGATTTTTGGACCGCAGGCTTTAAAGCAGTTCAAAGCCATTCGAATGAAATGTTCAAGATATTTTGATAGAGGTATTTTTTAAAAAAAGGCACTCATCAGTCAGGTTTGCAGCACTTTGATACAGGTAATGAAATAATAACAGATCTGTTCAAAGCTTGAAGAGATGAACCAAAATGATGTTTCAGTTAGTAAACAGCCATCAGCTGCCCTGCTGGGGAATTACTTCTGCAGTTTAATATTAAACAAATTCTGGGTTAAGTAACAGCCTGGAGAAAGCACTGAAGTTTGCAGTTTCTGGAAAGGTTTGAACAACCTGACTTTCACCTTCAGGGAACGTGAATTTTGTACTTCTAAATTTGGGTTAGTTTTCAGTGGACCTCCTTATATGGAATACTGAAGCAGTATCTTTGATTATCAAAAGTAACACAACTAAAAGTTCATCTTTTTTCTCATGGCCCATTTCAGTGAGAGACAACTGTCACTCAAATCAGAAACAGTACACTCCTATAATTATTCTTCCAACTTGACTCACAATCAACATCACCTCTCAGCACTTAAACATTTGCACCAAATACTACTCTTGCCTTCCTTTACTCTGTAAGGGAATCAAACTTATCTCTGTATAGGCTATACAACTGATTTCCATAACTATTTAACCTTGCAGTTGTGACTGGATTTTGTGGAGACACACTGTAGTGGCATCATCTCATTAGCAATAGGTTTACACAACCTCTTGCCTTCAGTAAAACAAATTACTAGACAAAACTGTGATGGTCTGTTTTCAACTCTACAGATACTGCCAGAGTTAATGTCAAGTCCAGTGACCCTACATCAGAACTGAAAGCTATTTCTGCCAACTCCAGTGGGATGCCATGACCAAACATAATCCTTCCCTTCCCTTGTCAGGATTCCACAGTGACTGTTCCCTTAGGAACACCCTGATCCAATCCTCCTCCACACCAGGACCTCTTCATACCAACACGACACCTTCCTATGCAATTATAGAAGGTGCAACACTTGCCTGTTTACCTCCTCCTTCAAAGCCCCAGATACACCTTCAAGGCGAAGCAGCAATACACCTTCACTTTACTCAATCTAATCTACTTTATTCACTGTCACAAATTGGCCTGCTCTACAATGGAGGGGCAAAACAGATGGATGACTGATTCGTGGAACTACACTGCCTGTAAAAATAACCCCAACCTCCGCTAGTTGCCTGAAACTTGAACACACCATATTCCCATGCCAACATGTGTCTTGGGCCTGCTGCACTGTACCAGCAAAGCTCAATGCAAGCTGAAGGAACAGCACCTCAGGTACCACCTAGGTAAGTTACAGCCTTCAGGCTCAACATAGAGGTTAACAAATTTCAAAACGCGAACACCCTCCTCCATGTTCATTACCTACCCTGTAGGACTATGTTGTATGGGTCACTCCCACCATTGTGCTATTCTTTGTTTTATTCTTTTTACCTTCAATGTTCTCTCAGGCAACTCCTCCACACTGATTCAGGCAATTTGAATGAATTGAACTGAAGTAGCAAACACCATTCATTCACTTTTTTCTAATTATTTCTCAAATTGTTTTACACCAATGAAAGTAGGTTTTTGTGGAATTGTATACAATTTTGCCCAGATATTCCTACAACAAAAACTCTATGGATATACCATTCCAGGCAGAATGGTACACTGGCTAGAAATTTTCTACCATAATACCCTATTCTGAGAATTAAACACAAATGTTTATCAGTGTCACATATTCAGCATTACTTAATTTTTTCTTAAGATTTCAGGAATTGATAAATATTAAAAAAAATTTATACAACATTTGAATTAAGGATTAGGTCCTGAATATATTGCCTTCCCAATGCGTTCATAACTCCCCATTACTCTATGTTTGAGCATGCTACATACAGTAATAATCAAAGTTAACAGCCTCCTCTGTGACTTCATAATGGAGCATTTTTCACTTTTTTCTCCCCCCAACATCTTCAGCTTTAGTTATGGCCATTAGACTAGAAAGAACCAGGCTGTTCTATTTGACTCCAGAGCTCAGCTTTCAGTTGCATATCCTATCAAAATGTCTACCTAGACAATAATCACCTGTTTCTCATTGCCGCAGTCCACTGACTGCTTAAAAAAAAAAGCCTTTTATTCTCACTTCTTACCTACAGAAGTAACTATTCCAATGATTTAAATAGCTTGCCTCTCAGTTTACTTTATAGAAAGTCTTGGATGAGCTCAAGTTCTACATCTATATCTTGCATTAAAATCAAGTTTCTTAATTTTTCAGCATGTGGGCGCCACTGGCTAGGCCAGACATTATTGCCCATCTTCATTGCCCAGAGGGCAGATAACTGTGGGCCTGGAGTCACATGTAGGCCAGATGGCTAATATCCTTTCGGGAAGGATATTTATGAACCAGATAGGTTTATTTTTCTAATAGTTGACAACAAAACTATTGTTATTGAGAGATGCTTAATTCCAAATTTTCATTGAATTCAGATACCGCCACTGCCATGGCAAGGTTTGAACCCAGGTCTCCAGACATCACCTGGTCTCTGGATTGATAATAACGTTCACCCAACATCTCTATGCTCAACAACCATTTCTCTCCCGATCCAAACAAAATAAGCTTAAGAGATCTTATGCTTGTAATCAAAATCCATCAAGGCCTTGACCTACAGAAGCCTCTAACCTCCAACTTTTTCAAATCAAACAAAGGAAGAAAAGTCAAAAGATAAAAAGACTTTGTTCAAGCAACATCTTTCACAGGCAAGCCAGCAGAAACATAACTAAGTCACAATCAGGTTAAGGCAAGATACAACAACTCCAATTACAAGCAGTTTCTAATATCACAATCTAGCTTTATAGTTTTATCCAAAAGATGCTCCAAAGATCTGTTAGCAGTAGGATCAGTTTATGTACTACAAGAATGCACATAAACAACATCATTTGAATGAAACTCATTGCCACAGCTTTTCCTATACCCATATAAGCTGCACAACCCTAAACTTTAATCCAGGAAGACCTAAATCTATGATTTGTCAAATAAAAGACTTCCTTTGGTGATTAACTATCTAATTTAGAAAGAGCTTGGTAATGTCTTCAAAGAGCAAAAAATTATTATAGACCAAAAGGAAAGTTTTTACTCCCAAAATACACAGAGTTATGAGTAGCAACATTACTTTGAAACTTACAAGGTTGGGTGATGATTAATAGTCCTTACTTTTGAGGATGATGTTGCAATCCATACAAATGTTTAATTGGTGCAACGTATCTCCCTACAGCACCTCACTTCTGGATATCAGTTTCTTCAACTATTTTATCCCAAGAATTTGAACATAAATGGATGCCAAGAAAAACAAACTCACAAAAAGGATACAAATGAGAGTTTGTCTTTTTTTAAAATTTGTTAAACTAACTTAGCCAACATTCAACAAATACTGGGACACAATTTGTTTGTCATGTTTGAGATATCCTATCCACTCATGAGACTAACACCAATTCACTGTCCTAGGATATCAAGATGAAGGACTGCAAAAATTAGGAGTCAGCTAACACCAAGAGAGCAGTTTCAAGTTTGAAGTGCTACTTCTGCATCTCACCCCAATTGACTGACACTCTCCTCAGAGCACATGCACATATTGGCAAGTTGAGACTTAAAAAAAAGCAAGACATTATAACTGACACCAAGAATGAACAAACAGGAGGAATTCTATTTCTCTGCAAAACTTTCTAGTGCTCCAGACCTTATTGGATTGGAGAGAAAAATCAGGTCAGACCTATGCAAGGTGGTAAAATCTAGGGAAAAATCTAACAGGTATGGTCCTACAAGTACAATGTTATATTGAAGCAATCAAGGGTACATGAGCCAAATACCAAAAATGCTACAGAAACTCAGGTCTGCAGGGAGAGGACAGTCAATGGTTTAAGTCTGACAGGACTTTTTCAGAACTATTAGCTATTGCCAATCTAACTTCCAAGGAATGGAAACTTGTTGCATACCAAGATTATGTACAATTTTGGAACAGATACAATCACAATCCTAGTGACTCAAATGGGAATCAAGCAAAGTATCAGTCTTGCATCATTGCAACTCAATATTGATAAAAGTCGTTTACTTCCCAACCAAATTGTGCTTAGCATTCCAATTAGGGTCAGATAGAGCATGTTCATCAGAACCAGTTTCAATTCTTGTCGGCCCTGGTACACATTGAATTTGCATTTTTGCCTCTCAATCATCCGATACATCCAGCTTCCGACCTACATTTGAATGACGACAGTTACTTAGTAGATGCAGGTGCTCTGCACAAAAATCAAAACTGAAAATGAAAAATACCGCTACTTATTACCATATTTGCGCTCTCCAATAGATTATTCGTTAATTATATTCTACATTTAAAAAATGTTTGTCCTTCTATCTGCGAAAGGAACACTCAATAGATTAAAAAGCGGTACTTGAATGACCACTAAATCGTGCGAGCTGGACTAGAGATTTGATTTGAGTTGATTTTACTTTTTGGGAAGCAAAGCACCAAGTTACACTTAAAGTATTTTCTAAAAAAAAATAAAATTTAGGCTGCTATCCGATTTAAAAACTTGAACACAAATCCACTATGGAGTGAACACCCACCAAAGGGGCCACTAACTCGTAGTTGTGGCTCAGTCACGGTGCCTAAACAAAAATCGACTTCGCAAAATTGATACTAAGACAGAAACAGTCAAATCCCGGTGGGGGATGGCTGTGCCCGTTCTTCCTACCTGCTCCGCGCCGTAGCTACTGGCGATCTGACAAAAATCTTCCAGCCGGATCAACCCTTCCCCGTCCAAGTCAAACAAATCGAAGACCACCCGCAGCCTCTCGCACTCCGTCTCAAATCCTGTGTTCCTGGGCGCCGGGGGCTCTAACTCTACCCCTGAGCTCTTGGCCCCTTCCGGCCCCGGAGCAGGCTCCATGAACGGCTGCGATTCCGTTCACTGGGGGTCGGTCAGTTCCATTTTCTCCGCACCCGCCCAGCACCCCCACGCCCCTCCTTCCCCGGGATGTCAAACTCTCGGGTACTGGTGGTTCTCGATCCTTCTCTCTGGGTTTTCTCGCTTTCAAGCCCCGGTTCTCGTTCCCTGTGTTCCCTCACACTTGTTCCCAACCTCTCGGCGCCGCCATCACTCGGATCAGCAGTGATGACGTTATCATCCTACCATCACGCCCGCGCCGCCCTGGAGACGCTACATAGCAACCGCTCAGCCGCCTGCACACCATGCCGCCGCAACGGAGCATGCGCGAGGGCATGTATCGCAGTGGCCGAGCTCTGTTTACAGAATTCGGTGTAGACGGACGTTAGCTGGCCCATGGTGCCTGCACTGGCTCTATTGTCTCGTGGCAATCTCCTGCCTTTTTGTCCCATGTCCCTGAACAGGCTTGCTATTCAAAACAAAAATCCAATTGATTTGGATTTGAGTGCACTTATTTGAGCATACCTTCACCATATTTGCAGGCAATGCGTTCCATACCCTGGTGCGAAAGTTTGTTTCCTCCTCATCACCTTGCTTTGTTTGCTAGTCACTTTAAACCAAAATTTGTGAATGGAATCCAAGCCGGTAACCTTGTCTTCTGGATTACTAGACCGCTAGCATTACCACGACACCACCACCTCCCAACTTGGGATGCCATTCGTCATGGGAAAAGGGTAGTAAACCCTCAACTATTGAATGTAATGCCAACAAATATTATTTTGAATAGTTGCGAAGTATGGCAATTACCAAGTGAACAAATCCAGCTCAAATTCCTCAGTTTAAGTACGCTCCAATGTGCCACCTCTGAAAACCAGTTAATTTCTAAAACTAGCAGTTATCGGCTCTATAAGTCGACACAAACATCACCGACAACACGTAGATGACTATGTGCATAGACAGCATAGTTCATTTACCCCTCTTTACACAGCGAAGGAAAAAAAATGTGGAACCCAAATATCCCCGGTCCTAGATCCCCATCCCATATCAGAATCTCCAGTTGTAGTACCTACAGACCGAGCATGGTTAACGAAAATATATTAAACCGAAATCTAAACTATTTGACGGCACCTGGATCTTGAGACTTGTCTCCGCACACATATGCTCGGAGGTATGAACTCCTGTGGCAGATTATGAGGGGAAGAAAATGTCAAAGTCAGCGACTCCTTATCTTAGGGACAAGGAAAAACTGCAGATGCTGGAATCCTTATGTTAAGCTGAAGCCGCCTAACAAGGATATTATCCGAATTCCCGTAGAGAAGGAATGGGGCAAATAAAGACATTTACCCACTCTCACTAGTTTCGTTACTGGTGTCCCACCAATCGCTGTACCTGTAATATAGTACATGTTTTTGAAGATTCGCAACCATAATTCCTACAACACATTCTCCCCCACAAAAAACCCAAAACGCGAGCCGTCTATAGGTATTCACCTGGAACTGCGCCATAGTACCATAAAGAAGGTAACACGTAGGTCAGCTGCGGCCAAGAGATTTAAGGCACTAGCTCCCGCTCTTATTGGTTAAGTGCTGCTGGAGAGGTTAAAACAACCTTTTATTGGTTTAGAGACAGTACGGACTGTAGATTTTGGAAGCTACAGTCAATAAATGTAGAGCTTAAAAAGAAGCATAGCCGGTCAGACAGCATCCGAGGAACAGGGCAGTCAACGTTTTCAGCTGAAATACATCAGGGCTGGGGGCGAGCCCAGAAATAAGTAGAGGGGTGGGATAGAGATAGGTGCAGGCAGGTAGCGGGTTATTGAATTCTCAGGAAGGGTCACCGGACCCGAAACGTTAACTGTTTTTCCTTCACTGGTCTGTTTTTCGGATGCGGTAGGGGGAGGGTACTGCATCCCAAAACCAGACCAGCTCGTCCCCGCCTCCCTAACCTGTTCTGCCTCCCACCTATCCCCTCCTCCCACCTCAAGCCGCACCCCCATCTCCTACCTACTAACCTCATCCCGCCCCCTTGACCTGTCCGTCCTCCCTGGACTGACCTATCCCCTCCCTAACTCCCCACCTACACTCACCTTTACTGGCTCCATCCCCGCCTCTTCGACCTGTCTGTTTCCTCTCCACCTATCTTCTCCTCCATCCATCTTCTATCCGCTTCCCCCTCTCTCCCTATTTATTTCAGAACCCCCTTCCCCTCCCCCTTTTCTGATGAAGGGTCTAGGCCTGAAACGTCAGCCTTTCTGCTCCTATGATGCTGCTTGGCCTGCTGTGTTCATCCAGCTCTGCACCTTGTTGTCTAGGATTCTCCAGCATCTGCAGTTCCTGCTATCTCTAAGCCTGAATATTAACTTCACCAGCTTCAAAATCTCTCCACCCCCAACCTGTCCATCTTCTGACTCAACTATCTGCTCCACCTTTCCCACTGACCGACCACAATAACCCGGTACACAAACAAAGTTGCTGGAAAAGCTCAGCAGGTTTAGCAACAGCTGTGAAGCTATAAGGATGAATTCAAGTATGTTCTTCCCTCTTATTGGTTCCTTCACCACCTGCCACACACCCAGTCTAGCAGTTACGTCCTTTAGGACCTGACCAGCTCGATCAGTAGTACTGCTGCCAAGCTACTCTTGGTGGTGGACATTGAAATCCCCCACCCAGAGGACATTTTGTGCCCTTGCCATCCTCAGTGCTTCCTCTAAGTGTTGTTCAACATGGAAGAGTATGTATTAATTAGCAGGAGGTTTCCTTGTCCATGTTTAACCTGCAGCTGTGAGACCTCATGGGGTCCGGAGTCAATGTTGAGGACTCCCAGAGCAACTCCTTACCAATCTGCCAGCTGCAGTTGCATCTGTCCATGACAGTATTGGTAAGAGTGACCACCCCACAGTCCTTGTGGAGACAAAGTCCTGCCTTCACATTGAGAATAACCTCCATCATTTTGTGTGGCACTATCTTCGTGCTAAATGGGACAAATGTCACACAGATCTACCTACTCAAGATTGGCATCCATGAGGCACTGTGGGCATTAACAGCAGCATAATTGAACTCCAGAATGATCTGTAACCTCATGGTCTGGCATATCCCCCACTCAACCATTACCATCAAGCCAGGGGATCAACTCTGGTTCAATGGAGAGTGCAGGAGGGCATGCCAGGAGCAGTACCAGGCACACCTGAAGATTATGTGTCAAACTGGTGAAGCCACCAAAAGGACTACTTGCATGCCAAACAGCAAAAGTAACAAGTGATAGAGCTACGCAATCCCACAACTAAAAGATCAGATCTAAGCTCTGCAGTCCTGCCACATCCAGTTGTGAATAGTGGTGAACAATTACACAACTCACTGGAGGAGGAGGCTCCACAAATATCCCCATCCTCAATGATGGAAAAACCCAGTACCTCTGTGCAAAAGATAAAGCTAAAGCTTTCGCTGCAATCTTCAGACAGAAGTGCCAAGTGGATGATCCAACTCTGCCTCCTCCAATGGTCCCCAGCATTACAGATAATAGTGTTCAGTCAATTTGATTCACTCCACATGATATCAAGAAATGGTTGGAGACACTAGAAACTGTAAAGGCTTTGGGTCCTGACAACCTCAACCTCTCTGCACACCTCCAGTTCTGTCCTCTGTCTGTACCTGATTTTGATCAGCTCACCATTGGCAACTGTGCCTTCCCTAAGCTCTGCAAATCCTTCCCTAAACCTCATTGCTTCAATGTCCTTCTTTAAGATACTTGCTAAAAGCTATCGCTTTGACCAAGCTCAGCAGGTCTGGCAGCATCTGTGAAGGAGAAAACAGAGTTAACCTTTCGAGTCCGGTGACCCTTCCTCTGAGGAAGGGTCACCATTTCTCTGAGGAAGGGTCACCGGACTCGAAAGGTTAACTCTGTTTTCTCCTTGATAGAATCTGCCAGACCTGCTGAGCTTTTCCAGCAACTTTGTTTTTGTTCCTGATTTACAGCAGCCGCAGTTTTTTTGGCTTTGACCAACGTTTTGGTCACCTATCCTAGGATGTTCAGATGTAATTTGATGTCGGATTTTTTTTTTGATAACCACTACTGTTAGACAGTTGGGGCATTTTACTTTGTTAAATATGCCATGTAGCTATAATTTGGTGTAGTCCCTGATGATGCTGGCCAACCTACAGTCCAAATCAGAGGTTGCTTGAGCTGATGCTTAACGATCATGTTTGGGTAGAAAATCTTTATTCTGAACAGTAGGGCATGGGGCTGGAGTCCCAATTTGATCATCATGGGTGGAAGGGGTTTAGGTGGTCATAGGCTTTGTGTCACCCGCAAACTCGCGTTATCGATTGTTCGGATTAAGTGATCGGAATGTAAGAATGACAGAACAATGGTGTGTCTAACTGCCAGACTGGAAAGAACAGACAGTCCCTCTGGGATGGGGGGGTTGTGTGTGGCGCTGGGGGGTGTGGAGGGCAGGGGCAGAGAGGGTGACAGAGAATGTAACAAGCAAAGCTAAAAGAATGGGAAGGAATAGGTTCACAGTTTGAAGGTGTTGAACTCAATTTTGACCCCAGAAGGTTCTGGACTGTTCTGACCCAAAACTTGTTAAGAGGTGCTCTGCCAGAACAACAGGGAGAAACATTGATTGTGTATTTCCTGGTTTTGGCCAGCCCATTTTGCAATACTGAGTAATCGTATCTTGGAAAGAAGACAACCTGGCCTAAGCCCATCATGCACTGTGACCCTTGCCTTGTGGTTCCCTTGTCTGAAATCAGAATATTCCAGAAGGTTTCAGAAAGGGGGTATAAGAAGGCACACCTGGTGGCCATTCCTTCAGTGAAGCCTTGGCTGGCAATGACTATGTGAGACCCACCTTTTTACAAAGACGACCCCGAATACACCGTCGATGAAGTTCAGTGAATTGGATCCAGCAGCCCAAACAAGTCCACCAGAGTGGGTAGTATGTGTCTTTTTCAGGCAGTCTGCCTAGTTTGGGAAAAGTTAACCTAATTTGTGTCAGAGTTGTTTTCTTTAATTTGTCAGTGTTTTAATAAAATTAAATTCAAACTACTGTCCTTTGTTTGTCATACAGTAACACCTGAGTAAACACATTTTAGAGTATAAACTGGTTAGTGTCTATAGAATATCTCACAGACACCTTTTAATTAAGGAAAATTGACGTTTCGGGTTGGGACCCTTGACCCAAAACATCAACTTTCCTGCACCTCTGATGATGCCTGGCGTGCTACGTTCCTCCAGCTCCACACTGTGTTGTCTCTGACTCTAGCATCTACAGTTCTTGAGGGATGTTTAACTCCTGCTTTATTTAAAACGTCCAGAAACTGAAATATTCTGCTTTTCTATTCTTCTAACTACACCAACGCAAGGACAGGGTGATCTTCTCTTCCTCCCTTTAGTATTTGTGGAGTATTTAGAATCTCTGATGACTTAGAGGACAGTCTATCCTGATTTTCTCTTACTTAATCCAAATCCTTACCAAATTCTAAAGCAAATTACAACTAAGGGAATAATTCTGCAGTGTTCAGTTATTCCATCGGTAAAAAAGTTCCACAATCAACTTGCATTTATATGACACATCTAATGTAGAAAGATGTCCTATAACAATTCAGAGGAATTGCAGAAACAAAAGTTAATGTTTTTCATGGATAGTAGGAACTGCAGATGCTGGAGAGTCTGAGATAACAAGGTGTAGAGCTGGATGAACACAGCTGGCCAAGCAGCATCAGAGGAGCAGGAAAGCTGACGTTTCGGGCCTAGACATGGTATTGTGCACCCAGCTAATCTTTATATTGTAGGAATTAACATCCAATTCAATTGGTGCATCAAATCTCACTTTACCATCTCATCCAAAGGTGGCACACCTCTGATAATACAGTACTGTATCAAAGGATTAGCCTAGATCATGTGTTAAAATTCCAGAGTAGGGTTTGAATCCACAATTTTGAATCAGAGTGGCTAATCCTTTAACTGTTTACAAATGTGGCAAATCTGGTACTGGATCTTGGGTTGATGAACAGTTGGGCTTTAGTCATGTGAATAGGTATGACAACTCATTCAATCTGTGAATGATAGCTGCAAAAGCTGAAAATAATTACAAAGCATAACAAGACAAGACACTTGCAGCATACAATAAACTACCAGCCACAAACACCAAAACAATTCTGAAAATGTTGCATGGCACACATGGAAAGTGCACTCCATTTATTGGCTGGTGGCCAGAGCTAGCATAGAAGCACAGAGTGCCTCAGGTGACTGATGTATGATGATGTTGGTGAGGAGTCACGATTGTTTATCAAGTGTTGATCAGTTGAACCTTAGTAAAACAGCTCAGTGGATAACTACAGCAGAAGCTGTCCTGGTGTGCTGTCAGACACTAAAAGAGCAAAAAATGGCAAGGCTAGATCAAGATGCCAGTCCATCCTTTCAGCTCTGTGAAGGTATACATATATGCTTATACAGTTACTGGCCACGTACTGTATATTTTATTAATCAGGAAACCCTTCACAGTATTGATCAATTCTCTTTAAAAACACACATCATCCACTTATACAGCATTTACAATCTGGCTGATTTTTGCAGGAGTGCCTGCATCACTGACAGGTTATTGGCTCCTGTAAGCCAATGTCCACCATCGATTATGAGCGTTGCACCAGTCACATATGATGCTGCTGGGCTCACAAGATACAACACGCCATGGGCTACTTCTGACTTTGTCCCAACTCGTTGCAGCGGAATCAATTTATCCTGGCCTGCCACAGCCTTTGTCAAACCACCTGATGAGGGAACAAGCCATAAAAGAGGATTAGTAGAAAAGCAATCCTATGTGCACATGATTTGCCTGTTTTACAACACTGTTGACATCTACAGGCCCGATTATCAAAACATAACCTCAGCAGAGATACATACCCAATTTCCGAAAGCCTTCAGTTCCATATATTGGGCCAGGTGCCAGACTATTAACACGAATGTTGTCAGGTCCCCATTCTACTGCTAGGTGTCTTGTCATTGCATCTGTAAAGCAGATTGAGATTAATCAACAATGATTATACTTTTCCCCAAATCACAAAAAGTAGAACTTCTCAATTCCACTGGACAACAGCGTAGGTTTCATCTTTAATGAACAACTTCCTATGTTGATAAAGATTCCAGTTTATGCAGAGTGCATGGTTTAGTTGCAGGACACTGTCAATCCTGCAAGCCTAAACTGAAAGGTAAGAGAAATGTGATCTATATGGACTTCAGTAAGGCATTCAACAAGGCTCCTCATGGCAGACTGGTTAGCAAGGTTAGACCACACCGAATACGGGGAGAACTAGCTATCTGGATACAGAACTGGCTCAAAGGTACAAGACAGAGGGTGGTGGTGGAGGGTTGCTTTTCAGACTGAAGGCCTGTGACCAGTGGCGTATCACAAGCATCACTGTTGGATCCACTGCTTTTTGTCTTTTATATAAATGATTTGGATGTGAACATAGGAGATATGGCTAGTAAGTTTGCAGACAACACCAAAATTGGTGGTGTAGTGAACAGAGAAGAAGATTACCTCAGGGTACAATGGGATCTTGATCAGAGGGGCCGATGGGCAATGGAGTTTAATTTAAATGTGAGGTGCTGCAGTTTGGAACAGGGCAGGACTCATACACTTAATGGTAAGGTCCTGAGGAGTGTGGTGAACAAAGAGACCTTGGAGTGCAGGTTCATAGTTCCTTGAAAATGGATTCACAGTTCCTTGAAAATGGATTCACAGGCAGATAGGTCACCTTTATTGGTCAGTGCATTGAGTGTAGGGGTTGGGAGGTCATGTTGCAGCTGTACAGGACACTGGTTTGGCCATTTTTGGAGTATTGCATGCAATTCTGGTCTCCCTCCTATAGGAAGGATGTTGTAAAATTTGAAAGGATTCGGAAAAGATTTGAGTATGTTCCCAGGGTTGGAGGATTTGAGCTATAGGGAGAGACTGAATATGCTGGGCTATTTTCCCTGTAGTGTTGGAGGCTGAGGAGTGACCTTATAGAGGTTTATAAAATCATGAGGGGCACGAATATGGTAAATAGGTAAGATCCTTTCCCCGAGGTGGGGAAGTTCAAAACTAGAGAGCATAAGTTTAAGGTGAGAGGGGAAAGATATAAAAGGGGCCTAAGGGGCAACTTTTTCATGCACAAGTTGGTGCATTTTCGGAATGAGCCGCCAGAGGAAGTGGAGGAGGCTGGTACAATTACAACATCTAAAAGGCATCCCGATGGGTATATGAATATGACGAGTTTACAGGGATATGGGCCAAATGCTGGCGAATAGGACTAGATTTATATAGGATATCTGCTGGGCATGGACAAGTTGGACCAAAGGGTCTGTTTCTGTGCTGCACATCTCTATGACTCTATGTGTTCCTGGTTGGCAGGTGTGTGAGGGATGAACAATACCAGCAGACTCTCCTTCCAGTGGTCCCCTTGTTTACAGACAATGATAGTGAACTCTGTTCAAGGATGCAAGTGATCTTATTAGTTATTGTGCAGCAAGTCTACATGGAGAAATGGAAATTGCACTTGTACTTGTACTTTCTCAGGTTCAAAGTCACTCAGTCGGACGACATTGTCAAGAGAAATTCCCCCTTGTGGGGCTGTGGTATGTCCCTTTTAGAGGTACAGTTAAGAGGGTTGCCAGCACCCTCTCTCTCATGTACACTAAATATGCTTTAGCATCCGCTCAGTTTGAATTAAAAAGCATCGTGACCCCTTATCACAAAATTAGAATTTAACATCAACGTGTATTGTGAACCAGCTCCCCCTAGAGGGACTGAATAGGAGAATCACCAGGCGGCTGGCACTTTGACATGCACCTGGTGCATCTACTGCAGACACCAAAACAGGTTCTATTAAGACTGTAAGAAATTGGAACAGGAGCAGGCCATTTGGCACTTCCAACCTGCTCTGCCATTTAATAGGATCATAGCTGACCTGACATTCCTTATACCTTTCCTGCGTTTTCCTTGATTGTAACCCTTGATTCCACACTGATCAATAATCTATCTCAGCCTTAAATATACATAAGGACTATGCCCTCACAGCTTTCTCTGGCAAACACTCAACCCTGAGAGAAGAAATTCACCCTATTGTCTTAAGTTGGCACTATTCTTTTTTAAAACTAATTCTATGTATAATAGAAAATAAGTCACATGTACATTTTAATTTTTGATAACAGTTGCATCTGTGTTATTGGTCTTTGAACTTCAAGTCTTAATTTAAGGGTCACTGCATGGCTTTCCTGTGCTCAAACTGTCACAAAGAAAAGCTTGAAGGTAGAAGACAGAGGGTGGTGGCAGAGGGTTGCTTTTCAGACTGGAGGCCTGTGACCAGTGGTGTGCCACAAGGATCTGTGCTGGATCCACTGCTTTTCATCAGTCATATAAATGATTTGGATGTGAACATAGGAGGTACGGTTAGTAAGTTTGCAGATGACACCAAAATTAGAGGTGTAGTGGACAGCAAAAGAGGTCAGCTCAGAGTACAATGGGTTCTTGATCAGATGGGCCAATGGGCCAAGGAGTGGCAGATGGAGTTTTATTTAGATAAGTGTGAGGTGCTGCATTTTGATCAGGTAAATCAGGGCAGGACTTATATTCTTAATGATAAGGTCCTGATAGTGTTACTGAACAAAGAGACCTTGGAGTGCAGGTTCGTTGTTTCTTGAAAGTGGAGTTGCTGGCAGGTAGGAGAGTGAAGACGTTTGGTATGCTTGCCTTTATTGGTCAGTGCATGGAGTATAGGAGTTGGGAGGTCATGTTGCAGCCTTACAGGACATTGGTTCGGCCACTTTTGGAATGCTGTGCGCGATTCTGGTCTCCCTTCTATGTGAAGGACGTTGTGAAACTTGATAGGGTTCAGAAAAGATTTATAAAGGATGGGGCTAGGGATCGAAGGTTTGAGCTACGGGGAGAGGCTGAATAGGCTGGGGCTATTTTCCCTGGAGCGTTGGAGGCTGAGGGGTGACTTTGAGGTTTATAAAATCACGTGAGGCATGGATAGGGTAAATAGACAAGGTCTTTTCCCTGGCGTGGGGGGAGTTCAAAATTAGAGGGCATAGGTTTAAGATGAGAGGGGAACGATTTAGAGGGAACATAAGGGATAACTTTTCTACGCAGATGGTGGTGCGTGTATGGAATGAGCTGCCAGAGAAAGTGGAGGAGGCTGGTACAATTATGACATTTAAAATGCATCTGGATGGGTATATGAATAGGAAGGGTTTAAGAGGGATGTGGACAAAATGCTGGCAAATAAGACTAGATTTATCTAGGATATCTGGTCAGCACAGACAGGTTGCACCAAAGAGTCTATTTCCATGCTGTACATCTCTATGACTCCACTCCCTCCTTACGTGACCATTCGTGGAGACTAGACGATGAGTGGGAAGGACATCAACAAATACAATCCAATCCTTGCCCACAGTTATGTATAGAATTTACAATTAGTTTCAATTCACTGTCACTTCACGGACATCAGGAGAGGTAAGTCCAACTGGTTTTTCACCTAAGCAAGGCTAGGGAGGATAGTGTATAGATTTGTTGCAATTTCTAAGCTATATCATTTTCATGTTTGATGGAATGTCCAGCATCTTTAGAACTGGAAGAGAAAAATGCAACATTGGAATAAAAATGGATAATGTCAGAAATTCATGTCATCAGACAAATATGGTTGTAACTTGCACCAGAATTAAAAACTGGACAGCAAACATGACTTATGACGACATGAAACTAAATTTTAGCATGCCTTTTAAAAAGTACTTGGATGGACACTTGAAGTGTCGTAACATTCAATGTTATGGGGCTTGTGAGACAAGGTGGGACAAGCATAGGTAGTAGTATATTTTTGGTGGTACAGACTCAGTGGGCCAAAGGACTTCTTCTGTACTTTATGATTCTACGCTGCAGCACTACTGTTTCTCCTTAACCATGCTACCAACCTTCATCTGTTCTTCCTTTCCTATCTTTCATGACCACCTTGTAACCAGGAATGTTTGATATTCAGTCCTGCCTTTCCTTGATCCATATAAAGTCATTGCCACAACACCATAATTCCACATGGAAGTCTGCACCTGTAACTCACAAACCTTATTTACAATAATTCATGCATTGCAATGCTGACAGACTTTTTCTTCATTTCAGGAATTTAACTTATTAACTTACTATTCACTATTCTAATGTTCTCTCTCTCTCTCCCAGTGTTTGTTCATCCCAGTATTATTCTTTGTTAGAATATCCTAGTTCCCACATTCCTGTCAAGTTATGCACCTCTTCCCAACATCACTCACAACATGTCCCACAAGGAACTCAGTTGTGGCACTGTTCTGGTTCATAAGAGATATGATGTAAGGTTAGACAGGTTGCACCTACCTGCCGGGCTTTTAAAAAAGAAGGGAAGTGATGTTTTTAGAGACATATAAATTGCTGGGACGGGGGGGGAAGAGATGCTGGAGGTAGAAGGGTGTGGATGATGAAAGAAGTTTTCCATATTCTGGGAGACTAGAAGTAGGGGACTCGGTATAAAAATAAGGGGCCTCCTATTTAAGATGAGAATCTTTCTTCTAAGTATCATTTCTCGGTGGAATACTCTTACTTAGATGCAGGTCGTTGATTTTTTTTTAAAAAAAGAGACAGTTAGATAGCTTTTTGACTAATAAAAGAATTAAAGGATCTAGGGGGAGACAGGAAAAGTGAAGTTGGAGGTACAATTGGATCAGCCAAGGTCTTATGAAATGACAAAGTGGTCTCGAACATAAGAAATAGGAGCAGGAGTAGGCCTGTCAGCCCTTTTGAGCCTGCTTGCCATTAAGATCATAACTGATCTTGTATTTCAACAACATTTTTTTGCACTATCCTCATGTCCCTTGATGTTTTTAATATGTAGAAATCTATCAATCTCCATCTTGCACATACTCAGTGACTGAGTCTCCACATATTCTATATTCAAATTGTCTTGTAATAAGGCCAACACACTATGTGCCTCCTTAATTGCTTGCTGGACTGCATATTAATTTTCATTGAGCCATGAACAAGGACATCCAAGTTTCTTTAACGCACAACATTTAAGAAATATGCCTTATTTCTGTTTTTCATATCAAAGTGGGTAACTTCACATTTCTACATATTGTATTCCATCTGCCAAATTTTTGCCCGTTCACTTAACTTGTCCAAATTCCCTTGAAGCCTCCTTGCATCATTCTCAGAACTCAATTTCCATTTAGTGATGTGCCATCTGCAAATTTAGAAATACATCCAAATCATTGATATGGTTGGCTTACTCCTGCTCCTAATTTCTATATTTGTACATGTGTAAGAAACGTACTTTATAATTGCTGTTGTAGCCTTTATGGTCTATGCTTTTCCTCTTCAAGTGGTGCATCCATTGAGTGCAGCTAGTCATTTATTCATTCCCAGGGTGGGGTATTACTTCAACTACCCACCCAAGCAGTGCATTCCAGATGATCACCACCTTCTGGGTGCAATTTTTTTTCCTCAAATGTGCTCCCTACTTACTGACTTCTTTGACTAAGGTGAACAGCTGCTTTCTATCCATCCAGTCCATGCCCCTATAATTCTATGCACCTCAATCAGGCCCCCTCTCAAATTTCTCTGATCCAAAGAAAACTATCTAAGCTTATTCAGCCTCTCTTCATAGCTGAAATACTCCATCCCAGGCAACATCCTAGTGAATCTCCTCTGCACTGCCTCCAGGCCAATCACATCCTTCCTATAATATGGTGACCAGAACTGCACACAGTATTCCAGCTGTGGCCTAATCTAACCTCTGTACAGCTCCAACATAACCTCCTTGTTCTTATAATCTATACCTAAACTGATAAAGGCAAGCATCCTGGGTGCCTTTTTAACTACCCTATTAACTTGTTCAGCTATCTCCAGGGACCTGTGGTCATGCAGTCTAAGATTCATTTGTTTGTCTGAGCTACCTGGTGTTCTGTCTCTGAAGGTTCAAGGACAGGGTCAATTTAACTAGAACTAATGAATAAAAAGAAAAAGGTGCAATCACATTTTCTTGAATGTAGACACCAGTGTGAAGGATGTAACAAAATAAATTTGCAAGGAAATTACAGAAGTGCAAATGCCATCGTATAGTTTAATGGCTGACATTAATTACCTAAATATAGACTGGGATAGTGAGTGTAAAGAGCAATGAGGGGTAAGTGTCCCTGGATTGCGTTCAGGAAAATGTTCTATAGCAGTACTTGTCCAGTTCAACAAGAAAGAAAGCACTGCTAGGCTTGGTTAGTGGGAACAAAGTTTGTTAAGTATCAGTGGGGAGCATCTGGAGGACAGTGAACATTATATCATAAGGTTTAAGATGACAATGGAAAAGGAGAAAGGACAAATCAGAGTAAGAATAGTAACTGTGGGAGAACTGATTTCAATGGGACAAGATCAGGGCTGGACTAAACAGAACCAAAAAGGTTGGTATGAGGAAGTTCTGAGGAAGGGTCACTGGACCCGAAACATTAAGTTTGTTTTTTCCTTCACAGGTGCTGCCAGACCTGCTGAGCTATTCCAACAACTTTGTTTTTGTTCCTGATTAATTTGTCCATTTCATTGCGAATGCTCCCATCATCTTGTTATTTTAGCTTAAAGCTTCCTCAACCACTCTAGCAAATACTCCCCTCTGGAACATCAGCAACAGCAAATTATCCCCCAAGCCATGTGCAAGTTGGTGTAGCATAAATAAGATCAGAGGTAATTACATGAGTTGATGGCACAAATAAAAATAACTGTATATGACTTGATAGCTATTACAGAGATGTGGTTGCAGAGTGGCCAGGATTGGTATCACAAAATTCAAGCGTATTTGATGTCCTGGCAAAAAAAAAGGCAAAAAAGGAAAAGGAAGATGGGGTAGCATTGTCAGCATGGTGGTGAATGGTAACATAGGTTCAATAGATTGTGATGTGGAATGAATTTGGATGGATATGAGGAATAGCAAAGGAAAGTTGCCATAAATGAAGTCATCTATAGGTCCCAAAGGGTTGTCTTGTCTTAGGCCAAAATATGAATCCTGGAAGTAATGGAGGCATCTAAGAAGAGCACCACAATTGTCATGGGTGATTCCAATCTGTATATTGACTGGACAAATCAGAATAGCAGGAGTAACATGGAAGACAATTTTGTAGAGCGCATCAGGGATTGTTTCTTGGAGCAGTAGGTTGCACAATCTAGCCGAGAACAGACAATTTTACATCTAGTAATGTGTAAGGAGCGATGTTGTAATTAAGGATCTTTTCGGGGTAGTGATCACAACCTGGTAAAATTTGAGGGACAGCAATCCAGGTCTCAAACCAATTTCTTCAACTTAAATAATAACAATTACAGAGGTATGAAGACAGTTGTCAAAGTAGGCTGGGGAAACAGGCGAAGAGCAGACATTTAAGTGGATACTTCATAATGTTCAGCAAAAATATATTTATTCCAGTTAACAACAAAGACTATGAGAAGGATGAACCATCCACGGTTAACAAAGTGGTCAAGGAGAGTGTCCAATCAAAAACTAAGACATAAAAAGCAGAAAACAAGTGATAGGCCAGAAGATTGTGAATTCTTTTAGGAACCAGCAACAGATGGGCAAACTGCTAACAGGGAGAAAATTGATTATGAAAGTAAATTGGCAAGAATATAGAAACAAAACAGCAAGAGCTTCTACAGGTATGTAAGAAGAAAGGCTAATTAAAGTGTGTGTGGGACTCTTGAAGGAAGTGATTGGGCAGATGCTAATGGGGAACAGGGAAATGGAAGATGATTTAATCAAGTATTTTGCAATTGGTCTTCACTGTGGAGGACACTATAAATATCACACATCAGATAAGCAAGATGATAATGGGACTAAAAATCTTGTAACAGTCTCGATCACGAGGGACAAAGAATTTGATGACTTAATGGAACTGAAGGCAGACAAGTTGTCAGGACCTGATGGCCTGCATCCAAGGATTTTAAAAGAAGTGGCTACAGAGGTAGTGCAGGCACTGGTCAAAATATTTCTGCTAGAAAATGGCTGATGTGGCATGGCCATATTCAAGAAGAGAGGGAGACAGAAAGCAGAAAACTATAGGCTAGTTAGCCTAACATCTGTTTGTTAGGAAAATGCTAAAGTCCATCATTAAGGAAAGAAAAAACCAAGGCATTTAGAAAGGTTTAATACAATCCAAGTCAACATAATATTGTAATAGAGAAATAATTTTGATACATCTGCTTTAGTTCTAAGGATATAACGAGCAGAGTTGATAAAGGGGAAATCAATAGATGGAGTTTATTTAGATTTCCAGAAGGCATTTGATAAAGTGCCACATAAAAAGGTTATTGTACAAGATAGGAGGGCACAGTATTGGGAGTAAGTCTTTTTTAACCCCCTCTCCTTCTATCTAGAAGTGTTATCACAACTGAGCACCTTCCCACCACCAAAATCACCAATTTTTTTTGTTTTTTGGAAACTACTTACCAGCAAAACACCTGTGTAGCTAATTGAATATTTACATGCAATGCAAACAAACAATCAAAGGTGACAGGGAGAAGGTGAAAGTAAAGTATTAGCATGGATTGAGGATTGGTTAACACATGGAAGATTAATTGGGGTTAATGGACATTTTTCAGTTTGGAAAGATGTAATTAATGGAGTACCACATGGATCAGTCCTTGGGCCTCAATTATTTACTATCTATTTTAATTACTAGGAGAAGAGGAATGTGTAATTTGTCCATACTTGCTCAGGATACAAAAATATGACAGGGCATTTTGTGATAAGGACATAAGTGAAATAACTCTACAGAGGCTGATATCCCATCAAGTCACCCTTTATTTAGACATGAACAGTCCTTGTCTATAATACTCTCTCATACAGGGTCAGGCACCAGAGTGTGAATATCAGATTAACAGCCCCATTCTATTATGTCCAGCTGGCTGACCTCATTGGAATCACTACAATAAGGAATCTGTAGGGGTATATAGATAGGATGAGTGAGTGGGCAAAAGCTTGGCAGATATAGTTTAATGTAGCAAAGTGTGAGGTCATGTTATAGAGTCATACAGCACGGAAACAGACTCTTCAGATCAACTCACCCATACTGACCAGATATCCTAAATTGATCTAGTACCATTTGCCAGCATTTGGCCCATAGCCCTTTAAACCTCACCTATTCATGTACCCATCTAGATGCCACTTAAATGATGCAATTGTGCCTGCCTCCACCATTTCCTCTGGCAGCTCATTCCATAAACACACCACCTTACTATAATTTAAATGGATAGAGATTCCAAGAAAGTGCAGCAGAGAGGGGTCAGGGTGTTTTTGTGCATGAAACAAAGAACATTACTGTGTGCAGGTGCAAGCAAATGGAATTTTGGCCTTCACTACTCAGGGCTGGAATTTTAGAAAGGGAATTGGTAGGGCTACACCTGGAGCACTACAAACAGTTTTAGTCACTATTTAAGAAAGGATAATATTGGGTTTGGAGGAAGTTCAAAAGAGATTCACGAGACTGATTCCTGGAATGAATGCGTTTACTTATTGAGAAGGCTACACAGGTTAGGCCTTTATCATTAGGGTTTAGAAGACTGAGGACTGATATTATTGAAACATACAAGATCCCGACCTTGTTAATCTCCTTGTTACCTACTCCTTTCATAGCTCACTCTCTCTCTCCGGGCTCCATCTCCACGTATCTGCTGATCTCCCCTCCACTGTCTGCACAGACACCCATGGTAAACACAAACTTAGGCTTCAGCAAAAATACCATGTTTTCCTAGCTGCTAACAGTTCTGATAGAGTCATTGGACTCAATGTTAATTCTGCCTTCTTCCCATAGATACTGAGAGACCTGCTCAGTTTCTCCAGCAATTTCGGTTTTTGTTTAAGATTCTGGGGGGTCTTGACAGGGTAAACGTTGAGAAGGTGTTCCCACTAGTAGCAAATCTCAAACTAGGAGACATAGTTACAACATAAAGGGAGACTCATTTAAAACTGAGATGCAAAGGAATTTATTCTCCCAGAGGGTAGCGAATATCTGGAATTCACTGCCCCAGAAAGTTGTAGAAGCTAGAAAGTATTTACAGATAAGGTAGATAAACTTTTGGAATATTGAGGAGTTGAAGGTTATGAGCAGCTAACATGAAATAGGAGTCGAGACCAGGGACAGATTAGCCATGATCTTACAGAATGGCAGGGCAGGCTTGAGGGGCTGAATGGCCTACTCTTGCTTCTATTTCTAAAGTTCTTATTTAATCTTCTCTTGAGTTGGGTGGAGAGAGGGAACTGGAGAACTGTAAACGTAAAACTCTTATTCCAAAAGGCTGCAAGGGTAAACCCTGCAATTTCAGTCCAGTCAGTAATTTCAGATGTAGAGAAACTTCTTGAAACGATTATTCAGGATAAACTTAATAGGAAAAATGTGGGTTAATTAGGAACAGTCAGCACAGATTCAAGAGAAAATCGTCTTTGATTAACTTAGGCTCTTGAGATTTACAGATCTTCGGTCCAACTTGTCCATGCCGACCGGATATCCTAAATGAATCTAGTCCCATTTGCCAGCATTTGGCCCATATCCCTCTAAACCCTTCCTATTCATACATCCATCTAGATGCCTTTTAAATGTTGTAATTGTACCAGCCTCCAACACATCCTCTGGCAGTTCATTTCATACATGTTCCACCCTCTGCATGAAAAAGTTGCCCCTTAGGTCCCTTTTAAATCTTTCCCGTCTCACCTTAAATCTATGCCCTCTAGTTTTGGACTCCCCTACCCTGGGGAAAAGACCATGGCTATTTATCCTATCCCTGCCCCTCATGATTTTATAAACTTCTATAAAGGTCATCCCTCAGCCTCTGACACTCCACAGAAAAACGCCCCAGCCTATTCAGGCTCTCCCCATAGCTCAAATGCTCAAACCCTCCAACCCTGACAACATCCTTGTAGAACCTTTCTGAACCCTTTCAAGTTTAACAATATCTTCTCTCTAGCAGGGAGACCAGAACTGAATACAGAATTCTAAAAGTGGCCTCACTAATGTCCCGTACAGCTGCAGCACGATGTCCCAACTCCTACAGTCCACTCCTACACTTGAGATTTACAGAAAACAAGTGTGTCAAACACCTTCTTCACCTGCCATCCCATCAGCTTCCATATCCAGATCATCAGATGCCATTTCCGCCATCTCCAGCGAGGTGCCACCACCAGACACATGTTCCCCTCCCCTCCCTTGTCCGCCTTCCACAAAGACAGTTCCCTCCAGGACACCCTGGTCCACATTTCCTTCACTCTCAACACCCCCCACAGCCCTACGGCACCTTTCCCTGTAATCAGCAAAGGCGCAACACCTGCCCATTTACCTCCTCCCTCCCCAGTATCCAAGGGCCCAAACATACCTTCCAGGTGAAGCAACACTTCACCTGCACTTCCCAGAATCTAGTCTACTGCATTTGCTGCTCACAATGCAGTCTCCTCTATATTGGGGAAACGAAGCATAGATTGGGTGACCGCTTCGCAGAACATCTACATTCTGCTCACAAAAAAAGACCCTGAACTACCTGTTACCTGCTACCTGCTACTTTAACCCTCACTGGCTGCAGTGTTTCAGTGAAGCTCAACACCTCATTTTCCGCTTGGGGACCGTGCAGCCCTCCGGACTCAATATTGAGTTCAATAATTTTAGGGCCTAAACTCTCCCATGTCCCAGCCCCCTACCCCACGCACCAGGGCTTATTATCACATAGCCTGCCATTACACTACCTGTTGTTAGTCACTAACAGTGCCCATTAACAATTATTCACCCTCCCAGCCTGATCGTTATCAACTCCTTCGTCTGTCCAACTGTCTCTCTCTCTCATAAAAACCGAAAGAACTGTGGATGCTGTAAACCAGGAACAAAAACAAAGTTGCTGGAAAAGCTCAGCAGGTCTGGCAGCATCTATGAAGGAAAAAAACAGAGTTAACGTTTTGGGTCCAGTGATCTTTCCTCAGAACGGAGGAAGGGTCCGTTCTGCTGAACTTTTCCAGCAACTTTGCTTTTGTCTCTCTCTCTCTTTCTTAAGGCTCTATCCTATTGTTTACTCCCTACCCCACCCACCTCACTATTTTCTGCATATAAACTGACGTTTTCCCAGCCACGATCAGTTGAGGAAGGGTCACTGGATCCAAAATGTTAACTCTTTTTTCCTTCACAGGTGCTGCCAGCCCTGCTGAGCTCTTCCAGCAACTTTGTCTTTGTTTCTGATTTACAGCATCCGCAGTTCTTTCAGTTATTCTCTAAACCTTCTTCACAGTGCCTTCTTTACCTCTGACTACCTGTGACTCCACTTTCAAGGAGCTATTTCTTGTGATATGTTTTTGCTGTGAGCCATGACCTAATTTCTTAAAATGTCTGCATTGTTCCTCAACTATCTTTGCTGGAATGGATTAGGAAACTAGCAGCAGACTCTGCCCTCATTCCTGTGTAACTGCCAATCTTCATACTTAGCACAGTTGATTCCAAAACATGTTTCTCCCTCTCAAGCTGAATACTTAATCCTATTTTGCTACGTTCACTGTTTCCTAGGGGATCTTTTATTCTGATATCATTTATTAAACCTACCTCATTACACATCACCAGAACCAAAATAGCAGAAGCGTAGAGGCATATTTTCCAGCCCTTCACTGATAAGATTAAATGCACTGTTTACACTGGTGTTTCCAACAGGAACAGGGAGCCCAGATTATGAGAGCACACAGTACCTGCAGTACAAACTTACCTATAGCAGCTTTTGCAGAACCAGCATGGACCTGCAGAATTTGTCCTCTGTAGCTCAGTGTAGCTGTAATGTTCACAATAACTCCTCCATGTTCCTAGGGCAACAGAAGATTACTTACACCATGTAGAATGTTCCAATGTCATAATTTCACAATTAAATTCCATATCACTTTTAATATCAGTTTTCAGATAAATTATTACATTCAAACTAGATGTTAAGTTTGTTAATGTCTCTCATGACCTATACACCACTCTCATTGTTTCTGTCGTAGATAGAAAATTTAGGAGAGGGGTGTGCCAACATTTCAAAGAACCCAACTAACTCGGTTTACGTGGAACCCTCGGCCAGAATAGATATGCATTCCATTAGTCCTCACTGGTCCCAGTGAATTCCAAATACAGGCCTTGGAAATGAGAGGGTGGAGGGTTTGTTTTCACACAAGAGACAAATTATTTCCTTCTCACTTATTTTTCGTCATGACTTCTCTACATCTCATCTTCTCCTGAAACTTGACCATTTTGATTGCTGCACTCTCTCAAAGTGATTACTCTTTATCCATGAGCTTAGACAGTTGGTAGCGTGCAGACTATTTCACCCCAACCAAGTCTATTTATATGCACTGGAAGTCTGCAGCAAGAATCCTGTTTACTTTCTGTCATAGATCCAGGGGCACAAGCCCAAAAGTAACACACTCCTACTGCTGCCTTTAATTCGGTATAAAGAAGAGAAAAACAAGTTGGGCTCTTCCTAGTCTGTATGGCTCTCAGCTGATTACTGATTCACCAGCCGACTGATCACAAGAACTCCCCAAGATAAGTTTTAAATCAACAGTGCTTCCAATTTCCCAACAGGCAAGAATTGGTTGTCTTCTCCGACAGGACCAGGAAATTGCTACTCAGGCTCTCAACTAAAGGGCAGTGTCATCAAGTGGCCTATAGCCCAATTAGAAAAGAAGAAAAAGGATATTTAAACAAAAATAGATAAACAAAATCTAGTTCTTTCACCAGTGTACAATTAACTCACCTTGAACCACTTCTCGTACAGGACTTTGCAGGTGTTGAAGGTTCCAACTGTATCTATCTCCAGGACAGTTCTGAAAGCATTGAATGACAGGCCAACAGCAGGACATAGGAAGTTACCAGCAGCAGCTGAGAAAAGATAGGATGGAAAGTAAACAAGACTTTCACAGCAGCACCAGCTTTTAGTAAACTTTCCTGTAGACTGGATAGTGGTAAAGGTTGACATTTAAAGCAGTGATGTGCATTGAGTTGGCACTAGGTGCCCTATGGACCAACAGGGTTCTGTGAATCACCTGCCTCCACTTGTAAGTAACAAGAAGGGTGAGGAAGTGTTTAAGACTTACCATTAATCAAGATGTCAATTTTTGCAAATTTGTGTAGTGTCTCCTCCACAGCAGCAATGATGGTAACAGGTTGCCTGACATCCAATGACACTGGCAGACAGCATTGTCCAGTGGCTGCTGTGAGTTTCTTTGCAGACTGGATTAAAAGAAAGACACTCTGGTTATTGATGAATGCCAACACATGCAGGCTTCAAAGCAATCTTCTGTTTGGATAGTTTGACTATGGAAGAATTCACCTGATCAGTCTCTGTCTCAATTCACAATCCCCAGCTGAGGTCACCATGAAGGTCCCGCATTCTCAACCCCATCCCTCAGCTGCTGACTCTCAGGCTAAAATCACCACCAGCCATTCATGCTCTCTCTGAGATGAGACAGACACCTTATGGTCCTCTAGGACTGTGCCAACTTTACCTTAATCATATACATGTGAATAGTTTCACTTCATACTGAGTAAAGCTACTTAATCTGGATGCAGTTACAAGGTGTGGAGCTGGAGGAACACAGCAGGCCAGGCAGCATCAGAGGAGCAGGAAAGCTGACGTTTCGGGTCTGGATCCTTCTACAGAAATGGGGGAGGGGAAGGGGGCTCTGAAATAAATAGAGAAGAGGGGGGTGGTGATAGAAGGTGGATAGTGGAGCAAATAGGTGGGAGAGAAGACGGACAGGTCAAGGAGGCGGGGATGAAGCTAGTAAAGGTGAGTGTAGGTAGTGGGGGTGGGGATTGGTCAGTGAGGTGGGGGGAGCAGATAGGTGGAAGAGAAGACGGACAGGTCAAGGAGGCGGGGATAAGGAGATTTTGAAGCTAGTAAAGTCCACATTGAGACCGTAGGGTTCCAAGGCGGAATAGGAGGTGCTGTTCCTCCAGTTTCCAGACGGCAGCATTGCGACACTGGAGGAGGCCCAGGATGGACATGTTGTCCAGGGGGTGGGAGGGGGAGTTGAAATGGTTCGTGACTGGGAAGAGTTGTCGTTTGTCGCAAACCGAATGTAGGTGCTCCACAAAGTAGTCTCTGAGCCTCCGCTTGGTCTCCCCAATGTAGAGGTGGCCACATCGGGAACAGCGGATACAATATACCACATTAGCAGATGTGCAGGTGAACATCTGTTTAATGTGGAAAGTTTTCTTGGGGCCTGGGATGGAGGTGAGAGGGCAAGTGTAGGGGCAGGTGTAGCACCTCCTGCGGTTGTGGGGAAAGGTGCCGGGGGTGGTGAGCTAGTGGGGAGCGTGGAATGGACGAGGGAGTCGCGGAGACAGTGGTCCCTCCAGAAGGCAGATAAGGGTGGGGAGGGAAATATATCCTTCGTAGTGGGGTCAGGTTGTAGGTGGAAGTGGCGGTGAATGATGCGTTGAATCCGGAGGTTAATGGGGTGATATGTGAGGACACGGGGAATTCTGTCTTTGTTGTTATTGCAGGGAGGGGTGTGAGGGCTGGGGTGCGGGAAACACAAGAGATGCGGTCGAGGGCATTTTCAAACACGGGGCTGGGGGTGGGGGGCGGAGACCGCAGTCCTTGAAAAATGTGGACAATCTGGATGCAGCCATTTCAAACAAATAAGGTCAAAAGAATTATAATAATTTAGGGAAATGTATGATCTTTGGAGAATAGACTACTAATATTAGACTGAATTGCAATTTTGGTTTGAAACTGAAATAACCTCCAGCCATATGATCCTGTGACACAATCATTTTGCTGTAATGGCACAGTAGGGGTCAAAGTTCCTTTACTTCTCATTGATTTATTTTCCATTTCACTGAGACTTCAACTTGTAATTAAATTAGAGACTGTTCTTTTGTCTTAGAAATCGGCTGTACCTCCATACAAACTGGAGGCTAATCAGCCCTTCCAGCCTGCTCAGCTAGTTAATTATTTTTAGGTTGATTTTTACATCAGCACAATTTATTTGCCTTTGCTCAATTTTCCTTCAAAACTTTAACACATAAAAATCTATCAACCTCAGTACTGAATGTGCCAATTGGCCCAGCATTTGGAGAGAGACTTCCACATTTCTAATATCAATGAAGAATTGCTTCCTGGCATAGTTCCTGAATGGCCTAAATTTAATGTACATCCTGTTTCTGATCTCTCAACTAAAGGAAATTGAATAATTTTATTCTTTAAACAGTTTGATTAGTTCACACCTTAATCTTCACAAGCAATGCAGGGGTAGGCATTGTACTCACAGAATGAATTGCAAACAAGACAATTTCAGTGGGTTCATTCTAAACTAAGTTAGAAGAAACGAGGAAACAAAACTCATCATTGACAATAATATACAGACAGCAACAGTCCTGGATTAACTCTGAAATACATAAATACTAGACTTTATCTTCATCCCACTTTAACACTAGTCTTTTAGGTTGAAATTTAAGGTGAGAGAGGCCGAAAAACTATATTGTGGGGATTAACATCAGTTTAACATTATTTAAAACAGAACATTACCTAAGTATACTACTTCACTGTGCTTTTAATTATCAAAGCAAGTTCTGGGCTACCTACTGCCTGTACTCGCTCCAAGCTCCTGCTTGCAATGACAGTCTGACATCCATGCCTGTAAAAATAAACAATAATTCAAAAAGTCATTACAGAATAAAAGGGTCAACAATTGATGCCCAGTTTGTATTAAGCTCAGCTAGGGTGTCACCATAATGTCACACACTTTATGGTGGAATAGTCAAGCAGGTCCAAATCTTTCAAAAGAGATTATTTTGGACTGAACACATTAACTCTATTTTTCTCTCAAAAAGATGCTGGTAGACCTGTTTTCCCAGCATTCTTACTCCTATTTAATACATTCTTGATGCGCATACAATGTATGCATGGCTGGCTATTGGGCCTTACCTCTGGTTAGCTACACAGAAAGCAAGTCTCCTTATTCCTAGGAGCAGAGAGGCTGACGTTTCGGGCCTTCATCTGATCAAGGGTCTAGGCCCGAAACGTCAGCCTCTCTGCTCCTATGATGCTGCTTGGCCTGCTGTGTTCATCCAGCTCTGCACCTTGTTGTCTCGGATTCTCCAGCATCTGCAGTTCCTACTATCTCTCTCCTTATTCCTACCAACATTCAAAATTGTCAGCTACTAATTGAGTAGCCCATAAATCATGAGCAGGGCTCCTGTGGCACAGTAATAGTGTCCCTGCCTCTTAAGCAGGTCTAGTTTTAAGTCCTACCTGCTTCAGAAGTGTCATAACATCCCTGAACAGATTGATTTAAAGAAAAGCCTACAAATCTTGTACAATTGGCAAAGTATTTAGTTTCAACAACCTTGATCATAGAGGAAGTTGCTCACTCTGATAGATTAGTCATGAACTGGGTTCTGAGGAAGGGTCACTGGACCAGAAACGTTAACTCTGTTTTCTCCTTCACAGATGCTGCCAGACCTGCTGAGCTTTTCCAGCAACTTTGTTTTTGTTCTCATCACTTATACCATCGCCAGAAGCTCATGAAGTTCTGTTCAAGTACATGCAACTTTTGCCCATACTGCAGCTGCTGCCCTACCTCATCAGTATCTCTGCAATTCGGAATCCAATGCCAGATCCCCCTCCTGTGATGAATGCCACTTTGTCCCTATTCAGAGATGTAAGAGGTTAACACTAATAATTATTTATTACTTTATTAAAAGCAGTAAGTACAATTACACCTCCCATCACAGCAGTCCTGTCGTGTGCAAGGGAAAGCTCCTCCCAACGTAATCAAAGCGCACCAAAAACACTGTTCCAAAGAACATTTGCAAGCAAAAGGGATCCTTTAAACATAACTCACTGTCACTTGCCCCAAATTACACATTGAAAATATAAGACGGCTTACTTCAGTATGTGAGATAACAAGGTGTAGAGCTGGATGAACACAGCAGGCCAAGCAGCATAAGAGGAGCCGGAAGGCTGACGTTTCGGGCCTAGACCGATACGTCAGCCTTCCCGCTCCTCTGACGCTGCTTGGCCGGCTGTGTTCATCCAGCTCTACACCTTGTTCCTCAGATTCTCCAACATCTGCAGTTCCTACTATCTCTTACTTCAGTATGTCATGGCTGAATATATACGAATAGTTCAACAAACAATCATCAGTATCCACTTCCTGAGGACTGTTGCCCATGGCAGATATGATTATTTCTTAGGAATCGGTTTTAATCTTCATTCTGCCTTATTTTGGTAAAGGGAGTGAAGCTCCTACACAGACCCCAAAAAAGAGTTCTCACAAACTCTAGAGATAATTTCCGGAGACTGAACCCTTCCGTCTCTGGACAGAGATCTTGGAACAGGTCCAGATGAACTCTAACTCAAATACCTTTTGAGGGCCCTAGTCACAGGTTCAAAATCCCACATAACACGCCCCTCAACCAGCACCGTCCACCGCCCCCCCCAATTAGTACTGAGCATGCGCCGCCGTCAGGCAGATGTCGGGCAAAACTACATTTCCCACAATGCCATTTAATCGGATCAACCCTCGTGTATTTTCGATATGATCGGCATTTTTCGGCATGGAAGCGTCGCTTCCGTTCTCGCCGGTTGTTACGGCAACTGCAGGTACGCTAAAGCGATCTTGAATCGGAGCTAACACCAGGAAAACGTGCAAGAGGACGGCCAGCACCCGTTGTTCTACAGGTAACGCCGCTTTCAGTCACCCACGGATCGAGGGGAGGCACCAGCTTTTTTCAAGTGGATAATGCGGAGTTGTAGTTGCAGATAGGCCGCAGCCTGGAGGCACAGTACTAGCTGAGTCGCGTTATGTGTCAGTTGGATTGGGAAATTTCAACATCAGGGCGGGATATTCGGGATCATCAATCGGCGCATTCAGAAAAATCTCAGGGACCAACACTGCAAACAGGTAGCACCCGGAACACAACACCCCCTTCCACTCCATTACTAAAACAACTCACAGCCATAAAGCAGAACAGCGCAGATTCTAGAAATCTGAAACAAAAACAGAAAATGCTGAAAACACAGCAAGTTCGGCAGCATCTGTGAAGAATAAAAACAGACTTCAGGTCGATGACCTAACAACAGAACTGGGAAAGGTTATAAACGTAATAAAGTTTGAGCAAGAGTTGCTAGGACCCACCTTACCATTGAAACGCTTCAAAAACGCCTAGCCCATCACTAAAACACCCTACCACTAAATCATCTGCAAATCCATCACCAAAATATGACAACACGTGCCCTGCCCCCAGCCCCATCATTAAAGTGCAAGAGTAACATGTCCCCACCATCACAAACCACAATGACATCCCCACTTCCCAGCCTGAGCGATCCAATCTGACCAAGATGAGTGTTGGAAGAGCCTTACGCCCGAAGCTTTGCTAGTCGAGGTCTGGGACTGGTCACAAGGAAGATTGTTGCCAGTGTGACTCTACACTCTTTAACTTTTGCTATAGATAGTTGGAGCTGTAACTGGTTCCTCAATGTAATTGTCAATAAGGGAACAGGGATTATCAAAATACTGCAAGCTTTTTTTTAATTGAGTTGAGCTGACAATTTTTAATGTATTGTTGATCAGGCTTTTATTGAAATTGCATTGTCTTCTGACAGAATTGGACAGAAGCTTACCTTACTGTGTTAAGATGGCAGTTTACTTTGATCATCATATTGAAGCACCTGAGAATGTCGGTTCTCCATCACAGATTGCTTGGCATCATATCCACCCATTATTGGCAGTGGCCTCTGTAAGCACCAGTTGCATTCCAGGGGGCAGTGTCGATGTGTATCTTGAGCAGGTGGGTATCTTGGAATTTTCTCTCTTTGGTTTGTTTGTCATTAGTTACACTGAGACATATCACTGAGAGCATCAATAATGAATGTCAGCAAGTTATTGATTGAAAAGGTATTACAAATGAGCCCAATCATCAGGAGACATGTAACTGTGTAGTTCTAGCAGATGTCACTGGAGTAGAAATTCTGGATGATTTTTCATGTTTGTAGAATCATAGTGTTGTTTCTGCACAGAAAGAGACCATGTAATGCCCATGTCAGCTCTCCGCAGAAGAAGTTTAATTAGTCTCAAACCCAACACTTTTCCTGTAGTTCTGCAAGTTAGGCAGCATCTGTGAAGAATAAAAACAGACTTCAGTTCGATGACCTAACAACAGATCTGGGAAGGGTTATAAATGTAATAAAGTTTGAGCAAGAGTTGTTGGGATCCACCCTACAATTGAAACACTAAAAAAAAACCCTAGCCGCCCCATCACTAAAAACACCCTACCACTAAATCATCTGCAAATCCATCACAAAAATATGACAACACGTTCCCTGCCCCCAGCCCGATCATTAAAGTTCAATAGTAACATGTCCCCACCATCACAAACCACAATGACATCCCCACTTTCCAGCCTGCAGCAATCCAATCCGACCAAGATGACTGATGGAAGAGTCTTACTCCCGAAACTTAGCTAGGCGAGGTCTGGAACTGGTCACAAGGAAGATTGTTGCCAGTGTGATTCTACACTCTTTAACTTTTGCAATAGATAGTTGGAGCTGTAACTGGTTCCTCATTGTCAATAAGGTGTAGTTCTACAATTTTTTTCTCTTCAGGTGCTAATCCAATTCTCTTTTGAAAGCAACAGTTGACTCTGCCTCCACCACACAGTCAAGCAGCATATACCACATTCTAACCACATGCTGTATAATAGATATTTATATTCATGATATGGTTGGCTACTTTCCCAGTCACTGAAATTTGTGTGTCTTCTAGTTTTTGACCCTTCCACCACTGGGAGCTGTTTCTTCCTATTTTTCTATTGGGAGCAAAACACTATAGTTATTTGGATGACGGCAGTTGAAGGCAGTGGGAGTGGTGAGTGTGAAGAGAAGCCTGTGCCTATCGTAGGCATGTTGTAATGTTTCAGTCCTTCAAGAAATACTGTAATGAATTAAACTACAAAATATGACTATTATCATCTGTATTATAATGTTACTCTAACTGACTCTGGCCTCTAAAATCTAAAATTAACCTGACCTACAGGACCAGAACCATTGGATATGAGTACTATATTAAATTAAAGTAAATATTTTGCACCTTTTCCCCTCCTCCCACTCCCCACTCAACTCCCTGCCCCAACCAATGCAGTTCTTTAGAAATTCATTTTTGCTTGGTTTATTGATTATGTATTATTGTCCAAAATGAAGCACAGCTCTAAATATATATTCCAGGCCTGCCCCTTTTGCACAGCAACATGACTGATTCTACAGGTGGCACATTGGGCATTTATTAACTTCAGTTGAAGATTCAAGTTTGAAACTGAAACATACTGGAATTATATGCTCTCACAGCATGGGAGCAAAAGTACTAAAAGCAGACTGTAATAACTATGCAGAGGCCAATATCCCGTCATCAGGTCACCCTTTATTTACACCTGCATAGTACTTGATATTAGTCTGGCTTCCTCAGACTGAGCAGAACTTCTGACACTCCTGTTTATATCCGTCAGCCAAGGCTCCCTGATTGGACCAGGTTAACAGCCCTAATCAGGAAACTCATATTCTATGAGGTCCACCTAGCTGACCTCATTACAATCACTACACAAACTCATGTCACCTTGCACCACTGGATGTGATAATTATGTGTTCTTATATAATGAAATAGCTAGTGTCTACATTGAGGTTCCATATAATGTTAAAGTTAACAATGTATACGCTAAGTGGGAAGTAATGTTGACTAACCTCTTCTTATTTATAGGGAGAACACATTCCTAATTCACACATTGAGCGTCCCTTCCAGCCAGCTCTTATCAGTTGGCATCCTTCCAAGAAGGTTGTAGCGACTGGATGGGAAACTGGAGCAGTGATATTTTGGTCTGAACAGGGTGTGGATGAACAACAAATAGCAGCTGGCACACATCGAGCTCAGATCACCATCTTGGAGTGGGGCAGCAATGGCACACGCCTGGTCTCTGCTGATAAGGTAGATGAGAGAGGATACCAAAGTAATATATTACAGATGCTGGAAACCTGATTTTAAAAAAAGGAAATGCTGGAAATACTCAGCAGATCTTATCATAGAATCAGCTGACAGCATCTGCAGAAAGAGAAACAGAATTAATGTTTTGGTTGATCTGGTTGAAACATCATTAACCTGAAACATTAAATCTGTTTCTCTCTCCACAATGCTGCTTGATCTACTAAATATTTTTAATATTTGAGGAGGTGATGGCCTAGTGATGATATCACTGGACCATTAATCCAGAGACCCAGGAAATGTTCTGGGGACCAGGGTTTGATTTCTGCCATAGCACTTGTGGAATTTGAATTTAATAAATATCTGGAATTGAGAATCTAATGATGACCACCAATCCATTGTCGATTAGTGCAAAAGCCCTCTGTTTCATGAATGTTCTTTGAGGATGGAAACTGCCATCCTTACCGGGTCTGATCTACATGTGACTCCAGACCCAGAGCTGTGCACTTCACTCTTACCTGTCCTCTGGGATGGGCAATAAATGCCAAACTAGTGACACCCTCATCCCCTGAATGAATAAAAAAAATCCTTTTTTATTTCAGGAGGGGATGTTGAGATTTGGCCAGGTCTAACTGCGATGCCGACACAATGTAATTTTAAAGAAACATTTTATCAATACTCTAATGTGAGAAAATGAGGCATTTTCTAGACAATTATTTCTTGCAACATTGTCTAAAAGTGTCCATAGAGTTAATGGCACAACCTTGCAATGCGTGAGGAAATCTTAGAAACTTGGCATTCTCTTCTCTCTCCTATAGTGTCTCCTCACTGTTTCATTATCAACATTTATATAATGTAGTTACAGTAACATTGCCATTGTGGTACTCAACTAGCACTCCAGAGGCTGGGAGTTCATATGGCACTATGGCATGTTGAAATTGAGTTTAAAAAATTTAATTGGCAAATTGGTATCAGAATCAAAATGGGAATTGTTGGATTGCCTTAAAAACCCATAAATACAATATGAAGAAACGGTGCATCATTCCCACCCACTTTGACTTGCACAGCCCTCTAAACTTCCATGTAAAGACTACATGAAGTTTTGACTAATGCAAATAACAAAACATTTCTGGAACAACAACAGAAATTACTGGAGAAACTTGGCATGTCTGGCAGCATCTATGGAGAGAAAGCAGAGTTCATGTTTCAAGTTGAGAGGCCTTTCATCAGAACTGATAATCATTGGGAAGAGGTGGTATTTATGCTGATGACAGGATATGGGGGCAAAAAGGAGTGAGTGGATAGATGGAGATGGAGGCCAGAGAGAGAAAAAAAAAGTTAGGCAGACAAAAGGATGATTTATATTAAGACAGGGAAGAAGAAAAGCTGGTGATGGGGACATTGTGTAGGTGAAATTGGGTTGGCAATGGTGAAAGCATCTCATACCATGACAGAGCCTGTGGTGTGGAGGTGGGTAAAGGACATGGATGGAGGTGTTCAGGCTGTAAAATTATTGACCTTGATATTGAGTCCTGAGGCTGTAGGGTCTCCAAGTGAAAGATGAAATGCTGTTCTTCTAGCTTGTGCTGAGTCTCGCTGGATATTTGAGCGATCTTTTTAACCATGTATAATCATATGATTGTTTCAATGATAAATGCAGCCAGTTTGTGACACTTACTGGATATGCACAGCTCTGGCTATCAGTTTCAGATTGTGGTAATGAGTTCTGTGAATAATGAGCTCTATTCCTGTTGAAGACCAGAAGTAGCTGACGGGTGAAATATTTTCCATTTTGTGTACAAAATTCTCTTCTTGCCTGCAGGTTCCATTTTATGATTGGCTTGTTTTTATGTCACATTCAGTCCATTTAGTCTGCAGTCTTTTATTCCACAATTTACCCTCTCAAAACCCACTGTTTCCCTTGTTCATGACACATTTAAAGAAGTCATAATATCTCCATTGGAAGCAAATATATATTGCTAATATATGCAAAGTAATGTGTTATTTTAGCAGTGATGTATTCAAGCACTGGAGTATGGTTCAGAACTAGAAAGGATAAAAATTCATTAAGTATATTGTGAAATTTTTTGAATCCTATATAAATATTTAGTTATTTTTCTGTAGAATACTTGAAACATAACTTGAGTGCATAAGTTGACAATGTTACCTGTAAAACTGATGCATAAGGAGACGAGAGATGATGAAGGTGGATTTTGTCTCATCTCTAATAAATGACCAGTTTCTCTGGCACAAATTTAGATGTTTCCTATACCCATGTACCTTCATTTGTTTGCTGCCAGGCTGGAGTTCTGATGGTGTGGCGTGTGGATCAGCATGGACGCATACAAGGATTACCACTTGGTAAACAGGATTATGGCAAGCAGCTGACACACTGTATCTTCAAACCTCCTGCTCCAGGAGAGTAAGTACAATTTAAAGAACACAGAACAGTACAGTATAGGAACAGGCCTTTCAACCCACCAAGACCGCGCTGACCTATGTTACCTTTCCAAACTAAAAACCTTTTGCCTCAACGTGGTCTGTATCCCTGTATTCCCTGCCTATTCATTTATCTGTCAAGATGCCTCTTAAACATTGCTATTGTATCTGCATCCACCACCTCATTTGGCAGCACATTCCAGGCACTTGCCACCCTCTATGTAAAACCTTGCCTTTCACATCTCTTCTAAACTTACCCCGTTTTACCTTAAAACTATGTGCCCAAATAATTGACGTTTCTACCCTGGGAAAAATACTTCAAATATCCATTCTATCCGTGCCTGTCATAATTTTGTAAACTTCTATTAGGTCGCCCCCTCATCCTTCGACGTTCAAGTGAAAACAAACCAAATTTGTCCAATCTCTCCTCATTGCTAATACCCTCCAAACCAGGCAACATCATGGTAAACCACTTTTGTAAACTTGCCACTTAAGAAACATCTTTGCAGCCTAACACTCCATGATAAATGGAGGACAAGTATATCTGATATGAGCCAGCACTTCTGTTTCTGTGCCATTTGGTTGAGAAGACCCAGTGTAGGACTTGAGCACTTGGTCCAGATTATCCTTTCATTTTTCTGCTAAAGCAATGCTGCATTACATTAGGTGTCATTTTGCAGGCACTATATCAAAATGAACCTGGTTGCCCAAACGTGTGGTTCAGGTGGTGGTTAAAGATCCCATAATTTTCTTTGGTGTCACAGCCAGAATTCCTCACTCAACAACTCAACTAAACATAGTTTGATTGATCATTATGAGTTCTTGTTGCAAGTAAAATGGTTGCTGTGTTTGACTACATATTAATAGACCATTGCTTTGCACTTCAAAATGTGTGGAGTACTTTGAAATTTCTCTGCAAGAAGTAATAACGTGACCTAAGTTTAGACCTATCCACCTACTGAAAGAGAGCTGCATCAATATAATTTCTAGTCCAGGACAGATCCAGAAAAAATGTAGCGTGTTCTATGTTTTATTGCTGTTGCTGCATACCAGAGATTAACAGGAGCTGCTATATGTATTGATAGCTAACAGTACATATAGAAGAATGAGACTGATAGACTGGTTCATTCTACAGAGACCTCGTACAATTGGCTAAAGCTGCAGTAAGTGGGGATGAAAATGCTTTGGATATGTTCAACTGGAGAAAGGTTGGAAAGGGAGACGCACCATTTAAAGTTGGACTTCAGCAAGGAATCACATGTTTTGTCAGTGCAACAGATGGTGAGCAAAATACACTCTGGGTAACTTGTTAAACATTGCAGTTTGTTCTACAGATTCATGAAAATCCTAAAAGATGTAGTTTCCACTGGTTGCAGTAATTACAACGAAGACTGATGTATTCAGAGAAGAGAGATGGAGTGATATTTTTCAAGTTAAGTTTCAAAAATTGTCATTACCCAAAAATGAACATAAGTTATTCAATTTCCTCCTCTGAGGAATAGCATCATTTAGTTTTCATAGAATCATAGAATCCCCACAGTATGGAAACAGGCCATTTGGCCCATTGAGTCCACACCAACCCTCGGAAGAACATCCCACCCAGACCCACCCCATTCCTGTAACCCAGCATTTTCCATGGCTAATTCACCTTACCTGCACACCTTGGACATTATGGGCAATTTAGAATGGCCAATCCACCTAACCTGCACATGTTTGAACTGTGGGAGGAAACCGGCGCACCTAGAAGAAACCCATGCAGACACGGGGAGAATGTGCAAATTCCACTAAGATGTTTTTTATGCTGTACTTTATTAATCTTTACCCTCAGTATTTGCATTGTGAAGAATTTCTGCAACCTTGCCAGTGGCATGTTTCACCTGTAAGTGTTGCCTGCACTTGCAGCTAGATGTCAACAGGACTAAACTGTATTCCCTGAATTGGAAAAATTATAGTGTTTCTTTTCCCAAACATGCTGCCAGATCTACTGAGTATTTTCAACGCTTTGTTTTTGATTCTCTAAATTAGGGACTGTCTACTACGTTGGTGAGAAAGGGAAGAGTTTACAGGTCCTCCGTACTGATAGGCCAATCAGGAAGCTCATGTACATGGAAGGGAAGGAAATCCTGATGGTTGTGACTGAAGCACTTTTCCTATCTCAGCATAGTATTGCTCTTGATGGAACAAGTCAAGAGCTTATGAAGGTATGGGCATGTATAGGGCATGTGTCTCTAGAACTTCAGTAAATCTCTAATCTTACTTATTTTAGATAACAAAGAGTTCTAACATTTTTGGGGATGGTTCTTATCTGTTGGTTACGTTGGGTGGTAATACCATAACTTGCATTTCTTGCTTCCAGTTTAGCTCTATTTTGCTCCTTATTATTCTAAGCCAGGCAGTGTTCCTGACACAGGGGATACAGTGCTGTTGAATTTGGCAGACATCAAAGAAATAGGTTTAAGGAGCACCTTTAAGGGGGAGAAAAGGACAGAGAAGTGGAGCAGGAATGGATGCTGACAGTAGATTTTAGATACAAAGTGGAACAGAAATTGTTACATTTTGGATAATGTTTCTGCTTGTTCCTCTCAAATTTGAAATATATGGAAGCTTTTTCATTTTACTTTTGCACAATTAACTTGCGAAAAAAGATGCTTGCTTCCTGATATAAGTTTTAGCTGTTTAGGCGAGAGGCCAGCCATGGGAGTGGAACTTTATGCCAGAAAGATTTACAGTCTCAGGAAGTGGAGAAAAGCTGATGGTTGAAAATAACATTTTTAGTGTGATTCACTAAATGTCCTGTGCTTTAGTTGAGATTGTTACTCTGTTGTCTGAATTGTTCACTGCCCATTCAGATATTCTGAGTAAATGATGTATCTTTACAAGGCCTCCATTGTACCTGTTTCTTTTTTTGTTTGCAGGTAAAGCTGAGTGGAAAGGCAGGCCAAAAAGCTGATATAATCTGGGCAGAGAGTGGCCTTCTCATTACAGCAACAGGCGAGATAGTTATTAGGTGAGGACTGAATGGGTTTCACTGCATTGCAATGTCATATTGTTTGAATGAAGTCTTAAAATGTTGTCCATTTTATTGTGGTGTCCTGTGACTTTAATCCATTTTCACTTGGGTTTTATATGAAAACCTGCTTCCACTTGTTGGATTTAATGACCTATGCTGCAAGTTACTGTGTATCTTTTATTTGCATTGAAAGCAACATACGCGTAGTTGACAACTGGAACCAGGAATATTTGCTGATAAGAGAGCTAGGATGCCAAAATGATTTGCAGGCATAATTAAGTAAACTGCTTCCCTGGTTTTCGATTCTTTTTATTTTTGTAGAGTGTCAAACAAGTTTGAGTTTTGTTCTTCTTTTGAGAAAATTGGAGTCAATTTACTTTTTGGTTTTCGACCTAGAAACAAATATTTCAGTGAAACTTGGAATCCTTCCTCGGTCATGAAAAATGTAAATATGGGTAGATTGGGAGAAAGCCTAGTGTACCTTCTAAAATCAGAAGCCTAACTTCAAGAGACCAGAGATTGATGCTGTTCCTTACCCTGCTGTACCTTCCTTCTGTACACTCTCCAATCATGTGTCCCAATTTCGTGTACATTTCATTTACCATATACATTCCTCAAGGAGCAGGAAAGCTGAAGCTTTTTTTTCTGAAGAAGGGTCCAGACCCAAAACGTCAGCTTTCCTGCTCCTCTGATCCTGCCTGGTCTGCTGTGTTCATCCAGCTCCACACCTTGTTATCTCAGACTCCAGCATCGGCAGTTCCTACTATCTCTGATGTACATTCCTTGGTTGTTCTTCCCCCACATTATGAACATTCCCTGGTTACTCTCCCCAACGATGTGTATGCTGTCCTTCATATCGTGTGCATGCCTGTTTTCTTCTCCCAAATCCATCTGCATTTTCCATCCATTGACTTCTACACCACGTACATTCTCTGGCTACTCTCCAGCACATTGCATATATTTTCCCAGCTGATCTCCCATACCCCATGTCCATTTTTCCTGTGTTCTTTTCCCCCACTCCATGTGTGAACCCCTCTCCCCCATTGCTGCTTATTCCTGTATGTTCATATATTGGCTAGTTCTTGCATCATTGTTTTATATACCTGGAGATTCAGTTTATGAGGGGCCTTTGAAGGAAAATGGCCGTTTTTATTTTTCATAAAATTAACAAAGCAAATTACAGATTAAAATATGGATGAAAGTACATATGTCAAACAGATTCATCTCATGAGTTTGGATTAATCATGACGTTTTAAAAAAAACTGACTACAGCACCTGGGGCTCCATTAAGCTGGAATTCTTTGTAAGGAATAAGTCTCCATGATATTTAAAAAATAATGCAGACCTCAGGTCATTGAAGTAGGAATGGGTAATGATGTTGATTCCATTATTATAGCATTCTACAGCATCACCTTGTTTTTGACATACAAATTTTGGATTTCCTGTCCATTTCTGAAAGTCAAGATGTTGAAGGGTAATATAGTTTTTGTAACTTTCTGATTCTGCAAGCCATGTTATCATACTAGTTGCTGGGAAACTTGTTAATTCAAAAGTGAACATGACATTCAATGTCGGATGTTTGACTTTCTGATGAGTTGTTAAACTGAGGCCCACTTCATTTTTCTATAGCTAAAAAAAAGTTATGATGTCATCGAAAGAAGAACAAGACAAATTCTTGCAGTATCCTGGCTATTATTGATTCTTCAGCCAACATCAATGTCAGCAGGAGTTTGCAAATTGGCTGCTGCACTTCCCTACTTCACAGTATGACTTCATTGTGAAATTCTTTAGAACATTCTTTATTTTTCTTTCTTAGAAACATAAAAAATAGGGGCATGAATCGGCCATTGAACCCATTGAGCCTGCTCCATCATTCACTACCATCGTGACTGATCCGCTATTCCAAAGCCCTATTCCTCTGGTCTCTCCATCCTCCTCGATGCTTTTAATGTCTAGAAATCTATTTTTTTTTAAACATATTCAGTAATGTGACCTTCACAGTCTTCTGTGATGGAGAATTTGACAAGTTCATCACCTTCTGAGTGAAGAAATTTCTCCTCATCTCTGTCTTAAATGGCCTACCTCAATGTGGCTCCTCGTTCTAGATGCCCCACACAGGGGGAATATCATGCTGTATTCTGCCTGTGCAGCCCTGTCAGAATTCTACTCATTTCAATGAGATCACTCTCATCCTTCTAAAATTCAGTGAATGCAGGCCTATACAACTCAATCTCTCTTCTTATGATAATCCTACCATCCCAGGAATCAGTCTGGTGAGCCCTTGTTGTAGTCCCTCCATAGTAAGTGTACATTTTCTTAGGTAAAGAGACCAAAACTGCAAACAATACCCCAGCAGTGGTCTCACCAAGGCTCTGTGCATCTGGAATAAGACATCCCTGCTCGTATACTTAAATCCTCTTGCAACAATGGCAAATATGTTATTTGGTTTCCTAACTGTTTGCTGTGCCTGCTTGCTTGATGTCAGTGACTGATTTAGAAAAGCACCCAGATCCCTTTGTACATCAACATTTCCCGATTTAGCACCATTTATATAATACTCTTCCATTCTTTTTCCCCTACCAAACTGGATAACCTTACATTTATCCACTCTATAGTACATGTGCCGTGTAATTTCCCACTACATTAACTTGTCTAAATTGGCTCAAAGCCTCTTTAGATCCCCCTCACGACTTGCAATCCCACCTGGTTCAATGTTGGCAGCAAACTTGGAAATATTTAATTTGAATCCTTCATCCAATGATTGAAATATTTTGTGAATAGTTGGGGCCCAAGCGCTGATCTCAATGGTACCCCAATCCACCACCTTCCACTTATTCCTGTTCTGTGTTTTCTGTCTGCTAACCAAATCTCAATCCATTACACTATATTACCCCAAATCCGATAAGCCTTCATTTTGCACACTGACCTCTTTTGTAGGTCTTCATCAAAAGCTTTGTGAACAACCAAATACACCATTCTCACTTATCTGTTATAAACAGTAATATCCTCAAAAAACTCCAGTAGATTTGTCAAAGATTATTTCCCTTTCATTGATCCGTATTCACTTTGTTTAATCCTGTTAAAATTTCCTAATTGCCCTGTTATAGTTTCTTAATAATCAATTGTTTTCAGTGAGGTAATATTTCTCCCAGACAGTTTAATTCAGCTTGGTCATGTAACTTTGCCAGTACATTGCAACCCACAGGAGTAGACTCATAATGTGCCCCAACGGTGTTGTTGTCAGAACTCCAGTCAAACTACTGCACAGTAAATTAGACAATAGCAGGCTATGAAAGTAATCTTGAGGGAAGGTCTTATGGGAAAGGCTGAGGGACTTGAGGCTGTTTTTGTTAGAGAGAAGAAGGTTAAGAGGTGACTTAATAGAGACATACAAGATGATCAGAGGATTAGATAGGTGGACAGTGGGAGCCTGTTTCCTCAGATGGTGATGGCTAGCATGAGGGGACATAGCTTTAAATTGAGGGGTGATAGATATAGGACAGATGTCAGAGGTAGGTTCTTTACTCAGAGAGTAGTAAGGGCGTGGAATGCCCTGCCTGCAAAAGTAGTAGACTCGCCAACTTTAAGGGCATTTAAATGGTCATTGGATAAACATATGGATGATAATGGAATAGTTTAGGTTAGATGGGCTTCAGATTGGTTTCACAGGTCGGCGTAACATCGAGGGCCGAAGGGCCTGTACTGTGCTGTAATGTTCTATGTTCTATGTTCTATACTACGTTTTGAGCATCTGCCTAATATTGATGTGTTTAAGTGAAGAGTTTTTTTTTCTATCTGTTCTACAATGGATATTTTTTATTGATGTTATGTATGTCATTTAATTGAACACAATCATGTAATTTGAATCCCCTCCACTTAGTCTATCTAATATTGCATCTGGAATATTAGTCACAGTTTTGTAGCAGCATTTATTATTTTTAAAAAAAACTTTAGAAATCATTTACTCCCAATCTTATGATCCCTAATGTAAAAGTCTCATGTTAAATTGCACTGTATAATGTGTCAGTGAGTTGTATAGCATCTTTTAGTGTATCTGCTTTGAGAACATGAAGTGACCATTATGAAATTTGTGCTGTTTTTCCAACAGACTCTGGGATTTAGATAAAGATGAGAATTACACTTTGACACTAGATGAACATCTGGGGTTTAGCACTGGAGAAATCATAAATTGCATCTCATACAGTGAAAGTAAAGGTAGGTTTGTATCTTGCTGTGTCTTTCTACTTTCTACTTCCTTCATACTGCAATGTAACCTTTGTGACAAAGACCCACAAACTACATAGCCCTTTAATGAACTATTTTAAAGAATAATTATGGCTCAAGAAAATTTCTGATTAGTTTTTCAGCAAAGATGTGGACCTAGAACATGTAATTTTGGATCCGTTAATATTGTGAGATGAGATATGTTTACATCTTTTTAACGGATTGTCTCAGTTTCAGTAGTGAAATTTGTCACAGCTCCCAAAATATGAAGAGTTTTCAGAGCAAATTGTTGGGACTGGATTAGCCTGATGTTCCTCATTAAAATGAAAACTATAAATAAAGCAGTTTATTTTTCAGTTTTTTAGTTATATAGCATCATACAGACAGTAAAAAAGCTCAGGGAAAAGCTATAGAATTGTACTAACCATGAGTTAACACAGCACAGTGAAGATATGCACTGCAATGAGTACCTTCATGGTTTGTTGATGATTATATTCTCTGTTCGGCTTGCTATATATGTGATAAAATTCTTTTTATTTGTTTCCAGTTTTTTGTACTGAACAAGACAGCAATCTAGGACTGGTAATATGTTTGGAACAGACAGTTCCGAGAGTTGCAAAGTGACAATTCTGCCCTGCAATAGTGGGAGGACTTACTGCAACGTCTTCAGTAGGTCATTCAGCACAGTTTAGAGGTCACCGAAGAGGAGTTCAAAGGTCATAGTCTTTTGGGAAAGGAGGTAGATAGCAACAGAAGCAGACTCCATTGTCAGGAAATGATGATGTTAAACGCTGTTGAACTACATGAAGTTTGTGTATTGATAGTTCATGGAAGTCGTAGAAGCTGTGGGGATTCAGAAGGTACTAGTGCCGCTGTTGGTTCTGTACAACTGAGAGTGTAGGTTGAAAGGCCCACAGCAGTATTTGCTCGATGTAACTAAGTAAGATTGGAGCTCAGGGGAAAACCGAATGGCAGTTTTAGCTTGATATAGCTAGATGTTGATGAAGAGCTCAGGTTATACTTAGATGTGAGTAAGGACTGCAATTGCAGATTCCAGTGGAATGTAGACCAAGGCAATTGGGTGATTAAGCAGAATCGGAATGATTATTGAGGTAGTCCATGACCAAATGGCTCTTGAGTTGCAAGGCCAGACTGGCAAAAATGAAGAATTGTGATCTCTTCTGAAGTTTAATTAGATTTGACAGTGCCGCCTCTCTTTTACATTTTTTTAATGGGAGTGGTAGGCGGAATGCTGAGAAATCCATGGAAATTACCTTGACATGTTTGCCTTTTGATTTATATTGTGAGTTTTTGATCTTTGTATATTACCTATATTTTCAATGTGTTAATTTGGGTGTCAGAAATTGATTGTATTACTGTTCTGACATTGTATGGTAAATTTATTGCCGTATGTTCGAAACCATGGAAATTTGTGAATTTTTATTCTCTTAGTAATTCCCCTGTATCTCTTACTTTGTCTAATTCAAAAATAAATACTGATCCCTAGCCAGACCGTAATGTAAATTTGACGGTCTGGTTTGGGATCATAACAGAGGTGTCTCAGGTCAAATGATGGCATTCCTCCTTTCATTTTAGTGTGTCATCTTCTTGCTTTTATAAAGGTAACTGGATCATTACAGGCAATGATACATAACAGTATTTTTAACCCTTTTAGTATTTCTCAATTAAAATGCATTTCAGTCTCAATATTTGGTCTTTGTGGCCTCCTCTACCCAGTAGCTGTGACTTGAGTTACAGTTACTTCACTATTTACAGACAGATTGTAAAGACTGTGTCTTTCCATTTTTCCTGTATTTCTACTTGTGGACTGAGAAAATAACTATTTTAAAACAAAAAAATGATTGCTTGAGAATTACTGTATGTTTTGAAAGTAAATAACATTGCGTGCATTGTAGGTACCATTTACATAGTTATTTGTTTGAGCAGTGTTTAAAGTATGGTTACAGATGACCTGGAGCTGAGGAGTTGTGTACAGATGGAGCTATGGATGGTACAAGTAGCTGATTGGTCTGTGGACAAGTGACCAATTGTTGATGACAAAGACCTTCAGCTTGCCAACAACTACGTGATTGGTTCTCAGGTAGCTGAACAGCTTGGGACCGTGAATAAGATACACAGAAGCCTTCTGACCACCACTAACTTAGGAGCTCTCATTGTCCTCTGTAGTAAAAGCCATTTTAAGCCTAAAATAAAACTAGTTCATCTTTCCTTTGGCAGTTGCTGTAAATTGTGGCTTTTAATTGATAAATCAGAAACTTTTATACGTGAACCAGCCACCTTGTGTCCCTTGCAAACCAATGAAAGCACCTGAAGAAGGCAACCAAGAAGCAGCATTATAACCAGCACAAGAATCACAAGAATCATCTCAGCGACCCATGTGATCAGGAACCATTGAACTACCTTCCCAGTCTTTCTGCCCGTCCAGGACAGCCATGTTTGTTTCTCTGTCCGTGCATCTGTGTGTAAGAGGGAGTTAATAAGGGTATCAAAACTTGCTGAATTCAACTCATTTCATACATATAGAAAGACTTAGATTTTTATGGGTCCAATTGGCAAGTTATTTGCACAGAAGGCCCCATAAACAAAAAAGAAGTGGCTGACCAAATTGATCTGCCTTTGGTGTTAATTGAAGAAGCAATGTTGACCCGGCAATCTCTTCAAAAAGTGCATGATCCACCTTAATCGGCCTCAGTTTAATGTTTCATTTAAGACATCAACTGGACTTCTGGAAAACATTTGATAGAACCACCATTACATGATTGAATGTATTCTATAGTCCTCCAACTGCCAGGAAAGCAATTTTTAAGAGTGTAATGCAAAGATGCAAATACTCTAGAGTAGCTTTAATGAGGGACTTTAATGTGGACTGGGATTGTAATTGTGTTAAGGACAGAGCAGGGGAAACATTTCTGAATTTCAGGAGAATTTTCTAGAACTCTCTGAAGTAGCTTCTTCGTTTCTGCATCTAAATCAGCAGGTGTCCTTTTACTATGAGATACTGTGAACAGATGGTAGAATTGGCATCCAATACTTCAATAGTTTCTGTTGAACTTATTGTTGTCAACTGCGTCACATGAGCACGTCCCTGGCCATTGGAACTTCATCCATTTTTTTCAAAATGTCCCATTCACCCTAAGTTGAAAGGGGAATTTTAAAGTGTAGTTGGTAAAGTTCAGCACTCGTGATGATATGACAAAGATTAGGCCAATAGTACAAGTCAGAATCAGGCTGAACATAAAAAGTTCAGAGGGAATATGAGAAAAGAAATAAGATTAGCAAAGAAAGAACATGATAAGAGATGGCTGCCAACATCTAAAACTCTTCTATGGCATTTACTGGTTAGTATCATACCTAGGATATCATACCTGAGATAAAATAATATGGTTGTGGTTGTTGCAGGCAATTATCTTGACTCCTGAGTATCATTACAGGAGTGTCCTTGGCCCAACCACCTTCAGCTGCTTCTGTTAGAAACCCAGAAATGGTGATGTCTGCTGTTAACTACACTGCGTTCAGTATTGTTCACAACTCTGCAGATACTGAAACAGCAAGTGCCAGACAAACACCATCTCTGACAAGGGAGAATCGAACTGTCTCTCATTGATATTCAATGACATTGCCATTGCTGAATTTATTTTTATTCATTCATAGGATGAGGATGTTGCTGGCAAGGCCAGCATTTATTTCCCATCCCTCATTGCCCAGTAGGCATTAAGAATCAACCACATTGCTGTGGTCTGGACTTAGATTTAGGCCAGACCAGGTGAGGATGGCAGTTTCCTTCTCTAAAGGACATTACTGAACCAGATGGATTTTTCCAACAATCGATCATAGATTCATAGTCATCACTGGACTCATAATTCCAGATTTTTATTAAATATCACCAACTGCCATAGCAGGATTTTAACCTGAGTCCTCAGAACATTACCTAGCTGTCTGGATTAACAGTTCAGTGATAATACTACAAGGCCATTGCCGACTCCAGCATCAAGATTCTGGGGGTTATTATTGATTATAAACCTAAACTGGATGGTTAACTGTCCACCACCTGAAACATTCACTTCCTGCACAATACACAGTAATGGCAGTTGTATCATCTGCAGCAACTCATGAAGGACGCTTTGACAGTACCTTCCAAATCCACAAACTGTCACCGGGAAGAACAAGCAGGCATGTGGGAATGCACCAAATGCAAGTTTCCCTCTAAGCCACACAGCACCCTGACTTGGAACCATATTACTTTTCTATAACTGTTGTTGAGTAAAACTTCTGGGACTCCCTCTCTTACAGCAGTTTAGGCTTGCATATATCACATAAACTGCAGCTATTGAAGAAGAATGCTTACTACAACTTTGTCAAGGACAATTACAGATGTGCAATAAATGCTAGCATTAGCAGCATGCTTACATCCCATGAACAATTTTTGTTTAAAAAATGTTTCTTTAACCCATTGTTATTGACCTGAGAATCTCTTTCTGCAGATGCTGCCAGACCTGCTTCATGCATTTTCTATTTCCATTTTACGTTATTAATTGGTTTTGGTTGAGGACTTTTTCTGAATATTATAGACTGTAGACTATATTATAGCATTGTCATCTTTTTCTGAGCTCCATGGTGACGTCCAAGATCCCTGTGTGATCCTAATTAGGCCTAATTGTCAGTACATTATTTGATTGTGTGGTCTGTTGCATTACTGCTTTGCTATTCTCATGAACTATGTGTAAGGGTCATTGGATGTTAATCAGAAATGAGAACTAGTGCCACTCCATCATGAGGATTCTGATTTCAATTGCAGTGCATTGTTTTACTGCTTTGCATTGATTATTGATTCAAGATGGAACCTTGCAGATTTGTAAGTACCACGTCGAGGTATATATTTACTCCACCTGGAGACTAGGAATTGATCCAAGCATTGCGTTTTAAAGATAAATGTTGACAAATAAATTTGGAGGCTTATTCAGAAAACCATAAATTACTAAATCACTCATTCCTTACTCTATAAAGGATCTGATTGGAAGAATAACTTGATGTTTCCTAGGTATCATAGCAGCTGGCACCAGGAATGGACAGATTGCTTTGTGGCGAAAAACACTGGTCAACAGGTCGAATGGTTGCAGAATAGAAGGGAAAGATCAATGGAAATTACAAGCCCCAATTGATCTCGAAGGAAATATCACACAGATCAAGGTAAAAGAGGTGAAGACATGCTCCCTATGAGGTCACCTTTTTTGGATTCTGTGTATGGAGGTTTTGCTCTAGTTGCTGATCATTGCATGTGGTCTTAAAGCAAACTGTAGCTCTCAAACTAATATGTCCCCAAATAGAAAAAAGTTTATTATTGGTTGGGAAGTGTGTGAGAGTATATTGAGATTACTGTCCTCCTTCAGTTCCTTGTAGTCATAGAATCAAAAACAAAAAAATTAGAAGATTAGATGCAAAATTGTTACCCTGTCTAGACGGGACATTGCTGGTAGTGCAATTCATAGCACTTGCTCTTCTGCAACCTCTGGTATGCCACAATATTCATAGTGCACCTACTTTGCTGAAGTGTTAATGTTTTTTTAAAAATTCATGGCATATGGGCATCACTGGCTGGTCCAGCATTTATTGCCCATCCATAGTGATGGTGATGGTGGGCTGTAATCTTGAATGGCTGCAGTCTATTTGGTGTAGGTTGATCCACAATGCCATTAGGGAGGACATTCCAGAATTTTGACCCAGTGACACTGAAGAAATGGCAATATATTTCCAAGTCAGGATGGTGTGTATCTTGGAGGGAACCTTGTATGTGGTGGTGTTCCCATGTATCTGCTGCCCTTGTCCTATTAGATAACAGTTATTGTGGGTTTAGAGGATTCTGTCAAAGGAACCTTAATTAATTTCTGCAGTGCATTTTGTAGATAGTAACTGCTGCTATTGTTTAGATGGTGTAGTGATTGAATTTTGTGGATGTGGTGCCAATCAAGCAGGCTGCTTTGCCCTGGATGGTGTCAAGCTCCTTGAGTGTGTTGGAACTGCAGTCTCCCAGGCATGGGGGGAGATTCTATCGCAGAGCTGACTATGCCTTGCAGATGGTGGACAGGCTTTGGTGAGTTAGGAGGTGAGGTAGACGTTCAGGATTCCTCGCCTCTGGCCTGCTCGTGTAGCCACAGTGTTTCTGTGGCTAGTCTAGTTATATTTCTGGTCAATGGTAACCCTCAGGATGTTGATAGTGGGCAATTCAGTGATCATGTCACTGAATGTAAAGAGATGATTGTTAGATTCTGTCTTGTTTGAGATAGTCATTGTCTGGCAATTTGGTGTGAATGTTACTTGCCACTTTTCAGTCCAAACCTTGATATTGTCCAGGCCTTTCTGCATTTGGCCATGGACATCTTCAGTGTCCGAGCAATTGCGAATAGTGCTGAACATTATGCAGCCACCAGGGAACATCCTGATTTCTGACCTCCTGATGGAGGGAGAACAATGATGAAGCAGCTGAATAGGGTTGGGCCATGGAGACGACCCTCAAGAAGTAGTTCTTTGAAAGTGAAGTTTCAGGCAGACAGGGTAGTGAAGAAGGCATTTTGAAGATGGAACTCTTGCCATCATTGGTCAAAACATTGAGTATAGGAGTTGTGTTGTCATGTTGCGGCTGTACAGGTCATAGCTGAGGCCGCTTTTAGAATACTTCATTAAATTCTGGTCTCCCTGCTATAGGAAAGATGTTGTTAAACTTGAAAGGGTGCGGAAAAGATTTACAAAGATATTGCCCAGGTTAGAGGATTTGAGCTATAAGGACAGGCTGAACAGGCTGGGGCTATTTTTCCTGGAGCGTCAGCAACTAAGGAGTGACCTTATAGAGGTTTATAAAATCATGACTGGCATGAATAAGGTGAATAGCCAAGGTCTTTTTCCCAGGGTGGGGGGAGTCCGAAACTAGAGGGCATATGTTTAGAGGGATATGGACAAAATGCTGGCAAATGGTACTAGCTCAGTTTAGGATACATGGTCAGTGTGGATGAGTTGGACCGAATGGATGTTTCCTTCCTATATAATTCTATGACTCTTTGATAAATGTGCAGAGATATCCTAGAGCTGAAGTGACAAAACTCCACCAATGACAAACATCTTCCATCATGCCAAATATGATTCCAATCAGTGGAGAGTTTTCCTCCGATCCCCCTTGGTTCTGGTTTTGCTGAAGCTCCTTGATATCACATTTGATCAAACGTGGCCTTGATGTCAAGGGTGTTACTCTCAACTTACCTCTGGAATTCCGCATTTTTGTACATTTTTGTACCAAGGCTGTTTTGGATTCAGGAGCTGAATGATCATGATGGAAGCCAAACAGAGTGTTAGTGAGCAGGTTATTACTGAGAAAGTGCTGCTTGATAACACTGTTAATGATACCTTCCCATCACCTTACCAATTACTGAGAGTAGACTGAAGGGGCAGTTAATTGGCAAGATTGGATTTGTTGCTTAGATACTAGTGTTGTAGCTGGACTGAAACAGCTTGGCTTGGATCGTGGCAAGGCCTGTTGCAGATGTTGTCAGTTCTATTGCTGTATTGTTGTTAGAATCCATATCCTTTGCAGTATTGAGGGCCACCTGTTGTTTCTTGATATCATATGGAGTGAATTGAACTGCTGAAGGCTGGAATCTGTGACACTGGGACCTAGAGGTGACCGAGATGGATCATGTGCATGGCACTTCTGGCTGCAGTCAGATGCTTCAGATGCTGACAAATGTTTCAGCCTTACCTTTTGCATTGATGTGCTGAGCTCCACCATCATTGAGGATGGGGCTACTTGTGAAACCTTCTCCTCCAGTGAATTGTTTAATTGTCGACCAACATTTACGACTGGATGAGGCAAGACTGCAGAGCTTAGATCTGTTCCTTCGGTTGTGGAATCATGTCACCCCATCTGTCACTAGCTTATGTAGCCTGGCATGCAAATAGCCCTTTACTCATTTTTAGTCATGCCTGATGCTGCTCTAGACATGCTCTCCTGCATTCTTCTTTGAATTAGGATTGAACCCCTGGCTTGATGGTAATGGTAGTGTGGTGGATATATGAGCTATGAGGTTGCAGATTGTGTTTGAGTACAATTCTCTTGCTGCTGGCCCACTGCCCCTCATGGGGATGCGATCATGAGTTGCTAAATCTGTTTGAAGTCCATTCCATTTAGCATAAGGATTGTGCCTCATCTCATGATGGAGGATTTCGTCAATGTGAAGACAGAACTTTATATCCAAAAGGTCTCAGCAGTGATCAGTCCCACTGATACTTCGTGGACAGACTTATATGCAGCAGGCAGGATGATGTTAAGTATGTCTTTCTCACCTGTTGATTCCTTCACCACCTGTCGTAGACTCAGTCTAGGAACTATGTCATTTAGGACCCGAACAGCTTAGTCAGTAGTGGTGCTGCTGAGGCACTCTTGGCAGTGGACGTTCAAGTCACCAACCGAGAGTAAATTCTGTGCCCTTGCCACTCTCAGTGCTTCCTCCAAGTGGTGTTCAACATGGAGGAGTGCTAATTCATCAGCCAAATTGAGGGCTGTTTCTGATAATCAGCAGAAAGTTTCCTTGCCCATACTTGACTTGATGCCATGAGACTTTCTGGGGTATGGAGTCAATGTTGAAGACTCCCAGAACAGTTCCCTCTTGTCTGTATATCACTCTGCCACAACCTGTGCTACATCTGTCCCATTGATAGGATAGGACATACCCAGGGATGATGATAGTTATCATTGTGTGTAAAGAGCATTTCCATCTGTATGACTGTCGAGCTGTTGCTTCACTAGTTAGCGAGACAGCTATCCCAATTTTGACTCTAGCCCTTAGATGTTGGTAAAGAAAAAATAACAGAGTTTACATGACTGAATATGACACCCAGTTTTCTTCCTTTTTGTGACCTTTCGGCAGTTGATACAACTGAGTGGCTTGCTAGGCTACTTCAGAGGGCAGTTAAGAGTCAACCACATTGTTGTGGATCTGGAGTTACATGTAGGCCAGATCGAGTAAGGATGACGGTTTTGCATTCCCTAAAGGACATTAGTGAACTAGATAGGATTTTAGAACAATTGATGATGGTTATATGGTCAGGTTATAGTTTTAATTCCAAATTCTTATTGAATTCAGTTTCTACCATCTGCAATATTGGGATCTACATCCAGGTTGGCAGAACATTACCTGGTTTCTGAATTACTTATTCACCGATGATACCATTGTGCCATTGTCTTCTGACCATGACGCCATTACCACCCATAGTATATGTTGCATGTGTGTTGCTGGACCCTGATTATTTTGATTGTCCAGTGGAAAAATGAAGAGTTGTTTGATTAGTTGCTGTCTTTGGTAACCTGTGTATATCTGCTGTTTGTTCAGTGGGGCTCCAGTAAGAACCTTCTGTCTGTGAATAGTGCTGGAACTGTACTTATCCTCAGTGAGCAGGTGATGTCTGCTCATTTCAACCAACAAGTAGCGGCCATTCAAGTTGCTCCCAACCAACTGAGCCTCACCTTCTTCTCCTCTGAAAACCAACAGATGCTACGTACAGACATGCATGTTAAAGGAGTTTATGTCACCAAGGTAAGTGCTTGACTCATATTTATCAGGTCACATTGAAATAGACTTGTGTGTATATCCTTGATTTCTGTGGATGAAACTCAATGTGTGCCAAAATGTTAAATTCTTCAATAAGATATCACTCATTTTTTTCACACTTTTGTTCAATTAAAAGTACATTCTTGCTTGTGGTAGTGAATGTGCACTCCTTTGTTACAACATGTAAAGTGAGTTGGGCCCTACGTACACAATTAAAATGAGCCTGCAATCAGTGTATTTTATGTGTGAAAAACACTCTGACTTGAAAAGTACATTGTGCAGTGATTCAGGGTCTGGTAAAGTGAAGGTTGTTCATGGAATGGACTCATCTAAAAATGCAAGGTGATGGCTAACCACATATGTTGTGACTGTTCTGTTTTTATTGTCCACTATTTAATAGATCTTTTGTGAGATTGGTCCATAATTTTGAGAATAATAATTCACTCCAGTTGAATTACGGCTGTAAAAATATGCCATTGTTGAACTCATTTATTTGCTATTTTGTGCATTCACAGTGCGTCATGGAGCAGTTTAATATTGGATCTTGACTCAAATTATAAATTGTAGATTAAATCTCTGAACTGATTTGGAGAGTTGGACATTGCAGTGGGTGGAACTTGTTTTCTTTTGTTGCAGGAGATAGTTGCAGTATGGAACGGAAAACATGCTACTGTTTTTGAAACATTTGGACCATCACTGAGAAATGCAGGTAAAATGTCATTCACTTTTTCAGGTAAAATCCAGCAATTGCTAAATCGGTATGGTGGAAAGTGAGTTTCATGGCATGGCAGCTAGGCGCAATCAATCTATGCCAGTGTCAGTCTTGCACTCAAGCCTCCGCTCTTCTCTTCTCATCGAACTCTGTCATCGTAATTATTCACTTTTTTCCTCTCCCATATGCCTGTCTAGTTTCCTCTTAAATGCACCTATACCATCTGCTTCAACCACTCCTTGTAGTAACAAGTTCAATATTCTTACTTTTCTTTGAATGAAGAAGCTTCTTCTGAATTCCTCATTGGGATATCTTGCTGATTGCCTCAAGAGAAAACATTCTATGTCCATTTTATCAAAATACAGAAGGTGAAAGGTGAAACATTTACAAATAGTGTTTAACAATCCTGGTCTATTAGTAAACATTAATATCAGAATTTTGAAAAGTTCATTTCTTTTATAAAAACTATGAACTGGGTGATTACTTTGTGAAGGAAATACATGATCCTTAGGGACATAAATAGAGTCCATGGTCATTGGAGAATCATTATGTGAATTGCTCCATATGATTGTTCCCCTTGGTCTCTTATATATCTTTTCATGTTGATTTTCCTGCGTTCTTGCCATTGACAGTAAAGTGCACTGTTTTCATCTAGGCTCGTTTCCCTGTGATTCTTCTGTTTTGGCTGTTCTTGAAGAGAGCATTTACACTGTGGAGCCAAACCGAGTGCAGGTACGCACTCTACAGGTAAGTAGAAGTCTTTCATTTTCTTCAGCACCAGTGATGTTGTTGTACAGGAATAATTGCCCGCAAGTCCAAGTTTTTCAGATGGACCTCGTTTGGAATTCTTTTTTAAGTTGTAATGAAGGTTTATGTTATATTATTTGAGAACTTGGGTTCTAGAGATAAATAGGTTTTGATTTTAATTTCTGTGAAGGCATGGAATGGTAATTTTAATGTTTATTTTAAGGGTCAAAACAGCCTTTCGAAGAAACATGCTTGGACATTAAGTTAATCATAAGCCACCTGGTGAGATAATTGCTGAAGTGATACACTAAGTTGAGCTGTTACGACGCAGATGGAGAGTGAGGCCAGAGCACGTTCAATTCAGAAGAAACAATCTATAGTAGCAGATGTGCTGTTTAGCAGTCCTAAAGTAGTTCAATTAGGAGAAAAGTCAATGAGGCAGCCTGTCTGTGTATTTCAGGGAGAGACAGAAAAAAAAATCACGTCTGTTGAATGTGCAGAAACTCACAGAGAAGAAACAGTCTCAGCTGAGTAAGAAAGAGTGAAGATAGAAATGATACTTCACTGGGTTTGAATGTATAAAGGATATTACTGGGAAAAAGGATTGAATCTTTCTTTACCTGTTTGTGATGAGAACTTTCCATATTGTTTTATGTGTGGCTTTGTTTTTCTTTAAATTTTCTTTTGTATACTAAACATTGACATTCTTTTGTTAAAATTGTATTGGAAGCCTCTTGTGAATATGTTCAGTGACTGACCAGGTCAGTAACCAAATTGAAAGATTAAACTTTTCGTCTATCAAGCCAGGTTTAACTCTGGAATCTGACTTGTTCAGTATTACCATCAGCTGAGATCATAGCAAAATTGATGTGGAGATGCCGGCGTTGGACTGGGGTGGACAAAGTCAGAAGTCACACAACACCAGGTTATAGTCCAACAGGTTTATTTGGAATCACATAAACTTTTGGAGCGCAGCTCCTTCGTCAGGTGCAGCTAGAAAGCAGGACACACAGACACAGAATTTATAGGCAGAGAGATCAAAAGATCATACAACTGGTGTGAGTAGAGTGTCAAATGTTAAGTCTCTGCAGCTGAAGAAGCATGTTACATGGTGTGTAAAGTGTTTATAAAGTCAGTGTTAGTGCTGTACTGTCATGACAATCAGGCAGAGCCATAGAAATATACAAAAGGTGACATCTCAGGTCAGACACTGAATTGTAGGTGTGAGGCTTTGTCCAGAACCTGCCTCAGAGTTTTATTCTGGAATCAGGCTGGTTTTATTCCGAAAGCTGGAATTTATAAGATGCCACACTGACTGATTGTGACTACAAATTGTGCATGTGTTTCTTTTAACAAAATAGAATGTATCTGCAAATAGACAAACATCTTGGATGAAATGATTCACCCATAGATATTTGTGCGTGTGTGTGCGTGCGCGTGTGTCTACGTATGTGTGCGTGTGTGTTTGTGCGTGCGCGTGTGTACATGTGTCTGTGTGTGTGTGTCCGCGTGTGTATGAGTGTGTTTGTGTGAGAGAGTGTGTGAGAAAGTGCACACACACGCACACACACTTACATAGACCCTCTCTCACACACAGACACACGTGCACACGCACGCGCACACACAAACACACACACACGTACACACACACACATACAAATATCTATGGTGTGAATCATTTCATCCAAGATGTTTGTCAATTTGCAGATATGTTCTATTTTGTTAAAAAACACGCACACAATTTGTAGTCAGTCAGTATGGCATCTTGTAAATTCCAGCTTTCGGAACAAAACCAGCCTGATTCTAGAATAAAACTCTGAGACAGTTTCTGAACAAAGCCTCATACAATTCAGTGTCACCTGCAGAGACTTATCATCTGCCACTCCACTCCTACCAGTTCTATATGGCACATCTGCATATACATAGTACATACAGCCCTTTACCCTACAGACAAAAAAAACTTGTACATGCATTTTGCTGGTTTAAACTCAACAACATAAGTGACAGCCATTCGCTGGTTAATATCTCAGGACAATGTCTCGACCAATAACAGCCAACCTGCCTGGTTTAAAATTTACAGAACGCCTGACAGTTAACTGTCAATTATCATTAACTATACATTCTCCATTGCCATACCTCTCCAAATTAGAGTCCAATTGCCAAACAATCAGTACTCTCTTCTCATACAATATAAGTGTATGTTTCCCCTTCAGTTGGATTCTCACCAACTATCCCAATCAGTGCAAGATGAAAAGCTTTGACATAACATGCATTTTTCAGCAATATTCAAGTTCTGTACCACCGAACAATAATTTCATGTATTTTGCATTTTTGTCCTTTCCACTTGAGTACTTCAATAATAACATTTTTACCTGAAATGAGTATGTAATGTTGCATGATCAGTTTATTATTTCATAAATATGCTAAATAGTTTGAAACCAAAACAACACCAATGATGTTCTACTATTGGTTAAAGGCTGGTGAAAGATGCCGTGGAAATGTAGAAATAATTCCAGAAGCTTAAATATATTTCACAGACCAGAGTTCAGTATTCTGGGCCTATTACCAAAAGTTAATCATGTTTAAAAGACGTAAGCAGGAATGGGGATGGTGGTTGGCCATCAGGATACAAGAGCAGAATATTCTATTGAATGGAATAATTTATTGTCATGTGTATTCAATGTAAAGATACAGTGAAAAGTGTGCACCATCGCCGTACATACCTGGTGCCATTCACATTAACTTAGAATAAGATAAGAAGAAAAAAAAAGATAACTTAAGAGAGTCCAACTTTCCTTTCCACTGCCGCAGTCCAGCTCAGGGCTTTCCAGCTGTTGCTATGCCTCCACCAGAGTCCCACTCCAGGCTTTCCAGCCCTCACCATGCCTCCACTATACTCCCGCTCCGGGCTTTCCAGCCCTTACCATGCCTTCACCAGAGTCCTGCTCTGGGCTTTCCAGCCCTCGTCATGCTTCTACCAGAGTCCTGCTCAGGGCTTTCCAGCCCTTGCCATGCCACTGCTAGCATTCCACTCTGGGCTGCCTCACTGGTCTGATCTCACTGCTGCTGCCTCACCAGTCTGCTCTCGCCAGCCCACTCTTGATCCTGAAAAGGTAAAAAGTCAGAAAGCTAATGTACATGTTCTTCCAAATCCATCTGAGTTCATTTTGAATATATTTGAAGGTTACTTTCTGCACCAATGCTCTGCTTAGAATGAGTGAGAAACTGGTAAATATTGTGTGATGCTTGATGCCTTTTGCTGGAAATGACAGAATGAACGTGTTCTTCCTTTCAGGGTACGGTCAAGCAGCTGCTCGTGTTCAATGAGACGGAGGGAAACCCCTGTCACCTAAACATCTGTGGGAACTTTCTTGTAGTGGGAACAGACACAGCACATGTGAAAGTCTTCGATCTTTCCCGCAGGTATTACACACAGTACTGACACTTGAATTGAACCTATTTTACAGCTTAAGCAGAAGGCCCCAATTAAATCAAGCTCCTGCACTGAAGTTGCTGGTTTGATCGAACAAAGCAAAATGCTGCTCAAAATAAAAAGGATAAAGCTGGATTTAGTAAATAGGAAGAGGGAATGCTATAATAAACCAGGATCTGTCTGATATATCAGATTAACCACAATGAAAAGTTATTTCCTGGATAGTGCATGGATCCATGGCTTATGTGAAGGACTCAGATCAAATTAATGGAAATAAACTTCTGGAGTAAAAACTGAAAGAACTGCGGATGCTGTAAATCAGGAACAAAAACAAAGTTGCTGGAAAAGCCCAGCAGGTCTGGCAGCATCTGTGAAGGAAAAAACAGAGTTAACGTTTCGGGTCTGGGGTCCAGTTCTGAGGAAGGGTCACCAGACCCGAAACGTTAACTCTGTTGTAAACTTCTGGAATGTTGTTGTTGAAGGTTAATATTAAAACAATTTAATTTTGTTCTTATTTTCAGTCTTGTGCTGAAAGCTAAGGATAAAATTATTTTGCAAAGATACAGAGGTGATGCATTTTATATGTTGGTTCCCCTCATTTCAGTTTGTGATGCACGCCTTTATAAAATTTCAATACATGTCTGCTATTTTCTTTCTATTTTCTGTTTGACAAGCCATACACTTATTATTCTGTTATGAGATGTTTTGATGCAGTATGTTTTTCTGCTAAAATCCCTAGTCTCCTCAGAGGTTATTCTGAATATCGTGTACACAACGTTGCTACTGTATTTGAATATATTTAATCAAAAGAATGTTAACATTAATCACCTCGCACACTAGAGGGTGCTGATGTGAAACTCAAGGTTATCCAAACAAATAGGACTGTGACTCAATCAATCCTGTTAGATTTCACACACTTTAGTCCCTTTTCAGGCAAATCCATGATTCTTGACTCTTATGGTGTTACATTTACAATATCATTAAGGTACTGTGATTATGAGGGTTAGCAGCTTTGTAAACAACATCTCAGGTTTCATATGAGTGAATGGAAACACTCTGCACCCAGTGCCTTTGTGGATTTGTGGGTGGAGTTTTGTCTTTGACGTAAGAGGATTAAGACTTTATGTTCTATGCCATAATTTGAAAGCGCCATCTAAAAGCATATTCCAACGGTGACTACACTTAATAATAACACTAATAATAACTTAATAATAAAACCTAAAATATTGTAAGGTGCATATAAAGTTTTCTTTTCCTTATTGAGTAAGTGATTAGTCTTGACTAGGATACTGCTTGTGTTTGAATAGATTCTGGCATTAACAGTCCAGCCTCACACATGGACAAGGCACTTGAAGTTGTGAGTTTGAACTCCCAGAGACTTAAGCGAGTTGCATTCTTGCTGTTATTTTAAAATCTGCAAATTTGTATTCCATACCCAGCAACCATGAAAAATGTACCCGAGGGACTAGGTCCATGCTGTACAATTGTTCTTTTCCAATCTTAACCAATAACATTTTATGTGCTTCTTCACACTTTAGCCCTTCTCTTTGATAATAAACAATACCTCCCTAATTAAAATTGGTTTCCAATGGCCTTATATTATCTCTTAAGGCTCGTCAAATTCTCAGACTTAGTTAAAATCTTTATAAGTGCATGTATTTCATTCAAGCGCTCTGAAAAGTAAGAGCTCTTTGTCGTTCCTTTCTAAGACTGGTACTGATTACTTATTATTGACAGAACTTTACGATCCCTACCAAAAACTGAGTTGGATTGTATCCTCCTACCATCCAGTGTTCTTGCTGATGTTTTTTTTTATCTGTGCAGACCTCTGAGGTCTGTGCATGGCAGCAACTTCTGGGATGGGAAGTCAATGCTGTGAGCAGTATTGGCACACTGCTCGCTGTGCTCATACCCTCAGAGTGTACAGCTGAGAGGGAACATTGCTACCATCTGCAGCAAATTTTTAGCATTAACAGCTCATGCTTGTGCAGCCGATAATTTACAGTTTGGCTCATCTACCACCATATCCAAAACGATATGTTTACGTTTGCATACGTACCTCTAAATTCATCATTAACAAGTTCATTCCTCTATTATTAGTGAGAAATTTTGCAGTGGTCCAAGTCTGGTGCTTATCCATTTTTCCATACCTTATCTACAAGTATTATCTTTTTTAGGCATTATTGTCGAATGTCAAAATCTGGTTGTCTGATCTATAAAATATAAACTGGAATTTATATTTTCTTTATCCCACACTTTTAAGTCCATAGTCACTACCTCATTGAAATCCCTTGTTAAGGGAAGACAAGTTGTGATGGGGTCCTTCCATATTTCTTACAAATCTCACATTAAATCACGTATCTTTTCTGAAAGAGATTGTATTCTTCATGCCTTTATTCCTGCATGCTTTGCTAAAATGTTTTACTTTTTTGAGGATGTGTGGTCAAGTTGCCTGTGTCATTTTAACACAATTAACTATTCATCTTCTAATTTTATGCCCCCTGATGTCAATTATACTTCTGTATTTTCTTTAGTGGAGAAATTACTTTCCATTAAAGGAAAACAATAGTGTCCCAATTGTGTAAATTGCAATTTCAAAGATTTTTCCAAAGACAATGGCCTTGCTGTTTTCCATATCCAGTTTCATCCACATTTCCATCATCGATGGCCTACTTAATATCAAGGGTATTTCACTAGCTATATATTCTTACTAATAAAATTATTAAATCCGGCTATTTTGCATGAACTGACTACTCTTTAAAGATTTTAGTGTGTTAACAGCTCCAAATCTAAAACTGGTAGAACTCTCTAAACCTTAACTTTATTCTGATCCTTATTACTCAGAATCTATCCAATCTAATCCACACATTGTAGATGACATCACCATCTAATACTGCACAGTTGAAAGATTCTGCCACCAACACATTCATCATTGACCCGAAACTTCTTGTGATCAATACAAACTCTCTCTTTGACACATGTGTCCATCTTCTTCCTTTGAATGAACACAGAAGGATTTGAGTGTTCTTCCAAATGAGAGACAAAGAAGTTACCATGCAAGTGCAGCAAATAATTGAGTAAGCAAATAGTATTTTGACCTTTATTGCTAGGGAATTGGGTTTTGAAAATAGGGAAGTCTTGTTAAAACTTTACAGAATGTTAATGTGCACAGTACTTCTCACTTATACTGGCAGTGGAGGTAGTTCAAAAAAGATTCACTAGGTTGATTCCTGGAATGAAGGGATTGGCTTTGTGTATGGCCAGTCGCCTCATTTGCACTGTTGCTGTAAAGGAATACTTTTCAAGAAGTCTTCTTAGTGCTTCTGTCATTTGTTCTAGCAGTGTTGTTTATCTGCAAATCCTGTCAAAACTCGATCCTTTGGCACAGTATTGTAACTTAAATTCCAACACACAGATTGGGGAATTTCCTGATTAAATTTCTCCAGTTCTTGTATACGACCTACTGAATTCCATTATATACATTGCAGTGAAGCTACCTTCAATCTTTCTGAAATTGTCAAATTCTGAACATGCCTCATAAGCAGTTATTAAATTATCTTTTTGGTAAATGTTATGCATGAAAATTGGTAATCGATCCAAAGCTGTTCCTTTTGTCTTCTTCAGTAACAAAGTAACCCAAGTGAACACAGTTACTTTATTCTTCCACAGGTCATAAAGTTTGAGTTTAGAAAACAGGAGGGGGTAATCATACCCCAATACTTTACATTTAGATTCAAACATCTTTCTGAAGTTTTCTGTTAAGCACTGGTTGATTAGTTATCAATCCCTGACTTACAGTCAACCATTCCCTGTTGCCAATGTTAAATATTAGAGGTTGAGATGCTACTTCTACAGAGTTCAGACATGTAACCCATAGCCCTCTTGAATACCTGTCAATTAAAAATCTGTTTAATTCATCCTTAAATATAATCAACCGCTGAGTCTGCACTGGAATCTGTGGAAGGAAATTCCAAAGACTAATGACCCTCTGAGAGAAGACATTCCTCTTCATTGACTGTGAGAGCCCTTATCTTTGTATTGTGCTGCAGTTCCACTTCCCTTCACGAAGGAAAGTATTTAGAAAGTTAATCGAATGTTATCTTTTATTGTGATGGGAATTAAACACATAAGTAGTGACAAAAGCAGGGAGGATATGCTTCCCTTATATGGGACATTGATGAGACCACATCCGGCACGCTTTGAATAGCATTGGTCTCCTTATTTAAGGATGGATGTAAATGCATTGGAAGCAGTTCAGGGTTTATGAGATTAATATCTGAAATGTGAGTTTCTTTTGAGGAAAGGCTGGGCAAGTTTGGCTTGCATCTGCTGGAGTTCAGAAAAGGAAGATGTTACTTGACTGAAACATATAAGATCCTGAGGAGTTTAGACCAGGTGGATGTAGAAAGGATGTTTACTCCTGCGGGAGAATCAAGAACTAGGGGGTCTCTGTTTAAAAATAAGGAGTGACCCATTTAGGATCATGATGAGAAATATTTTCTGTCCAAGGGTTGAATTTTTTTTGGAACTCTGTTCCTCAAAGGCAGTGGAATCAGAGGTAGATAGGACTGTGGAATTGAGGTTACAATCAGGTTAGCCAAAATGTTATTAAATGGCAAAGCAGAATCAAGGGATCAAACGGCATATATCCACTTCCGTCTCCTATATTCATTTAATTCATGGAAGAGGTTAACTGAGTGTGTTATTCCCTTTATGTATACAATTATGGACTAGTGGTGATTTTTGGTTATGGGGAGACAAATACAACTTGTTTTATCTATCCTTCAGGCTTAGCTGTGTTTGTTGGAAGGATTTTTTTTATCAGTATCCTGATACTTTCCTAACCTGATGTTCATTTTGTTCTGCAGGGAAGCAAAGCCACACTGTAATGCTAAAAACTTGGCAGAGCATGTACCAAATCTGGGGAGTGTTGCATCTGTGAAATGCAGCTCCAATGGTAATAACGTCAGCATTCTCATCAATAGGGTAGGTGCCACTGTAAGCTTGCTAACTCCAAACAGACTTCCCTGCACATTTGGACCAACAATGGTAATAGCGAAACCTTTTTCTGCTATGGTACTCTGTCAGAAGATTTAATTCTATTACAAAATTGTGTGATATAGACTGTAATTTATGTATAAGTTTAATATTATTCATTGTAAGTTGGAGTTTTTGTTTTTTCAGTTAGTAACATGTGGATTATCTGTGTATCTGAAGTTACTAATTAACTTGTAGGTATTTCTATAACCATGGTGAATTCTTTTAAAACAGTTTTTGAAGTCTAGCTTTAGAATTAAGATTTTTCTGTATGTTTATAAGGTTTCACAACCAAACAAGATAAATAAGCTACTGTTGAGAAGGTTTGAGAGTTTTTTTTTAAGCTTAGAGGAAAACCCCATAGTTTAGGGAGAGATTTTATGTTTAGCTTTTACTTTGAGTTTTAAGTAGTCTTGTGAAGTCATTTGATAAAGATATTTGTGTAAACCAGTGCTCCTAAGAAGGGAAAGATGTAGTGAAAATAGATTACTTGGAAGTGATCATAGATCATAGAATCCCTACAGTGTGAAAACAGGCCCATCAGCCCAACAAGTCCACACCGACCCTCGGAGCATCCCACCCAGACCCACCCCCCTCTCACCTAATCTAGGCATCCCTGGACACTACAGGCAATTTAGCATGGCTAATCCAGCTAACCTGCACATCTTTGGACTGTGGGAGGAAACCAGAGCACCGGAGGAAACCCACGCAGACACGGGGAGAATGTGCAAAATCCACACAGACAGTCACCCGAGGGTGGAATCGAACCTGGGTCCCTGGCGCTGTGAGGTAGCAGTGCTAACCACTGAGCCACTGTGCCGATGCCTCAGTGATTGTCCCAGGTCAGAAGTGTTGGGATAAAACCCTGAAGAGATTACTTAAATCTGAGTGTTTTTAAGCTCGGGTGTATACTAGCTCCAAGAAGATGCTATCTGCAGTTCCAGTCTATAAGTTAAAGTCACAAGTGACTTAAGCCTATCAAGGTGTTATAGACAGGCACTCTGGTGTGAGGACTTACGAGTGGTGTTTTTAGGTACTATACAAGATGTATTTTTGGATACTGTACCAGGTTGCATTTGGGTACTAAAGAAAAGCTATTGTTTTTGTTTTCAATTTATAAAGGAGTGTTTTGGGATCAATAGAGTTATACTTTCACTGTGCATTTACAAATCTTTGAATTTGTATTACAGGTAGAAAAAAAACAAAAGAACTGTGAGTGCTGGAAATCAGAAACAAAAACAGAAATTGCTGGAAAATCTGACCAGGTGTGGCAGCATCTGTGGAGAGAAATCAGAGTTAACGTTTCAAGTCCAGTGACCCTTCCTCAGAACTGATGGTAGCTAAGAAAAAGTTGATTTTTATTCAGAAAATGGGTGAGGGGTGGAGAGAGGGAAAGGAGTAAATGATAAGTGGAAATAGAGCCTAAAGAGAGAGAACAGTTGGACAGACAAAGCAGTGGATAATAGTCAGTCTAGGAGAATGAATAGCTACTAATGGGGTCCATTGGTGGCAAACAATGGGTGATGTGTAATAGCAGACCATGTGATAACAAGATCTGGTGTGTGGGGGTTGGGGTAAGGACTTGGGAGAAGGTGCCTCAAACCTTAGAATTATTGAACTCAATATTCAGAATAGGAAGGGTTTAGAGGGATATGGGCCAAATGCCAGCAAATGGGAATAGATTTATTTAGGATATCTGGTCAGCATGGATGAGTTGGACCAAAGGGTCTGTTTCTGTGCTGTACATCTCTATGACTGTATAACTCTGAGTCCAGAAGGCTGTAGAGTTCCCAAGCAGAAGATGAGGTGCTGTTCATCCAGCTTGCGCTGAGCTTCACTGGAGCACTGCTGCAAACCTGAGACAGAGATGTTGACCAGGGGACAACATGGTGTGTTGAAGTGGCAGGCAACTGGAAGCTCTTGGTCTTTTTTGTGGACAGAACTTAGGTGTTCTGTGAAGCAGCACCGAATCTATGCTTTGTTTCCCCAGTGAAGAGGAGACTGCATTGTGAACAGCAAATACAGTAGACTAGATTGATTGATCACCAGTCCTGCAGGCCATCAGCATTAGCCAAATTATCCCCCAAAATAATCTACCTCATGGTCCATATGGCTATCACTTTACAGTTACCATCAAAGCAGAGATTCAACACTGGTTCAATAAAGAGTACAGGAGGACATGCTAAGCTTTCAAAATGTTCTGAAGAAAGGTCACTGGACCCAACATGTTAACTCTACTTTCTCTCCAGATGTTGCCAGACTTGCTGAGATTTTCCAGAAATCTCTGTTTCTGTTATAAATACTGAATTTGGTTTATTATTTTTATTTTAATTTATTTTGTTAATAAACCTCTGTTATATTGTTAATGTAAAATCTGTAGCATTGTATGCTTATTTTTCAGTGAGACATCCTCTGTTAAAATCAAAATAAAACAAAATATGACTTATCAAGTTGAGTTTCAATCTGGGATCTGCTTATCTAGTAACAACATCAGTTGGGATCATAACAATTCATAAGAAGGATAATTCCACAATTCTGTGCAGTCGACTGGTTTTTGGATTCATGAAGAGGTTGAGCAGAGATGTGACTACAGCACTGTAAGCCCCTTTCTGACCCACTGTCCTGAAAGCATCAAATCACTACTGTTATACAATATCTAAATGTAAACAAATCAAGCCCTGCTTCAGGATTTCAGCAAACACCCTATACTGACAATTCACTGTAGTACTAAGTGTCAGCTGTTATCAGTTAGTTGCATTCTTGACTTGTGATCAGAGTTATGTGGACTTAAATCCTACTTTAAAGCAGGAGCACAAAAATCAAGGCTAACAAAGCAGGGAAGTGTATTTTTGGAGGTGTCGCCTTTCAGAAAAGACTTAAAACTGAGGCTGTCTGGGTTCTTTCATTGACTTGAAGGATTCCATGGCGCTTATTTCAAAGAAAAGCTAGGAAGTTATCCCTGGCATCCTGGATTTATCTCTCAGTTGACATCACAATGACAGACAGAAAAAAGCATAAATGAAAAGTTATATTGTTTATTGGACTACAACCTCAGTGCGTAAGCAGATCTAGGCACTTAACAATGAGAAGGATCCTATTATCCATGAGAAGTGACTGGAAGGTGCACAAAGATGATGCTAATGTCCATTCTTAAGCATCATGTACAGTCATCTGGTCACTGACTGGATGCATACAGTTGATAAAAGTATTATGCTGAACAACAAGAAGAATGCTAATCTGTCTGTTAATGGTGTTTTGTCTGTATATAGATCCTCGCATATGATTCTTGAGTCACTTACTAGGTTGGTTTCCTTTTGCCTATCTTGTACTTTTTACTGCAGCAGCAGGGTGAACTGGGAATCTGAGACTTAGTGGCCATATAGCCATTTTATGCAGGAAGACAGTCATATTCATAATAATATTCATTTTAATATTATAATTAGCACAATCTTTCTTTATTTAATGTCCCTATGGCAAGCACCATTCTCATGTACTTGATTAGTTTGCTTTGAAAACTGAAGATCAGTAGAGCAATGTGTGGGAAAAGATGGTATTCAGTCTTTGCATGTTCTGTTTTATCGCTATTTAGTTTTGAATTTTAGCGTGTACTTTTTGTTACTGAGATATTGATGAAATGGTGTTTTCTCTCAAGGTGAATGGCACCCCAGATTCCAGGGTATTCTTCTATGATGTGGAGATGGACACTCTGAATTACTTTGACTTTGAAACCGGGCGACCAAGCAGTGAAATCTGTTCTGTTCCTCGTGTGGAAGAAAGTGACACGGAAAAGTGAGTAAGTTGGGGTGGCTGTTGGATGAGAGAGATCTGTTATAGTTGCTGGTGGCAGTTTAAAGTTACATAAAGATCACATTTCAATTGTGTTCTTCATACTGAAACACCTCTGAGGAGCAAACTGGCACTTAGGATAAAAAGAGAAGCAAACACTGATGTGCTAGTGTTTTAGGAGAATTTTGAATGCAGAGGGGGAGGCAGTGGAGCTATTTTTATAAGGGAGAAAGGTCAAGGACAAGGAAATAGTAGTCAAATGAACAAAAGCTAATTGGGGAGGAGAGGGGGTGTCTGATGAAGCTGGACCTTTTTTGATGTAACTTAGTGACATGGAAGCACTATATAATTAGAAGCACGTATGGGCCAGACTTGGTCATGATGACATTTTTCCTTCCTCACTGTATGCATCAAATACAACAGGAGAAAATCCACTAACTAATTTAACATGGACAGAAACACCTGCCTTGTTGCAGCTTTTTATAGTCTGTGATTTTAATTATACAGGGGGCATTCTGAAATGAGTGAACTGCTCGGACGATATCCAATCAGCCATTTCTGGGACCAGAATGAACCTAAACTATTTGTGTGTGAAGCACTTCTGGCTATTTCAACCTCAAAACAGTCAAAACTGCATGCAGCCCCTGAGACCAATTGCCCAGAGTACAAGGTGGGTATTTTGTCAGAGGCATAAATTGCAGATTTGTGGTGAAAGAAAGAGACTTTATGGTTGGATTTTAAATTTTGAGTCAGGTAGCTCAGGTTGGGAAATTTCCTGACTGTCCATGCTGATTTATGACACCTGCACCTGTTCACCAGTACAGAAACAACGAACCTTATAGTAACAATGATGTATGTGAAATGCTGAAATATTGCTCATTAATAATGTTTTGAAAAGGTACTACTGTTGCTACAATCTATTAAAGTGTCAAGCCCAACCATCAAAATATTAATAAAGAAGCTGTAAACTCTTGACGTCTCTTTATCTCGTAGGGGATAAAAAAGCTTTGAGTTAAATATTCGAAAGAAATCAGGCGACACTAGCTCATTATAACATCAAAGAGCAATCAACCTTTTTTTGCAACTGTGTTAACAAACTCACTAATGTAATCCTTTTATGAAAGTCTGGACTCTTATGAGCCTTGGGTGAGTTGATCTGGGTATCAGGGGTCACTGGAGATAGGTGATGGAGGGGCATGTGTTGGAGTGGGTATGGAGGGACATGAGTAAGACCTTTTGAACAAATCTTTCAAAAGAATCCCAAATCCAAACTATAGTTTACCACTGCTCTGAGATCAGTGAGTCTTGAGTCATGGAGAAGTTGGGAAAATTGAAAGGTTCCACGAAATGGCTATCCTGACAATGGACCTTGTCAGGTTGGGACTATGAACCCAGACTCCTTATCCTGTGCCAATGAAAATTGGAGGCACCAGGAAGGAGAGCAGGAATCTTGAAATAGATTCTTCGTCTGTCATTTTTAACACCACCCCCCCCTCCACTTCAGCCTACATTGAACATTGTAGGATCATGAAATTCCAGGCTTTGGTAGTCCTAAACTGAAGCTCCTCTGCAATAACAGCTTCATAAACAGCAATGACTTTGTAACATTTCCATACTTGCTTCTGTATTTCTAAATAATTTGATAAGGATGCTGCTGTTCAATACAACAGGAGGCTTCCTCACTCTGAGTAGTGGGTTCCTCTGTCATTGAGTGTCAGGGCATTTTCACTTTTGTTTAATGATTGCATCAATATCAGCTAAGTCTGACCCCTGTGATCATAACCCTTGACCTTAATGCCTTTAAAGAGAGGCTTGTCGTCTACATAAGGAAGAAAGGTAGAGGGTAATTTGAGAGATGGGTGGAATAGCTGACTAAATTGTGAAGAGTTTTGAATGGTGTTTAAATGTCAGTACAGACCAGTTGCACTGAATAGACCATTTCTATTCTTTTGGTTCAATGAAATTCTGTGTGGGAAAGAGCATGATTTTGGGATTAGCTTTGGATTGGGCTATGTAGACATAATGACCCCATCTGTGTTGTAAACTTCAATATTTTGTGATAATTGGACTGTTTAGGTTGCTGGGATTTTGTATACCTTGCAAAGAATACAAATTCTGAGTTTAGTTAATGATACTATGGTGGACTTTCAGTTTCGCAGTGTCAGCTGTCTATTAGTGATGACAGTCTCAACAATGAAGGTTGTAGGTTCAAGTCCCATACCAGGACTTAGGCACAAAACTCAAAGTGAAACTCCAATGCATTATTGGAGGAACGCTGCACAGTTGGAGGTATCAACTTTCAGATGAGTCATTAGATTAAGGTGTGGCCGCATTTGTTCTCTCAAATAACCATAGAACATTTTATGACAATATTTCAAAGGCAAACAGGAGAGTTATCTCAGTGTCCTCCCCAATATTTTTCTTTCAGTCGACATGACCGAACAGTTTATCTGGTTATTATCATGTTGCTGTGGAAGTTTTAATGTGTGAAAATTAGCTGCCATATTTTTTGCATTAAAAGTGAGTACACTTCTGAAGTACCTGATTAGCTGTAAAACATTTTTGGAATGTCTGGTAGCCATGGAAGTGACCATATGAATGTAGGTTTTTCTTTCTTCTTTCTTTCTGCTGCTCAATTACTCCCTTTCTATGTCACCCAATGACATTTAAGTGAGAATATACTAGAAATGGTAATTTCACAGTGATGCACCTCAGCTGTTACTTTAAGTGGAAGAAAAGAAAGTCATATGGATCAAGCAGCTGCATAATTGGCTATAGTTTGCTTGGAAGTAGGATCATACAAATTAAATGAAGTACTATGTGATTACCATCATGAAGTATGCAACTTCAATAATCAGACTGCAGAGTCTTATGGTATAATATTATCCTACTTGCATATTGCTGAATGCCTGCAGAGAATGGCATTCCTGGTGTTTCTGTAATATGGAGTTGACCCATTCTCATTTCACAAAGTAGAACCTATTTTTGATTCCTGAATCATTATATCATATTTTCCTTTGCACCTTCCCATTTTGACAGGTGGAGGCTATGGTGGTATCATTCTTCATCACACAGGAACATGGTCTGTTGCTGCAGGACAGTTTCCCCAAGATGGTGTCCCATGAAGCCCTGCTGGGGCTAGAGGTGCCCTATTATTACTTCTCCAAGAAGGTATACAGGATGGTGGAGTACTAACAAAATTTGCCTTTGACAATTCACTATTTCAAAAATATTCAAATGTTCAATAGGCGCTGTGCTATAGTTATGCAGTGATATGGAGAGTGGCCATTTACCTTTTACTGATGTTGTGTTTTATACATTTCAGGAGTAACAGTTTAGCACAAAGTTAAAAATTGGGAGAGTGCCTTTCTAACCTTTTCTGCACTCGCCCTGGGGAGGATATGATGGAACAATGTAGAGAGAGTTTTACTCCGTATCTGCCCTGAGAGAGTTTGACAGAACATTTCACAATGACACATCCAAAATAAAACAATTAATCTGCTCCACCTCATGTGGACTTAGACTGAAATACATTAACCTTCAATCTGACAGCAGCCCTATGAGAAAGCACATGTGAATTTAAGTGATGCCAAATGATCATATATTGTAACTCTCAGCATCAAGATTGTGATTTCTATCCTAATATAGCTTACAAACATTTATTTTAAATGTTCAAGCCATAATGCTATGAGAGGAACCGATTTATTAATGTTTACCCTTTGAAGTTTCCAGTGAATTAGGTATTTTATACCTGATCAATCTACAGCTGAGTAGAGCTCTGCTTGCTTGAAAAGTGAAGGCGACTTGTTTGCATGCCACACAAAGGCTTCACTATTGGTCTCTGAAAGCCAACCTAACTTTTCCACTACTTCTCTGATGAATGAGTGCATTCTATTCATCAGCATGGGCTGCTTTAGCCAAATGGCCTGTTTTGTGCAGTATATCCGATGTATTTCCGGCCTTTATATTAATTTCCCCATTTTTAAAGATCTGCTGGATGTTCCTGAAGTAGTGGGTTTGTTTCTGAAAACTGAAGTGTCAACATTATCAGGTACAATGTTGAGTTGTATAGCTTAGGAAGATGGCTCTTCAGCTCCCAGTTTATGTTTTGGCACCTGTCAATTATTGATCAGTCGGCTAGCACTTGGTATGTGAGATTCATGCAATGCAAATGACCTTTTAAAGGATACAACATAGGTGTGCTAGTCTCTGTGGAATTGCATCACAGCATGAGTCAGCATACTCAGTAAGGGAATTGGGAAATGAAATAGAATTGTTTGATTGTCTCAATAATCACATTTTTAAAATTTAATTCTAGTCGGGGGAGACCATGAATGAAACTGAATCAAAGCCAGGCTCTCCTATGAGTCCACAAATGGTGGCCAGGAGGCCCCTGCGAGACTTTGTTGGGCTGGAGGACTGTGACAAGACGACACGTGATGCCATGCTAAATTTCAGCTTTTATTTGACAATAGGAGACATGGACGAGGCTTTTAAATCAATTAAACTCATCAAGAGGTGAGGCAATTTCTCTCCTTTCATTGAAAGAATTCATGGTCAGTATCTGTGACTATTACATGGCATATTATAATGTATGATTTGCTGGACTGCAATATTTAGAATATTGAAGCTTAGTTGGTAGGGTCAGATTGGTAGCCTATTTATTTTTAAGACAAGGTCATTCTGAACTGATAAATCAGATATATATACATGTGTGTGTACGTATATTGCAGTTCATCATAGCGTGTATCTGAAATTCATTTTGAAGTAGTGGTTTCTTCTACAATGTACTGTTTATATTTTGATCCAAATGTATCAATGATGTCTATAAAATAAAAATTTTGGAGAATATATTCACAAAGAAATCAAATAGGGAATTCACAAGAAATTTCTTAAACCAAAGACTGTTAAGAATGTGGAATTTACTATCACAGAGTGGTTGAAGCAAATAGTAAACATGTGTTGAGGGAAAACTAGAGAAGCATATGAGGGAGATAGATTTAGATGAAGAAAGATGGGAGGAGGTGCAAGTGGAGCAAAAGCACTGACATGGACTGATTGGGCTGAAGGGCCTGTTTCCAGGCAGTATTTTCTATGTAATCTTATGAACTGATAATTCCTCATAAAGTGCTTTCCAATAACAACAATTTACATTTTATGCACCTTTAAAATAGCAAAATGGCCTAAGATCCTTCATTCATGTGAAGAATGGACACTGGGGGAGGTACAGATGAGCATTTTGTATTTCCGTAAATCACTAACTTGATTTGAGTTTTGGCTAGATCCACCAAACCCCTCTGCTGTATGTTAAACTGATCAAATTATTCCAAATATCTGACATCCATAGAAAAATCTGGAAAAAACAGTTCAGAAAATGCAGACACAGAATTAACTTGATCATGTGAATTTTATTTAAGGAAATATTTGGGCTTTAAATTAAATGCACAGGAGAAACTCATGTGTTACAGCAATGACAACCAAAAGTGTTCTGCTTTCTTAAATACTTCAGTAACAGCTGTCCTGTACCAGAATTGCACAAAACACACTGTAACTGCACTTGAAAAAAATCAGCATGTGAAATAACAGAGTTTGTGTAACAGATATACTTACAATTTTATTCTTACATCTATGTCATTTATTGTCCAGTACATGCAATTAACTTGATAATAGATTTAAACGTAGTTCCCAAGAGCCAACTTGACCTCTGTTGCCTCTCCCCACTCTACAATTTAGCTACAATATATTTAGGTTTTTAGTTAACATAGCAAAACAGTAAGAGTAATCATTGCAGAGAACAGCGCTCTGGGTAGATGCTGGTTTGGTTTGGGTTGATCAGATATCTCACTGTATAGCTTTAGAGTGTGCAAATACTGTGCTTGGAAGAGTTCACACATTAACTGTGTATATAAACATGACTCAGTTGGATTTGTTTTTTGGTGAAAAGGAGCTAGATGAGTATCTGCTGATGTGTTACCGGGATGGTACCTCCTATATAATAGCCAGAGCACTTCCATGTGGTTGTTTTCAATATTTTTGCTCCATGTTAATGTTTCTTTTTTAAAATTCACTTATGAGATGCAAATGTCTCTGGCAAGGCCAGTAATTATTGGCTATTCTTAATTGCTTTTGAGAAAGTGGTCGTGGTAATCAATTTGCTCTAAACAGCTGAGTCCAAGTTAGAAAAAGTTTCAGGATTTTGACCCAGCAGTTGTGAAGTTGAGACATAGTCAAGTTAGAATGGTATGTGATTTGTAGCACAACCCACAGGTGGTGACTGGATAATTATCCCTACAAATCACACACCATTCTGACTTGTTGTTTCAAATTTATAATTACTGAGTCAAAATCCTGAAACTCTTCCTATTCTGGCCTCAGATATTTATGGAAAGTGGATCACCACCAACTTCAGTGATTATTGGTATTTTGTTCTTGAGATAATATCATAATAATATGTGTCATTTTGTGTGTGAGAATATCTGTAAAAATGTGTGTGCCTTCTACTGACAAATTAAAAAGTATTTTTATGCAGTACAAAATGTGGAACTAAGAAACAGCTGCAAAGTGGAACATTACAAAAAAAGTTAAATGTTACTAGTTTAGGAATTAGAATAACCCAGTTAAAACTGAATGTTGAGTTATTTTCAAGTGTTTTGGTTAATCTTGAGCAGTTTTGCTGCAATTGAAAACAGCCCTGTTTGCTGAAATATGTATTGAGCTTTCAATCTTATACTTCTTTTTTGAATATATTGCTTTAATACCTTAGCAGCTTAAATAGCTAGCATCTGTATGTTGTGTGTCGAGCATCCAGCTGAAGCTGAACCCTCCAACCTACCATTCATTGGTATGAATTTGATTAGTGTTCAGTGTTCAGTCAGTTGAGTTGAGTGGCATACTGTAGAAGTGTTGTAACAAACTGTAAGACATAATGGATGTTATTTTGTTAAAATTTCACATTCTATTCACTCAAATTGTGCAAAATACCCCGAATTACATTTACAAATTTTGTTTTAATCCATATGCCTGGACAAACCACTTTTAAAATGTAATATTTGAGAAGTACTAGAACTAATAGGTCTGGTACAGGTAGTGATGGTCTCAAATTGAAGTTGTGAATGAACACTATTACACACATTGAATTCATCTGGTTTGTGTGATTTCTTTTTCTTACTCTAGAGTGTAGTTTATTCAGCAGATTGGTAACAATAAGAATGTGGATTCTAGGTTCACCACCGAACCAATGATTTCAGATTTCACAGGCAGGAAATAGAGCAACAATTCCACTGATGTTGCTTCCAGTATTTGAAACAACACGGAACTGAAACAGTAAAATTATATTCCACATCTGGGCATATGCTTTCTCAGTCCACCTTTTATGATCACATTTATTGAGAGTAATGGGCCTGGTTGTCCTGAAATAAGCTCAAAGGAACATGTGTTTCCCAATCGCTAAGATCAGGGACTTCTGTGACATTGAATTCCCCACCCTTTTATGTTGTCCTGAAATGTATGGGACTTTCCCAAAGATACAGATTGGAGTTGCTCAGACCAACTGTTCTCATAGAAGCAAAGTATGAAGGGATGCTCTTGTCTCACTTCTCTACAGATTTTTATATGGTATATTCAAAACAGACAACACTTGGTCCCCCACCCACCTCTCTGACTGAGGGGCTGGAGAGAGGCAGGCCATTGCCTGTTAAATCTCTTGCCTTCAGGGATATCAGGCCTGGGATGGGCAGGAAGCCTTCATTTAGCGCAACAGTAAGTAGCCAGAAGATCCTGACAGTGACTTCTCTGTCCTGTTTTCGTGACCAGGTTTCCTGCCTTACTTCCTGACCCAAAACCTGAACTAAAGATCAACTTGTGCCAGGGGTGCAATAGAACCATAATAAATATCTTACTAAGGCAGATATAGAAAACCTCACAACACCTAACATGTCCAGTGGCCAGCTGTATGTCCCCTATCCCTGGAAAACCCACTCCAGTATGGTGCAGAAACATTGATTGCACATGAAGATAGCTATGGTAAAGGACAATAGAAGACTGCAAGGATGAGTTTCCAACTCAAGCAGTGCTCTTACCATTTATTTTAATATTTTACATTGACAGTGCACTTTGAAAAAGCAACTGAAAGTACTGAATTACGGAAGTGTTTTCTTAAAAAGACCCATTGGTTAAATCCATCTTCATTTTAACTCCACCCAACTGCTATGAATTCCAGTTATGTTTTTAGGATAGCCATTCATGTTAAATATTGCTGTTAAAATTTTACTTTAATTTGTTGAATCTTCTGATCTGTAAGTCTGCCTGTCCATTCCAGAGTTCAAATACTGGAATGATTCCTGTAATTTGGAAGCTAGCAAACGTCATCCCATTCTTTAAGAAGGGAGCAAGAGAGAAAATGAGGAACTAGGACTTGTTAGCTTAACACCAGTAGTAGGGAAATTGCAAGAATCTATTATTAAAGGTAAAGTCGCCATAGTCCTACTGGACAATAGTGCTGTCTTTAGAGAGAGACAACTGATAGTAGTCACCATACCTTAGGTGAGGAAAGAGTTTGATAAGGAGGGTCCTTCATGGTAACCTCACTGGTGCAGGAATTGAACCCACACTGTTGGCATCAGTCTGCCATCCAGCCAACTGAGGTCATATTACCTCAGGAATGATATTGTTGCCATAGAGAGACTGGAGTAAAGAATCACCACACTTGGTTCCAGGATGGTGGACTGCCTTATTAAAAGACATTGGGCAAACACTGGGCTTTATTCTCAAGAAGCTTGATGAATGAGAGGTGCTCTCCTTGAAACCTACAAAATACTGAAAGGGGTATACAGAGTAGATCTAGATAAGATGTTTTTTTCCTGGCTGGTTAGTCTAGAACCAGGAGGCACCATTTTAAAATAAGGAGAATGCAATTTAGAACTGAGATAAGGAGGAATTCTTTTTATTCAGAGGGTTATAAATTTCTGGAATTCTGTACGCTTAGAGGGCTGTGAAATTTCAGTCTGTTTAAAGTAGAAATGATTGATAAATTTCTGGTTACCAATGGCATCAAGAGTTTTGGGAATGTATGAGTAAAAGGCATTGAAACAATCAAGCCATGCTTGTATTTAATGGTGGGGCAGGTTTGACAGGCTGAATGGCCTACTTCTGTTCTGATGTATCTGATGTATTTGTCTGATTACATTCTGATTTCACGAATGTCAGATGCAAATAACATGTGGTTCTAGTCATTCTAATGCTAAAGAATACATATATTGTGTCCTATCTAATTAGCTGATTTAAATTAAAGTCTAGATTGTTCAACTGTTGAGTACTATTCCTTTAAATATTTATCAATCTTGATACCTGGTTATCCATAATAAAGTCTTGACACTTGGGAGCAGGTGTTTGAACTTAGTGGCGGGGGAGAGAAGTAAGAGAATTATTCCTTTTTCACGATGTTGCTCGACCTAATGTCCTGGCCTAGAACTGACAAGCCCTCGTCACCAAGGTACTCAATGTCCTTGACACTGCATCTTGCCAGCAATTTGTCAACCAGTCAGGATCTTAAGCTATTTGCAGTTGGATTACGGGAAGTGCCTTTGAATTTAGTGGAGCCCCTCAGATACTTGAGGCACATTTGTTCCCTCCTGGTGCTGAATTAGTTCTCCTGTGTTTATACTATGCTGTAATATTCTAATGTGGTGTATTTAATCGATGATTTGCTTGGTTCCTCAGAAATTGTACTGGTGACCCAAATCAAAATTGATAATGTTTTCAAATTCCAACCCTTGCTTTCTCCCTCCCCAGCGGTGCATCTACCTCATCCAACCTTCCCCTTATTTTGACTGTCGGGCAGAGATTTAGTTAGTTCATGAGCAAGCAGAGATCCTGCAGTTCTCAAACACGTGCAAATACTCTCCTTTTCTGTCCTCAATTTCACTTCAGCACGGCGACTCCACGTAGTCATTTTCAAAACGGGGCCTTGAGTGACGAATAACAATAACACGGGGTGTCATGCAGTCCTCTCGCCGGTGTAATATGTTCCAGATTAACATAGCTGCTGAAAGTGTTGAGAAGAGACAAGCTCCAATGTCCAGGTAGCATGACCAAGAGAGATGAGTATAAGGACCAATTCGATAGAATGTCACCAGTCCAATCACCAACACAAAACCTAATGGTAACAACGAAAAAAATAAGCATGTTTATTCGAATACAAAATACCATCAAACACACACTACTGTCTCTGAATTGGAAGCTGAACTGCAGACACTGCAACAAATCAGGGAGGGTGAAAGTCACCTAGATTCTTTGTACCTAGAGGCAGCCAAACCACTTTGGATTGGTCAGGATAGGGACAGGACGTGACTGTGAATGATGCAGCTAAAGAGACGCACAGGACGAGAGTCATAGAGTCATAATGTTGTACTGCATGGAAGTAGACCTTTCAGTACAACTCGTCCATGCTAACCAGATATCCTAAATTCATCCAGTCCCAGTTGCCAGCATTTGACCTATATCCCTCTAAACCCTTCTTATTCATCCATTCAGATGCTTTTTAAACATTGTAATTGTACCAGCCTCTAACACTTCCTCTTGCAGCTCATTCCACACATGCACCACACTCTGTGTGAAAAAGTTGCTCCTTAGGTCCCTTTTAAATCTTTCCTCTCTCACCTTAAACCTATGCCCTCTTGTTTTGGACTCCCCCACACCAGGAAAAAGACCTTGGCTATTCACCCTATCCATACCCCTCATGATTTTATAAACATCTCTAGTGTCACCCCTCAGCCTCTTACATTCTAGGGAAAATAACCCTAGCCTATTCAGCCACTCCCGGTAGTTCAAACCTCCAACCTTGGTGACATCCTTGTAAATTTTTTTTTGAATCCTTTCAAGTTTCGCAAACTCCTTCGTACAGCAGGGAGAGCAGAATTGAATGAGAGCTTCATCCTCTGCAATTTTCTAGTAGATTTGAGGTTCTTGCACCTATTTTCGATCAGGGTGGATGAGCAAGCTAACCATGGAACCGTGATACAGGGAGTAATAAGGAATATAGTGGTAATAAGAAACAGTATAGTGAGAGTGATTGACACTGTTCTCTGGAGGCCAGATGCCTGCCTGGTGCCACACGTCAAGACATCTGCTCTGGGTGGAGAAGAGCTTGAAATGGTGGAGGAGGCTCAGTTGTTGTGATCCTTAAGGTACCAACAACTCAGAACTAAGAAAAAGGTTCTGAACAGACTGTGAGAAACTAGGTACTAAATTAAGAAGAAGAAACCCAAAAGTTAAAATCTCTGGGTTGTTACCTGAGCCATATGCAAATTGACACAGGGTACATAAAATTAGAGAGCTGACTGCATGGCTAAAAAACTGAGTGTAAGAAATGGATTCTGATTCACAGGGCATGGGCACCAGTACTGGGTAAGGTGGGAGCTGAACAGTGGGGATGGTATACACCTGAACCATGCTGAACTAATGTTCTTGTGAACTGCATAAATAGGGAAGTAGATAGAGCTTTAATCAAACAGTAGGGGCAAGGGAAAAAATTTGGAAAGATGTAATGTATTGAAAGAGTGAAGATTATATATGATATGAAAGTAGTAATGTGGGAAATGTGGACCAGAGAATGGCAGGTGGGACAGAGAGAAAAACCTAACAATGCACCAAAGATCTACACTACAAAGATAGCAAAAAGACAAACCTGAGGTTTTTCTTCTGAATGCATGTTATATTCATAACCAAGTAAATGAATTGATAGTGCATATTGAACAAAATAAATATGATTTGATAACCATTATGAAGACATAGCTACAGGATGATAAGGATTGGATCCTGAATATTGAGGGGTATGTGACATTCAAGAGGAATAAGAAGCGAGGTAAAGGTGGAAGAGTAACACTGTTCAGCAAGACTGGCATTTGTGCAATAGTTAGAGATGACCTTGATTCAGGAGATTAGGATGTAGAATTAGTGTGGGTGGAGATGAGGAACAGTAGGGAAAGAACTCACTATTGGTCTACAGGATCCCCAACAGTAAACACGATTTAGGATGATACGTGCAAGGAGAAATTTTACGTGCTTGTGATAAAGGGACAGCAATAATCCTGTAAAAACAAAATACTTCGGATGCTGGAAATCTGAAAAAAAAACAGAAAATGCTGAAGAAACGCAGCTGGTCAGGCAGCATATATGCAGAAAGAACCAGAGTTAACGTTTTGAGTCCAAAGACTGTTCTTTGGAACATTGAAAGAAGCATCTTTGGATTCAAAACGTTAACTGTTTCTCTTTGCAGATGCTGCCAGACCTGACTAGTTTCTGCAGAATTTATGTTTTTATTTAAGTAATAATCATTGATGAACAAGGTGGATTTTTATGACAATTGACAATAGATAGCCATTAGGCCAGCACTTTATTCCAGATTTTATTGAATTCAAAATTTCACATTCTGCCATGGGGTTCAGACCTGTGTCCCTAGAGCATCAGCCAGGGGTTCTGGATTGCTAGACCATTGACGCTACTGCTATGTCACCATCTACCCTTCCTCTATATGACCTAGAAAAATCAAATTGGTAGTGGTATTCTGGATAGAGAACTCATAGAATAGTTTGAGGTAGTTTCTTAGGGCAGAATTGACCTGAGAGCCAGCACTTTAGACATGATATTGTGCAATGTGACAAGATTAATTAATGACCTGCATTTTAAACTTGCTTAAGGGTAACAATGTGAGTGTGATAGCTGAGCTGTTGAAGTGAACTGCCATACTAGGGTGGGGAATAGAACAATAGAGATGCAATGGCAGATAATTTAAAGGATTATTTTGGAGTACTCAGGATAAGTATGTCCTTACTAGAGTAAAACATTCTAAAGGGAGGACCCAAAATCCATGGTTAACTGAAGAAGCTAGGGAAAGCATCACACTTAAGGAAAAAGCATTAACGGCAATGATGAGTGAAAGATCAGATGATTGGACTGGGTATAAAGAATGACAAAGACTAAATCAAAGGCTAATCAGGAAGAAGAACTTAATGTATTGGAGGAGACTAGCTAAAAATGTAAAAACAGATAGCAACAGTTTGTGCAGGTGTTTAAAAATTAAACATGTAAGAAAGTGAGTGTTGGTCTTATGGTGAGTGGAAATGGGGAGTTAATAGTAGATAATAAGAACATAGCTAATGAAATAAAACAATATCTTGCTATTATCTTTACAATAGAAGATGCAAAAAATGTTTCAGTGTGAACTGTAGTCAGGACGTGGAAGGGAGAGGGGAACTTAGTTAAATTACAATCACTAGGGAAGTGGTACTAAGCAAACTGATGAAGCTGCAGCTGACAAGTCTCTAGGTTCAGATGGACTTTTCCAGCTCCTCTAATAGCTTAGGATATGAGCTAGTAGATACAATTGTTAATTTTCCAAACTATTCTAGATTCAGGGAAGATTCCTTGTGAGTGGAAAATAACATTTATAACCCCTCTATTCAAGAAGAAAGGGAGGTACAAAATAGAAAACTATAGGCAAGTTAGTTTAATTAGTCAAACAATCAGGGAGAACCAGCACAGTTTCATGAAAGGAGAATAATTTTTAATTAATCTTTTTGATCTGTTTGAAAAAGTACCATGTACTATGGGTAAAGGAGGGCGTATAGACTTAGATTTCCAGAAAGGATTCAATAAGATGCCATACCATAAGTTATTACAGAAAATAAAAGATGATCATGTAGGGCGTAACATTAACATGAATAGATGATTAGCTAGCTGGTAGAAAACAAAAAAACATGCATAAATGTGTCTTTGTTTCACTGGCATAACAGTGGAGTCTGTCAGAGGACTCATCATCTTTTAATTTAAATCAATGACTAGATGAGGTAATTGAAGGCATGATAGCTAATTCACATAGAACACAAAGGTAGGTGTAGTGACTCGAACCAAGTGAATGACATTGACTATGAGGTCCTTGATTGGGGTTGTTGACCTCGGTCAATCAGGAAAGTCCTGGCTGACCAATATAAGCAGGGGATTTAGAATTTCCTCAGTTCAGGAGACTGACTCTGAGCTGGCTGGTTACAGCCTGTAGTACTCTGGATTCTTTCTCACTTTTTGAGAACAGATTTCTAGGCTGGCTGGATCACAGGCAGTGTTACTGTTGGATTTTAATTCTCAGTGGGGAATTGTTTTTCTAAACTGGCTGGTTACTACAGTAAAACATTCTAAAGGGAGGACCCAAAATCCATGGTTAACTGAAGAAGCTAGGGAAAGCATCACACTTAAGGAAAAAGCATTAACGGCAATGATGAGTGAAAGATCAGATGATTGGACTGGGTATAAAGAATGACAAAGAAACTGAAGCAAAGATGAATCGGTGGCAAGCCTTGCTTCTTGCACCACAATTTTAAGCATTTGCACTTTACTTTTGCATGTATTTTCACCTTTTTATGTCTGCACTGAGCCTCCATGAGTCAGCTGTGCCTTTGCGAGTGGGCTAGGCCTCTGTGGGTGGACCAGGCCTCTGTGGTGGACAGGCCCTCTGAATCCTTGAGTGTAGGCCTGGCCTCGGGGAGCTTGCTGTCTTTCAGCAAGTGGACGAGGCAAAGATGGACTGAGTATCTGTATGTGTGCTGAGAGGTGTATGCTTGCTGCCTTCGGGTGTGGACTCAGTCTTTGTTTTGATTGTACTGTGTTTTGCATGTCCCTGGGTCCAGCAGGCCTTACCGAGAGCCGGAAGGTGAGTAGGTTGTTCCGAAAGCCGATGGTGCGTAGGTCGTCCCGAAAACTGTTGTCCTGAGAAGGCATAGGGACAGGCTGTCCTAGAGGTGGTCAGAAGGCAAGTAGGGGCAGGCTAGGAACTGGAAGGTGTGTAGGGGTGTGCTGAGAACCGGAAGATGCATGGAGCAGGCTGTCCTAGAGGTACTCAGAAGGCAAGTAAGGGCGAGCTGATTACTGGTTCACCAGGGGTGTCAGTGTTGCATGTATTGCTTTTTCATTGTTTGTTTGTATGGATTTATCTTGCATGTACTTGTTTAAAGTTTTCTCTTCTGGCAAGTTACTGTGGGATTTAGGGTTTGGTTACTGTTCCCATTTCCCTGTAAACTGTTGACTGATTTGTTAACTGATTGCATGGTGGGATTTGGGGTTCATCATACCGTTCCCATTTTCCTGTACATTGTAGTTTGCTTTGTTGACTATTACCTTGATTTTGTTTTGCGTTTTTGTCCAGTTTAATAAAGAGTACAAATAGTAGAATTCTTCAGCTCAAGGGATTGACTCCAAGCTGGCTCACAGCCAGTGTACTGTGCACAAGTAAATAAAGGGTGACTTGGTGACGGGATACCAGCCTCTGTGCAGTTATATCAGTGGCGATGACAGTGGGATGAATGATGCAACCATGCTGAAGCCCAAGAGGTCTTCAGACAGGCACTACAACTGGGTTTGTCATTAGAAAATGGAGCATAGGAATTACAGGGCTTCCTAGTGAAAGTGGACTCCCTCACCTGTTCGACTGAGCTTGGGGAATACCACTTCAGTGTAGGCAATCGAAGAGCAGAGGGACCCTAAGCCAGCCCACAACAGAAGCCGACAACAAAGTCTGACCTAGGCCAAGTGGCTAAAAAGTTCTTCAGGATCTGGGCCAGCAAGCCATTGTAGTTATCATAAGTATGCAGGCTGGAGACGGCACAGGCCTGACATAAGTAAGAAAACTCGTAGGCCAGTACCCAGGAGAGTGCACACCCTGGAAAGTCCCCCTATATGTGGGTTGGAACAATTAAATTGCTTAGCAACCTCCAATCAGAACCAATTAAAATTAACGCTTAGTTAAATGGTCACCTAGTTCCTATGGAGGTCAATACCAGTGCAGCTGTGTCTGTGGTTGCAGAGTCTGCCTTTAATAAGATTCGCTCAGGACTCCAACCCTTAAGTTTGCATAAGACTTCAGCCAGACTGAGAACATTCACTGGGGAACTGTCGCATATTAAGGGTACGACTTTGGTTCTGGTCTCCTATGAGACCAGATGGCAGTAAAAGGCTCGGGCCCAAATCAGTTGGGACGGAATTGCTTGAGAAAGGTTCACCTAGATTGGCTCAACACTTTTCAATAAGAAAATGGCTGCTTCCGTGAAGCCCTAGTGAAATACCCAGGAGCATTTAAGGAAGGGCTTGGGACTATAAAAAGGGCCAAAGCCACTTTACGTGTTGACCAGGAAGCAATTCTGAGAATTTTGCAAGGCCCACCTGATGCCATTTGCCTTGCAGGCAAAAGTAGAGGCGGAAATCAGGAGGCTAGAGAGTGAAGGGAATAGCAAACCAGTGCAGTTTGCGGAATGGACAGCACTGGTCGTACTGATTTGTAAAGCCTGATGGCTCAGTTCGCTTTTGTGGGAAATTTAACCAAATGGTAAACCACTTCTCACAACTGGATAAAATCTGATTCCCTCGCATGGAGGAATTGTACGCAAAGCTGGCAGAGGGGATCTGTCCTTTACGAAGCAGGACATGAACCACACCTACCTGCAATTGCTACTGGATGAGGAGTCCCAGAAGTATGCTACAATTGATACCCATAAAGTTTTATACCAAAAAACAAGACGGCCATTTGGGGTATCATCAGCCCTTTCCACACACCATGGAGAACATTTTACAGGAGTTACCCCAGGTTGCCATTTATCTGGATGTCATACAAATAACATGGAAGACCAATAAAGAGCACTTGGAGAACTTGGATGTAGTGCTTAATTGTTTGTCCCAGGCAGGCATGCACCTTAGAAGGGAAAAATGTGTGTTCTAAGCGCCCCAAGTGACCTACTTGGGTTACAGAGTTGACAAAACCGGGTTACAGCCACGGAAGAATTAAAGTGAGGGTGATCAAAGGAGCCCTGGCTCCTACATCTGTACCAGAGCTTAGGTCTTTCCTTGGCTTAGTAAATTATTACAGAAAATTCATACATAACCTGGCCTCCATCTTGGCATCCTTACACCTGCTGTTGAAAAAGGGTCAGCCTTAGAAATGGCCACATAGCCAATAAGTAGCCTTTAGGGAAATGAGAAAGCGGCTATCGTCATCTCAGGTGTTGGCACATTACAATCCAAAGCGAGAGGTGGTGCTGACATGCGATGTTTCCCCGAAAGGTATCGGGGTAATGTTGGCTTACCAGTGGCCCAGCGGAGAGGAACGCCCGATAGTGTCTGCTTCCTGGACGTTGGCTGATGCCAAACACAAATATGACCGGGTAAAGAAAGAAGGTTTGGCAGTTATCTTTGGTGTGAGGAAGTTCTGCCAGTACCTTTTTACAGATGGGAATTTGTCATAGTAACAGATCATGAACCCCTGTTAGGGCTAATTAAGGAAGACAAAACAGTGCCACCCATAGCTTCCAGTAGAATTCAACATTGGGCCCTTACTTTCAGCGTGTGCAAGCATAAAGTAGAACGCTGTCTAGGAAGCCAAATGGCTAACGTGGATGCCTTGAGCTGCCTCCCACTGGCAAATACTCCACCGGTGATGCCTCCCCTGGAAGAGTCTGTTTTGGTTTTAAACTTCCTGGACACCCTTCCAGTTACCACTGACCATATCCAACTGTGGACAGAAAAAGGTCTGTCCTAGCAAAACTAAAACAGCTTGGGGAAACAGAAGGGCCATCGCAATCCAGATTGAAACCTTTCTGGACCCAACAAGACCAGATCACCGTAGACATTGGCATATTATTGTGGGGAGCAAGGGTGATTGTCCTGCTTAAAGGACACTGCCAGATACTAGCTGAACTCCACCAGGGTCATCCAGGGGTTTCCAAGATGAAGATGCTGGCAAGAAGCTATGCCTGGTGTCCAATGGTTGGATGCCATCATAGCTGCATTGGTGGGTCAGTGCCCAGTGTACCATCAAGGACAACAATTGCCACCAGTAGAGCACTCACATTCATGGGAATGGCCAGGTAAACCCTGGATTCAGTTATGCTTTTTTAAAATTACTTTTGATTGTGGACTAAAATGAGAAAAAGACTGTTTTAAAAGCCAAAGACTTTGGAAGAAATTGCTGTACCTCATGAAAACAAATCACTGGAACTTAGAGATAGTAGGAACTGCAGATGCTGGAGAACCCGAGACAACAAGGTGCAGGGCTGGATGAACACAGCAGGCCAAGCAGCATCATAGGAGCAGAGAGGTTGACGTTTTGGGCCTAGACCCTTCATCAGAAAAGGCGGGGGGGGAAGGGGGTTCTGAAATAAATAGGGAGAGAGTGGGAGGCGGATAGAAGAGGGATAGAGGAGAGGATAGGTGGAGAGGAAACAAACAGGTCGAAGAGCCGGGGATGGAGCCAGTAAAGGTGAGTGTAGGTGGGGAGTTAGGAAGGGGATAGGTCAGTCCAGGGAGGACGGACAGGTCAAGGGGTTCGGGATGAGGTTAGTAGGTAGGAGATGGAGGTGCGGCTTGAGGTGGGAGGAGGGGATAGGTGGGAGGAAGAACAGGTTAGGGAGGCAGGGACGAGCTGGAGTGGTTTTGGGATGCGGTAGGGGGAGGGGAGATTTTGAAACTTGTGAAATCCACATTGATACCATT
>NC_063352.1:35462518-35526623 GCF_021869965.1 Rhincodon typus
TCCGATTTCACAAGTTTCAAAATCTCCCCTCCCCCTACCGCATCCCAAAACCACTCCAGCTCGTCCCTGCCTCCCTAACCTTCTATTGGCTAGTAGTGCCACGAACGGAAGGAGCAGTATTATGTAGTTTTGCAACCAATTACTCATTTTCCTTTAGATCAAAGGTGTGAGAATATTAGTTTTGAAGTTGATTGCTGTAGACATTAACTTAGATCCAAAATATGCTCATAATGTTTGAGTTTCTGTGTATTTTTTGTTGCAACCTAAACAATTGTAGCTATTTTATTTCTTCTTCCTTTCCTCTGACTCAGACTTCTCCAGATTAATCCTTGCTGCTATTCTTTGCCTATCTGTTGCCTCCTAAAATGCGAGTATTTTGGTCCAGTTAAAATATTTATTGTTGTATTCCTCCTTTTACTCATCGTGATTCTTTACAGTTTCACAGTGGAACAATTATTCATCAGGTGGCAGCAGGAAACCAGTATTGGAACTTCCACCACAGAGCCCAAAATAAAATTTTAATTTGAGGCAAGTCATTTCCCTTCACAGGCCCTTTGCATGAACTCCAATAACAAAAAATATGAATGGCACATATTCCCAGATCCTTTATACTACCATGTTATCAGGCTGCACTTACCTAATCAGAACTTGTCACAACAAAAGATGTCAACAAAACTGTAAAATAATGCTGTCAGGTTGAACAAAAAGGCAAATTTTGTGAGTTTTATTATTAGTTATAACTGATCATTAGTGGAAAACAAAGTCACGTTGCCTTCAGGGCACTTATTTGGGTAGTGCCTTCTGAATGGTTACAGCACAGAATGAGGTAATTCAGCCCATCATGTCCATGCCAGTTCTCTTCAAGAACAATTCAGTTAGTCCCACCTCCTCCACCCCCCGCCCCACCCCCTTTCCTGTCCACATAGCTCTGCAATGTTTTTTTTCCTCAGGTGCTCATCCAATAGTTTCATAGTTGCTATCATCACTTCACTAATGTCATTTAGGCAAGGATATTTGCCATGCTTATCTGGTCTGACCAACAGGTGACTCCTGACTCAGAACAATGTGTTGGCACTTAGCTGCTGTGAAATGACCTAGCAAGCCACTCAGTTCAAGGGCAGTTAGGAATGGGAAACAAATACTGGCCTTGGCAGCAACAACCATTTTTCATTAAATATTTTTGTTTTTAAAATGCCTTTTGAAAGCCACAGTAGGTTCTAAATCCTAACCACTTGCTATATAAAATGTTTTTTCTTGCATCACCTGCTACTTCTATTGCCAGTCACCTTAAACCAACGTCCTCTGATCCTTCACCATTCCATCAACCTAGAACTAAGAGTCTGATGATGACTATGTCGATCATTAGAAAAACCCATCTAGCTCACTAATGTCCTTTAGGGAAGGAAGCAGCCATCACTGCATGGTCTGGTCTTCATGTGATTCCAGACCCACAGCAACATGGTTGACTCTTAACTGCCCTTTAGGCAATTAGGGATGGGCAATAAATGCTGGCCTAGCCAGTGATGCCATCATCCCATGAATGAATAAAAAAAGGAATAATTTTCCCTATCTACTCTTCCCAAATCCATCATGCTTTTGAATATTTCGATTAACTCTTCTATCAAACTCTTCTGAGCTCAATCCCAGCTTCTCCAAAATATCCTGTAACAGAGGTCTCATATGTCTCTACCCATTCTCAAAAACCTTTATTACACCTTCTGAAATGCTTTCACCTCTTTCCTAAGATGCAGTGTTCAGAATTGGACACAATATTTCATGCATATTCAATATTGCCTATTTATAAGACGTAGAGTTTTCTCTCGACCTGAATTTTATGAAGGCTCGTCACCTTATGCCAATATTTATAATGCCCTGGAGGCCAGATGCCTTTTTAACCACTTTCTGAATCTATCCTGCCATTGTCCATAATTTGTGCGTGTATATTCCCTGAATCTCTGTTTCTGCACTCCATTTCGATTTATAGCCTTTATTTCTTATTGCCTCTCTTTGACCAAAATATTTCACTTGATACTTCCCTACGTTAAATGCCATGTGCCACACCCATCCCATCAACCTATGTGCCCTTGAAGTCTATCATTGTCCTCTTCACAGTTCCCAATGCTGTTTTGCAGGAAATTTTACAGGAAGTTTTGTGACATCTCCAAATTTTGAAATTGTGCCCTCAGCAGTGATCCTAGTACCAAACTCTGGGAAAACAGTCCAACCTCCCTATATTCTGGAAAACAACCATTTACCACTACCCTCTGTTTCCTGTCACTCAGCCAATTTCATTGCCAAGCGGCCTATAGCAAGCCTGAAGAGAACACTGAAATTAATCATTATTTCTTTTCATTTTCATTCACAACACAATGTAAAAAATGACACACTGTTGAAGTTTATTTTAGTTTTTGTGTTGAATGAGTGATGATTATTTAACCTCATTTCCCATCCTTCAAGATACAGCATCACATAGCCCTTTTCACTGGGGAAGGAAGCAGATAATGGAGTGGGAAAAGGAGCTGTTTAACTTTCATTTCAAGAGCAAAGTCAAGTTTCCTGTTCTAAGGGACATTCCAGTTCTAATGCAGATTTTTAACATGCTTGTTCCCTAGGTTGTCACTTGTGTCCCACTCCGTAAACATGTGTATCTTACAGGAACTAAATGCAGTTTTGTCTGCTGTCCTTTATGGATTGACTGACCTGTCTGTACACAATACATCAGGTGTATGGTCTTTATTTTGTACATGTAGAACAAAATCAGGCAAAAATTTCCATTATGCCAATGCATAATGTAGGGTCAAACATGCCTTACTAACCTTACTTTGCTATTTACAGTTGTCTTTCAGTGCCCTCATCTCACCTTACCTTCATGAGGACAGGAGGGTGTGACTGAGTGAGGGCAGAAGTGCAATTGTCCAATAGGTTTGAGATTCTGCCTTAGATAAGAACGGGTACTGCAAGGTGGATGAGCAGAGTGACCACTGTCCTGTCGTATTGGAAGTAATTCAAGTGGAGGGAGCAGCAAGGAATGTAGTGGTCATATAGGATAGTGTAGTGCGGGGGATTGACACTGTATTTTACATCTGCTTATGGTTGAAGAGGAACTCGCAGTGGGAGTATCCTTTTGCCACGGTCCTTTAGGTACCAAGAACATGAATGAACGAGGAAAGGATTCACCATTGAGAGTATGAGGAGCTGGGTACTAAATCAAATGCAGACCCCCAGTGGCTATAACCACTGGATTATCACCTGAGCTGCAGGCATAATGGCAAAGAGTGCATAAAATTAGACAAGTGAATATGTGACTTGTTCTTGGGGCACAGGCTCTCGTACTTGGGAAAGTGGACACTCTACATTTGGGACAACCTACATCTGAACTGTCCAAGGTCTTGAGAACCATATAACCAGGAAAGGCTTTAAACTAATTAGTAGGGACAAGAGATTAAATATGGAAGGATGTGATTCATGGAAGAGTAGAGACAAGGTAAAAAAGGAAAATACTAATACGGCAAATTAAGATCAATGAATGGCAGGAAGGGACAGAGAGGATAAAAATGTAATAATGTATTAACAATCAAAAAAATTACAAAATTACAAAGATAATAAAAATATAAAACTAAAGCCTCTGTATTTGAATATGCACGGAACTCATAACAAAGTGAACAAATTTATAGCACACACTGTAGTAAGTAAATATAATCTGCTAGCCATTATGGAAATGTAGCTGTAGGGTGACAATGGTTGGGCACTTAGTATATGTCACTTGAAAGGAACTGGAAGTGAGGTAAAGATAGAGGGATGGCGCTGTTAATCAAGGATGGCATTGCTGCAGTAGTTATAGAAGCCCTTGGTTCAGGATACAGAATCCGTTTGTATGGAAATAAAGAATAACGGGGGGAAAAAGTCACCAGTGGAAATGGTCTGCAAGCCCTTTATTAGTGATCTCAATGTAGGATGAAGTGTACAGGAAGAAATATTGGGTGCTTGTCATGGTAATATCATCGGTGATATTAATCTTCATATAAACTGGAAAAAAAACAGATTGGCAGCAGTAGCCTTGCTCAGGAGGCCAAGAAATGTTGTCAATGTATTTTGTTAAGAGCAGAATTGACCAGGCAGCAGGCTACATTAGACTTGATATTGTGTAATGTGACAGCATTAATTAATGACCTCAGAGTTAAGGCACCTCTTAGTACCAGTGATCACAATAGAATTTTACATCCAGTTTGAAAGGGTAAAGATTGAATCTAAGACCAGCATTTTAAACTCACATTAGCGTAACAATGTGAACATGAAAGCTAAGCTAGCTGAAATGAACTATGTTACCAGACCAGAGGATGTAACATTAGAGATGTGTTTGCAGATATTTAATGGGTTATTTTGAAATACTCTGGATAAGTGTTCCTACTATGATGAAATGTTCTAAGGGGATGACCCATCATCCGTGGTTAACTGAAGAAATTACAAGAAGCATCAAACTTAAAATAGCATAAACTGTATAATGCTGAATGGAAGGTCAGATGATTGGTCAGAAAGTAAAGAAAGGCAGAGAAAAGCTAAAATTTAATCAAAAGGAACAAGTTAGTGTACAACTATCAGAGGAATCTAGGTATGGTGGCGGCACAGTGGCTTAGTTGTTAGCAACGCTACATCACAGCGCCAGGGACCAAGGTTCAATTCCAGCCTCGGGCGACTGTCTGTGTGGAGTTTGCACATTCTCCCCGTGTCTGCATGGGTTTCATATGGGTGCTCCAGTTTCCTATCACAGTCCAAAGATGTGCAGGCTAGGTGGATTGGCAATGTTAAATTGCCCTAAGTATCCACAGATGTGCAGGCTAGGTGGATTAATCATGGGAGAGGCAGGGTGATGGGGATAGGTTGGGAGGGTGGGCTGGGGGCCTGGGAGGGGGGGGGGTTGGTGGGTGGGATGCTCTTTAGAAGATTGGTATGGACTCGATGGGTCGAAATGGCCTCCTTCCACACTGTAGGGATTCAATGATTCTGGGTAAAAATGTAAAAGTGGATAGCAACAGTTTCTGCAGGCATTTAGAAAGAAAAGAATTTTTAAAAAGTGAGTGTTGGACCTCTAGAAAGTGTGACTGGGTAGATATTAAGGAAATAGCAGACGTAGTTAATAAGAAACATTGTGCTACTGTTTTCCCTATAAAGGATAGACAAAACTCCAATGCAAAAAATTTCAGTAAGAGCCGTAAATCAGAAGATAGAATAGGTAAAATTAACTGAAGGCACTATGAGCTTACAAGTCTACTGGGTCCAAATGGAATTCATTCTAAGATATTAAAGAAGATAGCAATGAGCTGGTAGATGCATTGGTGCTAATTTTCCAAAATTCCCGAGATTCAGAAAAAGTTCCATCAAATTGAATATATACATTATCATTAAGTAGGTCATCAAATTGTGGACTTAGTAAAACTCAAGTAATTGGCAACAGTCAGCATGTTTTCATGAAAAAAATCATTTTTAACCAAATTATTAAATTTCTTTTAAGGATTAACATGTGCTGTGGATAAAGGGAAGCCTGTCGACATATAGTACTTCAATTTCCAGAAAGCATTTAATTAGGTGCCACCGCAGGTTATTGCAGAAAATAAAAGCTCATGGGGTAGGGGGCAACATATCAGCATGGATAGAAGATTGGTCTGGCTGGCTGAAAATACAAATGCATAAATGGTTCTTATTTAATTGGCTGGCTGAGACAAGGGAAATCCCGCCTGTGCTAGGGCCTCAAATTTTTACAACTTACATCGACGCCGTATGAGGCGAATGAATATATGATAGATAGATTTGCAGAAGGCAGTTTGAATGAATGAGCAAAAATCAGACAGATGAAGTATAATGTGGGGAAAATGTGATGTTGTTCACTTTGACAGGTAGACTGAAAAAGCAGAGTATTATTTAAACAGAGAATGACTGCTGGAATTTCTGAGGTGCAGAGGGATCTAGGTCTTGTAGTGGTAATGTCACGAAAAGCTAGTATCCAGTTATAACATGTATTCAAGAAGATTAATGAGATGTCCTTTATTAAGAGAGGAATTGGGATGAATATGTTGTCATGTGAGGATAGGTTGGATAGGCTGAGCTTGTTTCCACTGGAGTTTTGAAGAATGAAGCGTGACTGTTTTGGAGTGTATAAGATCCTGAACAGTCTTGACAAGATGGACGTGAAAAGGATGTTTTATCTTGTGCCTGAATCCAGAAATAGGGGCACTGTTTTAAAATTAGGGGTCACTCTTTCAGGTCAGAGATGAGATTTTTTTTTCTCTGAGATTTGTATGACTTGGACCTGCCTCAGAAAACAGTGGAAATGGGGTCATTGAATATTTTTGAGACAGGTAACTAGATTCTTGTTAGGCAAGAGAATCAGAGGTTATCAGGGAAGATGTGAATGCAGGATTCAAAATGCAAACAGATCAGCCATGACCTTGTTGAATTGCTGAGCAGGCTCAGGGAGCTGAATTACCTTCTTCTGCACCCATTTTCTATGTTTATATGGTCTCGCTCTGTACCTATCTCTCAATGACTGCTCCCATTTTGTGTTGTAATTTTAACGTAATAAAATGTCGTAAGGGCTGCTATACATCAGAATATTCAAGTTTGGAGTTGGTACAGCACAGATAAGCGGTTTCAGCAACAGGTATGCTGAGGCAATGTGGAAGTCAGATGGTGTTACAGTGTTGAAAACAGACTGTCTAAGTGACAGGCATTCAGAAGTTCCGCTTGAAATCAAATTAGTCAATACTACAAACAGTTTGGTTAAGTCTTCGACATTTGCCAGGTAAAGAGGTAGATTTGATGATGAGGGAACAGTATTTATGCCAGGAGCTGAGAGTAATGGCTTCTTTAGACCCTATGTTTATCTAGAGAAAATGTTTCTTCACCTAATATTGGATGTTTGATAATTATCTTCAGTTTTTACATGGAAACTGACGTCTTGTTTTCAAATGATGTCACCCACTTCTCCCCATTTCTCTATGCCTAATTCACCCAGACTCTTCTTCAGGCTCATGTCTCCCATCTCTCTCCTCTGTATACCCATCTCTCCTCTCTCTCTCTCTCTATATGTTCCCTTTTCTCTCAGCAGACTTTGCTTTATAGCATAACTGCACCGTTGAAGCATTTGAATTGACGAGCTACTTTCGTATACATTCTTTGCAGTTGAATACTGAAAATAATTTCATTTTTATGCATAATAGGGCAGCACGGTGGCTCAGTGGTTAGCACTGCTGCCTCACAGCGCCAGGGATCTGGGTTCGTTTCCACCCTGGGCGACTGTGTGGAGTTTGCACATTCTCCCCGTGTCTGCGTAGGTTTCCTCCGGGTGCTCCGGTTTCCTCCCACAGTCCAAAGATGTGCAGGCTAGGTGCATAGCCATGCTAAATTGCCCGTAGTGTTCAGGGAGGTGTAGATTAGGGGGATGGGTCTTGGTGGGATGCTCTGTCAGTTGGTGTGGACTTGTTGGGCCGAAGGGCCTGTTTCCACAGTGTACAGATTCTATTCTATTCTATAATATCAGTGAATCACAATCCTGAATCTGTGGAATAGCTACTACATTGATCATTTAAATTTTTCATTTAAAGTTTGTTGTGTATGTTTAGGTATACTTAGGTTTACTCCAAATAAACTTGTCCGTATTCTCTTAGATCAAATTAGATCTGGAAGGATGATTTTGCCCAATAAAACTAATCCCATCCAGTCTGACAACAGTGGGTTGCGTGTTTTTAGCTGTGTGATATGGGAATCTGCTGGTGGATTGTGGCAATTTCCTTCCTGCTGCTTAAAGGTTGTCACAGGGATGGTGGAATTCAAGGCAGCGACATATGGCAGCTTGTGCCAAGGAAATTTGAAGGCAGAAGGAATACAGATAAGCAACTAATCAATCAGCTAGTTATAAAATTGAATTTCACAAATTCCCAATGCAACAGGCAGTAGCCAATTTATCTCCCACTGACTCGAAGCCCTGATTTACCTTGCTCAAATGTACCCAGTGTCCCATAAAATCGGTTTACCAGGTCTAAGCACAGATCTACCACTGTCCTAGCTCTAGATCCCCAGTTTACCAAGTTAGTTCACTTTGATTTCTGCCTGTGCACAGAATTCTGGTCTCAGTAACTGCTGCTTGATGACTTCACAGAGCGGAAAGAGAATGAGAGATGCAAGTCGCTAGTTATGTCATTCAGCCCTTGTGTCCTCCCCTTTGCAGTTTTGCTTATCTGTAATTTACAACCATTAAACAACATTGCTTATATTCTTGCAAAATCTGAGTACTGTGTACAAGTATTCACAGTCTGCCCCACACAGACTAAAGGACAGCATAATGGTTATTGTCTGCAAGCTTTGTATTTCACAAAATATATCTGGGTATTTGAATGTGACCAAAATACTTGAGCTTTAATAGGAAAAAAAATTGAATAACTTTATGTTCAGTGCTCTTTGCAGCCAATGCCTGTCTCCTTCAAGTTTGGTGGTGAATGGCAAAGAGTTTGAGAATACCCTGTTAAAAACTTCAAATCTTCCAAACACATTAGGTTTAATTAACATGTTCTCCATGTCTTTTCATATCCATTTGAGAAGAAATGTTTTAATATAAATTTCTGCAAAATTACTTCTCTAATAACTTGACATTTTCGTGGCAATTTGCTTGCTTGCTTGCTCATCTACAGTGAGCTGCTGAGTGATTTGTGGTGTAACGGTTTATTTGCCAGCAGACTTTGGTTTCCCTGGGCCTCAGACAAAGCTCTCTGCAGGCTTCAAGGCTCAGCTTGCGTAACAGGTAATAACAGGCATTTCCTGCCCCTGGATCGGGATATCCTGGCGCCCTCCAGTCGCTCATCACACTCTGAGTAGACATTGGGCAGCAAGTGCAAATTGCTGGGAGCTAAAATTAGCAGCTCCACAGAATGGCATGGTTCTCCAGTTCTCTGATTGTCAATGGAATAGTGTATAAACACAGAGACTGCATTTCCTCCTCACTGAGCGAGTAGAGATCCACAAAGAAATCTCAGGATTTCACACTGGAAAGAATTTGTATTGGAAATCCAGTTGGCAAAAACAACTGTTTAGCCTTTAACATGTAACTTTAAACTGAAAAGTTTCCCTTCTCTCAGCCATTCTTTTATTTGAGGATAATTAGCTGATGCATTAAATAATTCATTTGTTATGTCTCATTGACTCTCACTCATCTGTAAGCATTTCACCTGACTCCCAGAATATCTTTGAAAGACTGTTGGAGGTCAATGTGAAGAAACTTTCTAATAATTGTGTGTGTAGAAAAATAGCCAATTGTAATGACTATGAAAACTAAATTCTGATCAAATCTTAGCAGATCTCAGTATGTACTGCCTGGGTGTCTTTAATCGTTCAGTCATGTTCCAGATTTCAAAGCTGTTGTCCTGCACAGTGATTATACTGTGATCAGGGTTGTTAAGAATTACAGGATGGGATCAGAAAATTGTACCAGTTAGAGTAAAGGAATTCTTCTGGTCTTTGTGAAATTCTTAGTCTTGGGAACACCTTATAACTGAATGTGCAAGTAATACTATAATTACTTATTGCAAAAGGAGAATAATCATCGATGGTGAACTACTTAGAGTCATAGAGTTATACAGCTCGGAAACAGACCCTTCAGTCCAACTTGTCTGCGCTGACCAGGTATCCTCTAAACTGAAGCAGTCCCATTTTCCAGCATTTGGCCTGTATCTCTCTAAACCCTTCCCATTCATGTACCTGTCTGGATGCCTTGTAAATGTTGTAATTGTACCAGCTTCCACCACTCCTTTGGCAGCTCGTTCCATACACGCACCATCTGAAGGTTGCGCCTCAGGTTCTCTTTAAATCTTTCCCTTCTCATTTTAATCCTAAGTCGTCTAGATTTGGACTCCCCTACCCTGGGCAAAAGACCTCGACTATTCACCCTATCCGTGCCCCTCATGATTTTATAAACCTCTATAAGGTCACCACTCAGTGACCGATGCTTCAGGGAAAAAATGTCCCAGCCTATTCAGCCCCTCCCTATAGCTCAAACCCTCCAACCCTGGCAACATCCTTGTAAATCTTTTCTGAACTCTTTCAAGTTTAACAACATATTTCCTACAGCAGGGAGATCAGAATTGAATGCAATATTCTAAAAATGGCCTAACGAATGCCCTGTACAGCCGCAACATGACGTCCCAACTCCTACACTCACTGCACTGACCAATGAAGGCAAGTGTGCCAAACACTGTCTACCTGTGACTCCACTTTCAAGGAACGATGCACCTGCACCCCTAGGTCTCTTTGTTTGGCAACCCTCCTCAGGCCACCTGCACACCCGCGTCTCTTTGTTTGGCAACACTCCCCAGGCCACCTGCACCCCTACACCTCTTTGTTCAGCAACACTTCCCAAGGCGCTACCATTAACTTCCATCACAAAAAAGTGTGTCTTGCAGCTGTGCTTGCTCCACAGGTAGCATCTTCTCTGCATGTTGTTGCACTTATGAGAGGTTCTTCAAAAGAGGTTGGGTAGATGATCTGCATCTGGAGATTACCACTAATGCACCCAGCTGATTCCTAGAGTGAGCAGTGGTTACCCACTATCAGAATTGGGATTTCACTTAGGCACAGCTTTTCTGATCATAAGTCATGAATGTTTTGCAATTGGAAATATGTTTCTACTACCCACGCTTTACCTACATGTCAGTGTAATCCAGAGGTGTACTGATTTTGGCCTAAACTGAATATTGTCCTCTCACATGCATTTCTTCAGTATTTTTGAAGGTGAACTGAGATAATTATCTACCTATTCCAGCAATACTGGGAAGGGATTAAACCTGCCTCCATGATCCCCCAGGCTTGTATTTCAATGCTCCACTAGACTCTGCCCAATCTGTGAAGTGTATTTGTGTAAGTTTAAGTGTTCAAATATACATGATATATTTTGCTGAAAATACCTTTCATTGCTTGTAGTGCATGCAAGGAACTGAGTAGACATGAATTTGTAGCAGTGCAGCAACACTCGATGCTTGCACATTTTGTGCCGTATGCTAGAGTGTGGGACTGATAACTCCATAGCTCTGAATTTTCATCCTAGCCAATTGTCTTTGTTTCAGTTGCAAGGCAATGGGGATAAAGCAGGGAGTGAGATTAATTGGATAGCTCTTTCAAAGAGTCAACACTTGCATGCTGCACCTCCTGTGCTGTATGAAATTACGATTCTATGATTATTGATAGTTGTAAAATTTGGCAACTGATGGACCTTACCAGAGTGAAGGTAGGTAACTAAAAAAGGTGCTGTTGAAGTGACCATGAAACACTATCAGTTTGACTAGTTTTGGTGCTGCTTGTACAATTTCTAAATGGGAAAGTAAATGTGTTACTCACTGGACAGCTGAAACAGAGCAGCTATGGCCTCTTCCCACCACTGAGAATCCTGAGTAATGAGTGGCAGTTCCATCAGTCCGAGGAGGAAGATGAGCTGGCCAACAGTCAGAGCCACTGTGGCAATCAGGTTACAGGCTCGCATCATGTCAAACTGAACTGCAGGAGATGGAGACAGTGTGATTAATTAGAGAAGATTAAAGTACAGTCCACTCTGTCACGTGTTGCCTTAATAGATAATACTCAGTTGAAGTAAACAGTTAAGAGCAAAGTTATCAAGTATTCTGTGACTGACCACATGATAACTGAAAATAATTAGTGACCATCCTCAGCCCTCATGTGTGCACATTCTCTGTCACGATACAGGACACAGAGGTATGGGCTATCAATACAGCCTTGGCAGTAATGATTGGTTTTAGCGCTGACTAATGCAGGCAATGTGTTTATTGTGGAGAACGGACGACAGTTTCAAGTTTGGGAAAGTGAACTTGGTTACTTTGGAGTAAAGAAGATTTGGGTGTTGGTAAAAGCCATGACCTAGGCTTTTAAAGCAATGAGATGGAGGCACGAGCTGGTGTTTAAATGAGTTTGCAAGTTTATATTTAGTGGCACAGGTTTAAAACTAAGCAACCTAAAACGGGAATAGAGATCAAAAATCTCTTTCCCTACACAATACAAATATTTGGAACAGAATGCCAAATTTTTTTTTCATTCACAGGATGTGAGTGTCACTGGCTGGACCAGCATTTATTATCCATCCCTAGTTGCTCTTAAGGTGGTGGTGAGCTGCCTTTTTGAATTGCTGCAGACCCACAATGCTGTTAGGGAGTGAGTCAGGATCTGACCCAGCGACACTGAAGGAACAGCAATTATATTTCCAAGTTTAGATGGTGAATGGCTCGGAGGGAAACTTGCAGGTAGAGGTGTTCTCATGCATCTGTTGCCCTTGTCCTTCTAGATGGTCGTGGTCATGGGTTTGGAAGGTGTTGGAACCTTGGTAAATCTCTGTAATGAATCTTGTAGAGCGTATGCACTGCTGCTACTTAATGTCAGTGATGAAGGGAGTGAACGTTTGTGGGTATAGTGCCAATGATCCATCACACTGCTGACTGGTGCCTTGTAGATGGAGGACATGCTCTGGGGAGTCAGAAGGTGAGTTACTTGTTTCAGGGTTCCTAGCATGTGAACTGCTTTTGTAGCCAAAATATTTATATAGCTTGTCCAGTTCAGTTTCTGGTCAATGGTAATCCCCAAGTTGTTGATAGTGGGGGATTCAGCAATTAAAACAATTACAGTTGCATCAATTCACACAGATTAAATAATAGAATACAGGTTCAATGTAGAATAACACAGTTCTAAAAAACATTCCTATTGTACTGTCTCCTAGGTTAAGGGATAAAATCAGCAATGATTATGTTCAATAATGAAGCAGACATGAGAGGATGTGTGATCTGATGCTGTCCTATTTATAATGTTTTCATTTTATGAAGAAAATAGATTTTGTCAGCCTTCAACCAATTTAGTAACTAATTCTATCTGCAAGTCTGGCTTGTCTAAACCCATTATAACACTGGACACTGGTGATCCAACAGATTCAGAACCTACAATGAATCTTAACTTTTCCTATTTGGAATGCATTAAATTATAAAAACCTTATTAAGATCTGTCCTGCATGTCTAGTTTCAGACAGACTGGGCATGCCCAGTCTATCATTCAGCTGTAGCCGCTCCATACAATTCAACGTAAAATAGAGATTTTGGGTTGGGTTGTTGGAAAAAGGCAGGGAGTCAATACCCTTACAGTTTATTTTTCAGCAATAATCTCTGTTCTTCCAACAAATATTGTACCTTGTTACTGTACAGTATCATCATAGTAGCTTTACACAATGTTTAAGCCACAATAATGAAAAAATTAATTATTGGATGATGTAGTGAGTTTCCAGTGAGTAAATGCTGTAATGGAGTTTCTCAGTAACATGAACAATTTCACACCCTAGCTTCCCAGCGAAATTTCTATTTGAGAATGAATATATCAGAGTTTTAACAAATAATTCTTTTCCCTTGGTCACCCTTGAAATATAGAGATTTGGCAGTATCATGTTTTAAATGACATTTTGCCCATTTTGAAAGCAAAGTTTCTCATAATTTAATTGTTTTTTATTTTCTATAGTATTGAATTGTAGAGTTGATGATTACTGTGTTCCAATGTTAAATACTTAGTTTGGTGTTCAGTTTTGGTGTTGATGAATGATATTGAATCTGAGCTTCATTTAACTCAGGTAGTCACTGCAATTCCTCAATTTTCCCATTGGAGTGGAGATGCTAATGTCCAGCACTTCAAAATTCTACACTGACATAGCCAAGTCCATTCATTCATTTTGGCCTTTCAATTTGTTTAAAAATAGGGATCCCTTTAATTTATTTATCAAACAGCTTTCAAAGTATGGAATATGGCTTATGTTATCCCTTAACTTGCTATATTGTGGGCCAATATTCAAAGACTTAGTGTTTATTCTATTTGGTTGGTAGTTATATGAAATGTTCACACAGTATTACTATTTGGTGAGATAGCTAAGGTCTACAAATGCCTTAATAACTCACAGCCTCAAGCAATAATGATAACTAAGTGTCTCTAGGAATTGAGGTTCATTAACTTACCCCCTCACTGACCATACAACAGTTTCATCAAATCACCCCCTCGGGGACAGTACAGGGATTCATTAACTCATTGCTTCCCAAACTATTTTTGTTCTGTGACTCCATTTTAAGGCTTGAAAATTGTTGCAATCCCTCAGTGAGAACTATTAGAGCTGGAGCTCAGGTGTATAGCTGTTAGATGTTTGTCAGAGCTCCACGGTTTCCATTGCTGCCTCAGAGCTTATGTCCTCACTTGGTGTCCGTCTCCTCCTCACCCCACCTTTGGGAGGCCTTGCATTAACTCAATCTCTCATTAACTGTAGCAGTACACAGGTTTCATCAATTCCCACCCCTCACTGATTGATAGTACAGAGATTTCACTAACTCATGCTCTCACTGATAGTATAAAGTTGAGTTAATAATCCCTTTAAATATTAACAGTATGAGGAATGTACAATGCAGAGTTGAAAGGCAGATGTTTCAATGACCTTGCCTACCCCAAAATGTTAAAGGAACTCTTGTAACCATTCATTTTCCTAGCAGTAAAGGAACAGTAGTCCATTCGTGTCCCTGCCCATAGTCCACAGTAAGACTATAAGACCTAAGAGTATAAGTAGGCCATCCTGCCCATCTAGTCTGCTGTGCTATTCAATGTGATCATGGCTGATCTGATAATCCCAAACTCCACTTACCCTCGATTCCTTTACTGATTTAAAAAATGTCTATCTCAGCTTTGAACATACTTCGCAATCTAGCCTTGACTACCTTCTACCGGAAATAATACCTCAGATTCACTACTCTCTGAGAGAAGAAATTTCTCCTCATGTCTGCCTATAATGGGCAATCCCTTTCTTTGAGATTATATCCTCTGGTCTTAGACTTTCCCACAGGGAAAACAACCTCACCACATCTACCCTGTCAAGCCCCTAAGAATCTCATACGTTTCAGTAAGGTCTCCTGTCATTTTTCTAACCTGCATTATGGTCCATTCCTATTGAAGTAAAGGCCAACAGTCAACTTGCCTTGGCTATTATCCGCTGAACTTATGTGCTAGCTTTCTGCCCCAGCTGTAGATAAGAGATGTATGGACTTACGTTTCACGGTGTTCCGAGATTCTTGAAATCCAGCATGCTCTGATCCCCAGTTTAAATTCTCACAGTCACGCTCCAAAGTCTGTTCATGCCTTGTTGGCCCTTTGCCTTTATCGATCCCATAACACATCTTCCACAATCCTACACTGCGCTTTCTTCCATCCTCCAGGGCCTGATACACCCAGTTTGGAGTGAATGCTGCTGCATTGTTGAGAATCAGAGACAGAAGAGCCACTGCTACAGCAGTAGCCACCAGCTTTTGGACAGTCATACCCAGCTGCTTTTCCTCAACTCCAAGACAGCTCTAGTTGCCAAGTGAACACAAGGAAGCTTTTTTATTTCTACACAAATCACACATGAATTAGACATTAAGGAGCATCTAGAGCTGTCTAAGAGTTGCTAGAGAAGCTGAGCATTCATTCTCGTGTCGACCAGTATCCTCAATAAGGATGTCTCAGATTTTGAAAATACTTTAGGTGCTTAAGTTGGGTGCAAGTGAACGTGGTTTATCCGCCCTCTTGCGCCTTCTTGACTGGAGACGCAGCGGTGATAAGCTGCCGTGCATGCAGGTCCATCCCTTTTGTTGAAGTTTTGTTGATGCTCGAAGTGAAGATCTTTGAGTAAAGCTGGTGGAGGCGAATGAGTGATCTCCTGGGTCTGTACACCTTTTTGTCAGTTTGTTGAAAAGCAGATCAACTTGCTGTCCAAGGCAGTTTTGTGTAATGTTTGTTGAGATTGCCTTCAGCTTAAATCAAAATATTAACAATCACAGCAAAGCACCATGCTGTACATTAAACAGTTAAGCAAAAATTGAGCATCTTGTTGAAATAGACTCCATGCTTTGGGAGTGACACAATCCTGACATACTGATAAGATACCAAAAAGAAAACGACTCTGAAAGTTAGGAGGAAACTGTTGTTTTTCTAACTGTGTTGGTGAGTCTTTGGGCGTTGCTGGCTGCAACAAATATTCAGTAGTCCGACTTCACATTCAAACATTAACAGGATGTGTTTCCTCTGAGGAAGGGACCCGGACGACAATCAAAGCAGCTTTTCCAAATCCTGGCTCAAATAATTTGGAAACAGCACAGATTCTCCTTCTGTGTTCTGTTATACGGACAAGGTCACTGTAAAGGAAATGAAAAATGAGCAATGGCAGCAAAGTGGTCCATTGGTTTCTGCCCTAATACACTGAAATTTGTGATAGTGTGCTTCTAATATATTCTAACTCTTCAAATAGTATTTAGTTTCTAGGTTAAAAAAAAAATACTGAGAGAATAACTGTACATCTCAAAGCACAAGTTCAGTAGTCAGCCTTTTCCTGAGGCCTCATTTTATGGTTCATAAATGTATGTCTCAGACAAAAGATCACAATAATATCATGTTAATGACGTGTTCTACAGCGTGTAGATACTTTTGTCTATCTCCTTACATTCAGTCTTTTTCTCTCTCTCACTTTCTTGCTCTTTTTTCCTGCCCTCCCTTGGATTCTTTTTCTCTTTCTGGCTCTTTTTTCTCTTTCTTGTTCTCCTTCACTCTCTACCCCTCTTTTTCCTTTTTCTCTCTCTCTCTCATTCACATGTTCTCTCCCAAATTTTCTCACTTAATATCTCTTTTTTATTCTTGCTTGCTTTCTCTCTCTACCCCTTGTTTTCTTATGCAGCAGAAGAAAATGTGTGTTATGACAGATGCCAGGCTGGAGAAACGAAAAACCAGGTTGAGTATAGATGGTTTAGAGGAAAAATTAGAAGGCAAATAAGAATAACAAAGGGAGTGTACGAGAAGAGACTGACCAAATAAGGAGGAATCTATAAGTAATCAAGAGGTGATAAAAGGAGGTGGAGTCAATTAGAGACCAAAAAGGAAATTCACAAATGAAAGCAAGACATGAATTAATTGTTTTGCATCTGTCTTTACCAGGAAAGTAAATGCTACACAGGTCATGGCGAGAGAGAAGGTAATTCAGCTACGAGGTGTCTGAATTGATAAGGAGACGTTATTGGATAGACTGTCTATACTTAAAATTGATCATGCACCAGGACCTGATGAGATGTGTCCAAGAGTACTGAGGGAAGTAAGAGTGAAAATTGTGGAGGCTCAGACCATTATTTTCCAGTCTTCTTTAGACTCGAGTGGTGTCAGAGGACTAAAGATTGCAAATGTGATACCCTTGTTCAAAAAAGACTGTAAAGATAAGCCCAACAACTACAGGTCAATCAATTTGATCTCAGTGTTGAACAGGCTTCTATAACTAATAATTTGGGACAAAATTATTAGCCACTTGGGTAAACATGAACATATGAACAAGGAAAATAAGTAGGCCATTCAGCCCACTGTGTCTGCTCCACTATTAATAAGATTGTGACTGATCTGATTGTAATGTCAAATCCATGTTTCCACCAACCCAATAACCTTTCACCCATAGATTTCTAAGAATCTATTCAACTTTGCTTTAAAAATATTTAATCTGCTTCCACCACTTTTCCCAGAAAAGACAAAGACTCATGTCTCTCTGTGAGAAAAAGAAAATTTGCCTCATCTCTCTTTTAAATGAGCAACTCCGTAAAGGAACTAAACCCCTCAGCATTTTATATATTTCAGTCAGGTTGCCTCATATTTATCTAAGCTTCAGATACAAGCCAATCCTGTCCAATTTTTCCCCATAAAACAACCCATCCATTCCAGGTATTGATCCTCCTCTGAACTGTTTCCAGTGCATTTACTTCCTTCCTTAAATAAGTTGACCATTACTGTACACAGTAAAGTTGTAGTTTCACCATTGCCGTGTATAATGAAGCATGGTCAGAAGTCATTGACACTAGATTATAGTCCAACAGATTTATTTGAAATCGTAAGTGAACTGTCTTCAGCTGACGGAGGGGCAGCATTCCAAAAGCTTGTGATTTCAAATAAACCTGTTGGACTATAATCTGGTGTCGTGTGACTTCTGACCTTGTCCACCCCAGTTCAACACCAGGACCGCCACATCATAACTGAAGCATAACCTCTATACCTTTGTATTCAGTTCACCTCACAATAAATTATAGCATTCTATTAGTTTGCTTAATTTCTTGCTGTTCTTCAATACTAGCATTTTGTAAGTCATGCAGTTGGACACCCAAGAACCCTTTGCATCTCTGAGCTTTGCAGATTCTTGCTGCATTGATAATATGCTTTTTTATTCTCCCTGCCAAAAATGATAATTTCATATTTTCCTACATTATACTCCATCTGCCAGACCTTTACCTACTCGCTTAATCTATTTATATATTTTGTAGCATCCTTACATCCTCTTCACAATTTACTTTCCTACTATCTTTGTGCCATTAGCCAATTTGACAATTATACCTTCAGTCCCTTCATCTATGTCATTTATATAAACTGTTAATAGTTGAAACTGTAGCATCGACCCTAATGGGATACCACTTGTTGCATCTTGCCAACATCAAAAAAACCTATTTATGCCCACTCTCTGCTTTTTGTTTGCCAATCAATCTTCTATCTATGCCAATATCCTACACCCTTTATTTTCCACAATAAAATTTGATGTGGTCCTTTTTCAAATGCCTTTAGGAAATGTAAGTACAGTGTATCCACTGGTCCCCCTTTATCCCCTTATTTCCTCAAATAATTCCAAGAATTGGTTAAATATGATTTCCCTTTCGCAAAACCATGTTGGTCTCTGCCTAATCATCCTAAACTTAAATTACTGCTATAATTTCTTTAATAATAGTTTCTAACATTTCACTGTGACAGATGTTAGTTTGCTGTTTCCACTTTTTTGAACAGAGAAGTTAACACTCTACATTCGCTATCTTCCAATTTAATTGGACTTTTTCCCGAATCCAAGAAGCTTTGGAAAATTAAAACCAACATATCAACTATCTCAATTGCCACTTCTTTTAAGACCCTAGGATGAAATCCACCAGGATCCAGGCAGTTGTCAACCCACCATTCCAAAAATTTAGTCAGTACCATTTCTACACTGATTATAATTTTCTTCTCCCCCACCCTTTCATTTTCTTCTTTATAGCTGCTTCTGGGGTGTTACTTGTATACTCTATAGTGAAGACTGCTTGCAAAATGCTGTTCAATTTATCTGGCATCTCTTTATTTCCCATTATCAATTCTCCAGACTCACTTTCTACAGAACTAATGCTCACTTCGTTAACAGTTTCTTTATAAACTATTTATATAATTCATTTTAATTAAAGAAAACCAGCATGGATTTTATAAAGTTAAATAGTGTTTAACTGACCTGCTGGAGTTTTTTGATGAGGTAACAGAGTGTTGGCTAGGGTAATGTTATTGATATCATGAACATGGACTTCCAAAAGGCATTTGATGAAGTGTCACACAACAGACTTGTGAGCAAAGTTATAAATCATGGAATAAAAGAGCCATTGGCAACATGCATACAAAATTGGCCAAGTAACAGGAAACAGAGAGTACCAGCTAATAGATGTTTTTTGGACTGGAGAAAAATTCAGTGGAGTTTGTTAGAGGTCTGTGTTAGGACCCTTGCTCTTACTGATGTATATTTGCTGGCAAATCAAAACTTGGAAATATTGTGGAGGAGAGTGTAGAACTCCAAAAGGTCGCAGCGAGGTTGGTGGAATGGACAATCGAGTAGCTGATGCCATTTTAACGCAGAGAAGTGTGAAGCGATCTATTTTGGTAGGTAAACATGGAGAGATGATGTAAAATAAAGGTTCCAATTCTTAGCAGGGGTACAAGTCTAGAGGGACCTGGATGTATACAAGCATACATCATTGAAGATGACTGGACAGGTTGATAAAGCAGTTAATAAATCATTAAGCATCCTAGGCTTTATTATTGGGCCAAAGAATACAAAAACAAGGACATTATTTTAACCTTGTATAGAACACTGATTGGCCTTAACTGGAGTATTGTGGCCAGTTCTGGGTGCCACACTTCAGAAAGAGTGTAAAGTCGCTGGAGAGACTGCAGAAAAGTTCACGAGAATCGTTCCAGCGATGAGGAGCTTTAGTTACATGGACAGATTGGAGGCATTAGGGCTGTTTACCTTGGAGAAGAAGATTGAGAAGAGATTTGATCAAGATTTACAAAATCATGAGGGGCCTGGACATAGTAGATGGTGAAAGGATCGAGAACAAGTGATCACAGATTTATGGCAATTGACAAAAGTGCTAGTGGATACATGAATAAAAACGTTTTTCACCTAGCAAGTGTTGTGGCCTGGAATGCACTGCCTCAGAGTATGGGGAATGCAGTCTTAATTGAGGATTTCAAGGGGGGAATGGATTACCTGGAAAGGAAGAACATGAAGGTAAATTGCTCCTTTGCAGACCCATTGCAGACATTTTGGGCCAAATGGTCTTCCTCTGTGATTTTGTTATGTGGATAGGCTAAATAACCAATATCTAAAATGTCCCAAGCCCAAATGCATATTAAAGGACAAGATGGCTACAACAACATGCAGCAGTGGTTTATTTCTTCAGTGGTAGTTGCCATTATCTCATATACATTTTCTGATTACACCTGATCCCAGCTTCAGTCTGGCATCTGCTGTAGAATACCTTCTCCAGTCAATTCAGTCCGAATGTATCAATTTGTAAGATCAACAACACAAAATAATGAAAGTCATATACCAAAAAAACCCCAAATTTATTTACTTGGTTCATTGAGGAGACAATAATGCCTGGGCAAGGAAGACAAATCCAGCCTGCATGAGGGGATTATTAGACAAAGGAGATGGGCCTTCTCAAGATGTGGAAAAGGCAGGTCAGTCAAATTAATCTGTAATTGATAGCTGCTATTGTGGTTTCAATGATTCTTTTTAAGTTTAGAATTTTTAATTTGCAATAGCTACTTTGATAACGTAAGGTAGAAAGTCGAAAAATACACTGTAAAGTCAAACCTCCATTACCCAGTTATGTTTAGAGACCATAAAGATGTAACGTTACCCAGTTATGTTTAGAGACCATAAAGATGTAACATCCATACTAGATTTTACAGCATATAAATTACATTTCGGATTTACAGTAAACCATTCATGTTTTGCATCCGCCTGATTCGCTTCATCCTGTTTCATGGTTCATACATCCAGAGTATGTTGCAACTCAACATTACTGTTACCACAAATAGTTTCAGTACTTTTCTATTTAAATTCTATTACCCACACATCTGCTCTCTATTAAAAGCCAGTTGCTGTTTCCTGCAGGTTAGGTACATATGGTTGTCATTGTTTTTAAGTCAGAACACAGGAAGAATCCTGAGCACAAAGACTTTGAATTTTTCCGCAATCTCTCTGGTTTAACTCTTTCATTCTGAAGCTATGCATAGCCAGGAATAGAATGTCTCAGGACATGTTAAATCTGAGATGAGGGCTCTTTTCCCATTTATGTGTCATGCTCTTTCCACACATTATGTCCTGATGGAAGCTGTTATATTCACCACTCACTGAATATTGAGTAAATGAAAACCATTCATATATCATCCATGAACCTATATTTAGTCTTCGTATTCTTTCTGTCATGCAGAAAAGGCGGGATCACGGCTCAAACATTCTTTGAATGCCTTCCCAAGCACTAACTGTTCTTTCACACGAGCTTCCCAATCGTCTTCAGATAACAAACTACAGGCAGACCTCTCTTCATCTGTGCAATAAACTGTGAGAAAACAGTTCCCAATAATACTAGATTGTATGTTAAACAATGAAGCATTAAAATGTTTAGAAGAACTTTAAAGTGTGTAGTTGGTTTCCACGTAGTAGATGTCAAAATACGACTTGTCCTAAATTGATAAAGTAATAGGCCATTAATCTTTGTAACTTCAAAATCTGAAACTAATTATAGCATGGCATAGTAGTTAAACATTCCTCATTGCCCCGACCAACAGGTCAGAGTGGGGCACTGAGTTGGAGACATCATCTTTATGTCTACATGACACGCTTTCAAATCCTTCTTTGTCAGCTTGGCTGAGTGTAATCAGTCTAAATGCCATGAATAAGGATATTGAGTTCAAATCATACTACAGGACCTGAGTATTATGCTGTCTTTCAAATGAGACCTGTAAGAATGAAAAAGGCAATATCTAATGGATTTTTAAAAAAAATGTCTTTGCTACCTCTAACAGTTTCAAGTGAACTGAGTTTGGAAGAATCTCAAAGCATCAAGAATGCAGTTGGCATAGGTTAACACTCATATTCAGGGACATAACCCTTCTGGAGACAGTGTAGAGTTATCAACAGTGGAGAAACAATGTCTCCAGTAATGTTCTACAGAGGAAAGAAAAAAATCCAGAATTGTACTTTCCTCTATGCATTGCATATTACAAGTAGTAGTTAAAATACAGAGCACACTTTTTGTCCAGTGCCTGCAAATATTTCTGGTTAAATTTCTATACTTGTATAGAATAAAGTAGAATAAGATGTAGAATATGGAGCTGTCAGAATTACAACATTCATCAGCTTTTAACTTTTACTGGATTTAAGTGAAGAGTGAATTTTGAGATCTCTGTTATATATGTATTTAGTAGCAGTTTCTCTGACCAATCAATGGGAAGAAGAAAGAAATACTTGAATATTGTACTTTTCACAACCTCAGGACAGCCCTGTGTTATATAATCAACACAATGCATGAGAAAAGATTTCATTGCACTGTTGGTTATAATGTAATGCTAAAGCAGGGAATATTTCCAAACTTACACAAATCCCTGGGTAAATTAAATGCTATAGTAACTGGTTGCTTTTTGAAATAGGCAGTTTCATGACCTGTCTCTAGCCCAGTTCCTGAGATCGAAGCACAGGTAGCACTCCCTTCACTCTCACGGTTACTGGAATTACACACATCCATTTGCTCATTAATGTTTGACATATTAAAATGCATACTTGCCATATATTAATCCCATGTTGCAAATAATGTTCAGTTTTAGTGAGTGGATGTGTTGTATGATGGGCAATTCATACGGTTAAATATTTAACTGTTAGCTGGTTTTAATGTGATTTCCTCAGTCCTCCAGCCAGTGCTGCAGATGGCACAGGGTTGTGGACTGTTGTCACAGGGCTGCTGTTTACTAATCGATGTTGATGTTTTTGTAGCATTTGAGTGTTTAGTGATTGTGTAGTTAATCACATTAGAGGCTATAGAAAGTCAACATTTAAGTCTTAACTTCGATCCCAGTCAGGAGAGAAAAATAGAGATAAAGTCAGATAGTGTTCAGGGCTACTTAATACCTGCTGAAAAGGTTTCTTTAGAGCTTTGTTGCAAATTTGAATTAGATTGCATAAAAGAATCCAAGTACAGCTATTTCACTACACAAGATTCTGGATAACTGATCTATGCACTAAAATAAAACAAAAAACTGTGGAGCTGGAGATCTGAAACAAAAACAAGCGGTGCTGGAGAACCCTAGCAGGTTTGCCAGATTCTGTGGAAGGAAAAGCAGAGTTAACATTTTGAATCCAGTGACCCTTCATCAGAGCTAATGATGAAAGGTCACTGGACTCAAAACCTTAACTCTGTTTTCTCTCTACAGATGCTGCCAGACCTGGTGAGTTTCTCCAGCACTTCCTGTTATGTTGATCGTTATGCAGCGTCTACTGCTGCCATGTGTCCCTCAATTCCGTACAGTCTTGCAAAAAAAAATAAAGAAGATTGGCTTGGAATAGTAAGGCTGCAGACTTAAGTGAACACTGTAGCTTGATTTGAATTTGGCCTCAGTTTCAATGGAGTCTCTGCTCATTTTGATTCAGTACTTATGTACCAAGATCCTGTTATGACAGACTTATCTCCCAATATACTATCAGCCTGCAGTTTACATTATATATTACAGTGTGACAGTCCCAGTAATGTCAAACAATAAAATATATTGCAGGAACAGTGGCCACTGGTGAGTTGTCACTCAGTGAAGCTGTGGGTCTGGTGTTCTCTCCTTGTAATATCTAGATCAGATTTGACATTTGCAGAGTTGCATTTTCCTCATTATTTTCAAAATATCTTTGAGTCTGCTTCCAAAAATGTAGCCTGGAAAGTGCATCTCTATGACACTGAATGCTGCTAAGCCACACTAGGGAGGGGCATATAATTATTGGTGATTCTCATCCTAAAGAAATAAGTCAGCTTTGATTTAACTGAGCAAAAATACTACTAAATTTCAAAAGGACATCCTTCCAATGTTCCTTGAGTAATGCTAATTTAACGAGATTGGATGCAGAATGGGCTTCAAGAGATAATACTATTTAAATACTAAGTAGATACACACTTAAAGAACGGGTCAGATAAAACCCACAGGCTTCCAACTATTGCCCCATTTTATACAGCATAAGCATTTACTTGTTTCAGTCAACGGATATCCTATACTCCAAAAGCAACATTGCAGAATTAATAGTTAGATTCAAAATCAATTAAATTATTCCAAACTACCAGAACACCAATGGAATTGACAATTACATGGATTGTAAGTAAGAAGAGGTTACCCATTTGACGAGTCCACTTCTTCATCTGTTGCTGACTACAACCTCTGATTTTACGACAAACTCAATTTATAACTTGATTCCATCCAAAAAAATGCAAGTCTATGCTTCAGAAAACAGTGTGCTGAAGGTCAGCAGACAAATAGAAAAGAAGTAGCTTCACTTTAATGTTGTGCTCTGGGATATATACGCTGCTGTGATTTAGGCTGCTGTGCAAGCTCTGTACGTGCTGAGTTATTCTTCAACAAGTGTCTTCACGGAGTAAGCAGCAACCAGCCAGCTCCCAGCTGTGAGCTCTGACGTACAGGAAACCAGTCTGGGAAATGCTGGGGGAGGGGCGTTGGGGGGGTAGGGAGAAAGATGCATTTTAAATTTTCTGAATTGTCAAGGAAAAATATAATGAAAATTATATTAAAAATTCTAATCAATTCAAATGTCAAGATGCAAACCGTTTTTACCTGTTGTTTTAATCTCTTGTTTTTGCTGATGAATTAACTGCTGTGTTAAAAGCACTCAGCAGGAGGTCTGCTTTGTACAAATACAGCCAAATCCTGATAAACATTAGATCACTCTGCCAAGAAATACTCAACTGGGATCAACTGTGTTTTTCTGGAATTGACTGGGCTGTTCATTTATTGGACCCTTTTCTCCATTATCTATGCTGCATCAAACAACCAGTTAAGACCATAAGACATATCAGCAGAAGTAGGCCATTCAGCCCAGTAGTCTTTTGTGCCATTCAATGTGATCATGGCTGATTTGATAATCCTCAACTACATTTTCATTCCTTTGCTCCATAATCCTCGATTCCTTTACTCATTAAATATCTATCTCAGCCTTGAACATACTTAATACCCCAGCCTCTATGCTGTTTGTAGTAAAAATTCTACAAGTTCACTACCTTCTGAGAGAAGAAATTCCTCCTCATCTCTGTTTTAAATGGGCAATCCCTTATTCTGAGATTATGCCCTCTGATCCTAGGTCCTCCCACAAAAGAAAACAACCTTTCTGCATCTGCTCTGTCAAATCCCCTAGGAATCTTGAATGTTTCAAAAATGTTCTCTCATTCCTCTAAATTCCAGTGAGTACAGGCTCGACCTACTCATGCTCTCCTCATAAGACAGTCATTCCATATTTAAGATCAGCCTAGCGTGCCTTCTCTGGACTGTCTCCAATGCTAGTATATATTTCCTTAAATAAGGGTCCCGAAACTATTCATAGTATTCCATTAGGGGTCTGACTAGTGTCTTATACAGTTTTAGCAAAACCTCCCCATTTTTAAGCGCTATTCCCTTGAAATAAAGGCCAACATTACATTTGCTTTCCCTATTATCTGCATAACTTGGAACTAACTTTTTGTGATTTATGCACAAGGACTCCTAAATTACTTTGTTCTATAGTTTTCTGCAATCTTTCTCCAATTATGTAATATTCAGCTCTTATAGAGTCATAGAGTCATGCAGCACAGAAACGGACCCTTCAGTCCAACCAGTCCATGCTGACCATAATCCTAAGGTAAACTGATCCCACCTGCCTGCTCCTGGCCCATATCCCTCCGAACCTTTCCTATTCATATACTTATCCAAATGTCTTTTAAACATTGTATTTGTACCCGCATCCACCACTTCCTCAGGAAGTTCATTCCACATACAAACTACCCTCTGTGTAAAAAAAAAATTGCCCCTCATGTCTTTTCTAAATCTCTCTCCTCTCACCCTAAAAATGTGTCTCCTGGTCTTGAAATCCCACATCCTAGGGAAAAGATACCAGATTGAACTCCACCTGCCATTTTTCAGCCCATTGACCCATTTGATCAAGATCTCTTTGTAATCGTGGAAAATCTCATCCACTGTCTACTATGCCACCAATTTTGGTGTCGTCTGCAAACTTGCTAAACATGCCTTCTGTATTCTCATCCAAATCAATTATATAAATGACAAACAAAAGAGGACCCAGAACTGATCCCTGTTCTTCCTGCCAAAGTGCATAACCTAACGTTTTCTCACATTACATTCCATCTGCCAAGTTTTTGCCCACTGACTTAACCTGTCTATATCCCTTTTTGTGTCATCCTCATCACTTGCTTTCTCACCTATTTTTGTATCATCTACAAATCTGGCTATAGTACCTTCACTTTCCTCATCCCAGTCATTAATATATATTCCAAATAGCCTAGCACTGATTACTGTGGCAGTCCACCAGCTAAAGGTTGCCATCTTGAAGGTGCCCCTCTTATTCCAAATATCTTCTGTTAGTTAGCCAATTCTCAGTCAGTGCTAATATACTAGCTCCAACACCATGGGCTGTTATATTTTTAAGTAGCCTAATATGTGGTACCTTATCAAACACCTTTGAACATCCAAATATATTATATCCACTGCTTGCCCTTTCCCCTTGCTTGTTACCTCAAAGAATTCTAATAAATTTACCAAGCATGATTTTCCTTTTGTGAAGCCGTGCTCACTCTGCACAATCAAATTATGTACTTCTAAATGGTCTGCTATTGCATCCTTTATAAGAGACTCTAATACTTTCCCAGTAAGAGACATTAAGCTAATCGTCCTGTAGTTACTGATTTTTGTCTCCTTGCCTTTTTAAATAAAGGTATTATATTGACAGTTTTTCTATTCTTGGGGACTTTTCCAAAATCTAAGGATTCCTGGATCATTACTACTAGTGCATCAACTATCTCAATAGCTACTTCCTTTCAGATCCTAGGATGCATCCCATCAGGTTCAGGAGACTTGTCAGTCTTCAGCCCCTGATAATTTCCCTAGCACTTTTTCTCTTGTGATAATTGTTGCATTTATTTCCTCTTTTTGCCTTCTGATTGTTAGTAATTTTGGAATGCCATTAGTGCCTTCAACTGTGAAGGAGTTTGCAAAATATCTATTCAACTCCTCTGTCATTTCGTGGTTCTCCATTATAATTTCCACAACTTTTTACTCAAAGAAGCCTATGTTAATTTTGGCCTCTGTCTTCTTACATAATTAGAGAAGCTCTTGGTCTCTGTTGTTGCGTTACTTGCAAGTTTACCCTTAATGTTAATCTTCTCCCTTAGTTGAATATTGTTGGTTTTTAAAACTTCCCTAATCCAAAGGAGTACCGTTAATCTTTGCTACATTGTATATTTTTCTTTAAATTTGATCATGTCTTTACCTTCCCTGGTTAACCATTTTTGGTTTCTCCCCTTCTTGGAATTCTTCTTTCTTATTAGGATATATTTTTGATGTGAGCCATGAACTATTTTCTTAAATGTCTGCTATTTCTCCTCGACTATTCTTTCAGTTAGACTTCTTTCCCAGTCCACTCCGGCTACCTCTGCCCTCATTTCTTTATAATTGCCCTTATTTAAGCTGAGCTCAGTTGTTTCTGACACAGGTTTCTCCCTCTTAAACTGAATGCTAAATTCCACCATGTTATGATCACTGTTTCTTAGTGGATCTTTTACTTTGACATCACTTATTAAACTTTCCTCATTACACATCACCGGACCCAAAATAATCTGATCCCTGGTTGGATTCACAACATAATGTTCTAGGAAACTAAAATACACTCTATGAATTCTTCCTCGTGGCTACCTGTACCAATCTGATTTTACCAAACTACATGAAGATTGAAGTCACCCATGATTAATATATTGTCTTTTTCACATGAGTTCATTATCTCCTGATTTATTCATTGTCCCATTGTGTAGCTACAGTGAGGGTTTTAGAGACTTCTCCTGCAATGTCTTCCCTTTTTATTTCTTACCTCCACCCATATGGATCCCACATTCTCCAATCCAAGATCATTTCTTGCATTCATTCTTAATCCATCCCATACTAACAATGCTACCCCACCATCCTTTCCTTTCTGTCTGTCCTTTCAAAAGAGCACATAGTGTTGAACATTTAGTTCCCAGTTTGTTCTCTTTGTAACAATGTCTGTATAATGGTTATATGGTTCTACCCATTAATCCGACTTTGTGTATTAATTCATTTACTTTGTTCTTATTACTGTGCACATTCAAATAAGGATGTATTAATTTTGCCTTTTTTGTAATTTTATTGCCCCTTTGACCCTATTTATTGTTATTTTTCTATGTTTACATAATCTGTCTCTTCCTGTCCTATTCTGGATTACGCAAAGAACAATAGTGCTGCCTCCTATTTTTTAAGCCTACATTTCCCTTCTTCCAGTGCCCTTCCCCTACTCAATTACTTTACTCAAAACTCTCTATAGCCCTAGCTATTCAGTTCTCCAGGACACTGGTCTCAGCATGTTTCAAGTGAAGCTTATCCCACTAGAACAGCTCTTTTCTCTCCTGATACTGCTGCCACTGTTCCAGAAATGAAAACCATTCCATCCACATCAACCTTTGGACCACATATTTAACTCCTTTTCTTTAATTATCCTATGCAAATTTTCCCATGACCCAGGGTGTGATCCAAAGATTATTATCTTGAAGGTTATGTCCAAACTGCTCAAAGTCTTTCAGGAAAAAAAGCCTTTTCTAGCCTTGCCAGTGTTGTTGATTCCAATGTGGATGATGAGGACTGAATCACTCCCCTAGCTATCCAAATTCTTCTCCAGCCCTGAGGAAATGTCCTTAACCCTGGCACCGGATAGGCAACATAGTCCTTGGGATTCCTGCTCACTGATGCAAAGAACAGTGTCTGTCCTTCTAATTTATACTGTCCTCTACTATTACTACATTCCTGTTTCCTCTCCCCACTTGAATGTCTCCCTGTGTAGACATAGAAACAGAAAATAGGACCACCGGGTTTAGGCCATTTGACACTTAGAGCCTGCTCTATCATTCATGGCTGATCGTGCAACTCAATAGCCTATTCCTGCTTTTCCCCATATCCTTTAGTTCCTTTAGCCCCAAGTGCTATATCCAACTCCTGTTTGAAATCATAGAACATATTGGCCTCGACTGTTTTCTGTGGTACTGAATTCAACAGGCTCACCATTCCCTGGCAGAAAGAATTTATCCTCATCTCAGTCCAAAAAGGTTTACCCTATATCCTTAGACTGTTACCCCCGGTTGTGGACATCCCCACCATTGGGAACATCTTCCTGCATGTACCCTGTCTAGTCCTTGTTAGAATTTAATAGGTCTCAATGACAACTAACCTCACACAACAACCACCCCGCCCTCCCAATTTTTCAGATTCCGGTGAGTATAATCCTAATTGATTCAAACTCTCCTCACACATCAATCTCACCATCTCTGGAGTCTGTCTGGTGAACCCTTGCTGCACTCACTCTATTAAAAGAACATCTTTCCTCAGATAAAGAGACCAAAATTGCAGACAATAAGATTACCACCAATACATCCACTATTTCTAGGGCCATTTCCTTAACGACTCTGGGATGTAGATTATCTGGCCGTGGTGATTAATTGCTTTCAATCCCATTAATTTCCCCAACACCTTTTCCCAACTAACACTGATTTCGTTCAGTTCCTTCCTCATACTAAACTCGGTGCTCCCCAACGTTTCTGGTATGTTACTTGTGTCCTCCTTTGTGAACACAGAACCAAAGTATATATTTACTTGGTTAGATGTTTTTTGTTCCCCATTATAAATTCCCCCAGTTTTTGACTGTAAGGAACCTACTTTCATCTTCACCTTCTATTTATAGAAACTTCTACAGTCAGTTTTCATGTTTCCTGCAAACTTTGACTTGTACTCTATATTCCCTTTCTCAATCAATCCCCTTGTTTTCTTTTGCTGAATTCTAAACTGTTTCCACTCCTCGGGTCTTTTCTTTCTGGCCAATTTATATGCCTCTTCCTTGGGTCTAATACAATCTCAAATTTCCCTTGTAAACTCTGGTTTGGCAACCTTTCCCATTTTACTTTTGCACCAAACAAGAATGAACAGTTATTTCACTTCACCCATATGCTGTTTGAATGTTTGTCATTGCCTTTCCACCATTGTCCCTTTAAGTAATATTGATCCAATCAATAAATAGTTAACTCGCACCTTATACCATTACAGTTTACTCTATTTAGATTCAGGACCCTTCAGGTCTCAGAATCAACTATGTCAGCCTCCATCCTTATGAAGAATTCTATCATGTCACGGTCGCTCATCTCCAAGGAGCCTCACATGACTAGATTGCCAATTATGCCTTTCTTATTACACAATACCCAGTGTCCAGTTGGTTCCTCAATGTATTGGTCCAGAATACTATCCTGTAGTCATTCCAGGAATTCCTCCTCTTTGACATTGTTACTAATTTGATTTGCCCAATCTCTATATAGAAACATAATTACAGATGTGCTGCTATTGCATGTATCTCCAATTTCCTATTTAATGCCATTCACAACATCACGCCTACAGTTTGGGGTTTATGTAGAACGCCACTAATGTTTCTGCTCCTTGATATTTCTCAGCTGTACCCACACAGATTCCACATTGTCGGAGCTAATGCCCTTCTTCCCTACTGTATTAATTTCCTCTTTAACCAGCAATGTCACTCTATTGCCTTTTCCTTTTTCGTTTGTTCTTCCTTAATACTGAATACCCCTGGATGTTCTGTTCCCTTTGCTAGTCACCCTGCAACTATGTCTCCATATTCCCACCAATATCATATTTATTTTCTTCTATTTGCATGATTAATTCATCCCTTTTATTGCCAATGCTCTGTGGCTTAAAGCTTGTCCTTTCAACATTATGTGTCCTGTTCCCATCATTTTTCACTGTGGCCCTGTTTGATCCCAGATATTGATTTCTCTGTCTGTCTCCTTTCTTATTCCACTTTTTGTCTTTTGCTCTTGTCTTTGATTCCCCTTCCTCTGACTCCTTGCATAAATTTCCATCCCGTGCCCTTTAATTTTAAAGCCTCCCCAACTACTCTAGCAAATGTTCAGCTAGGACATCAGTCTTGCCAGTCGTAATGGTCCCACCTCCAGAAACAGTCCCAACGCCCCAGGAATCTGAAACCCACCCCCTCACACCAACTCTTCAGCTATGTGTTCATCTTATATATCCTCCTAAAGTCACAGTATTAGTAATAAATTGTTAATTTTTGTTTAAGCTACAAACTTGGTGTCCGAGATCAGTTATTCATAATGTCTGGTTAGGAACAATTGGGCAATTTTCAGGATCATTGAATATTTTAATTTCACTATGTTGCAAATCCAATGATAGTGAGATTGATTTAGTTTGGCTTGATATCCCTGTGTCGTAACAGTACCAATATATACCATAACCACTTGCTGTTCACCCTCCTCCTTCAGAATGACCTGTAGCCGCTCTGAGACATCGTAAAGGTGCCATGAACAGTTCGCTTATCCTCCCAGCAGTCCCCATACTCATCCGCACAGCTTGCAAGAATCTCATGTCTGTTGGACAGTTGTAGGAGTTGATGCTTCTCAATTGCAGCCTTGGATACTCATACCTGTCTCCCTTGCTGTCCCTGATCACAGACCAATTTTGAATTACCTAGTCTGAGGGGTGTGACCACCCTCTGGAGCAAAGTGTCCAGGTATGTTCTCCTTTGCCTGGTGTGGCGCGATGTCTGCAGCTGATAGGTAGGTTAAATTCAGTGCTTCTGAGTTCTATAATGTTAGATGATCTGTATATTCTATCTCACCTTCAGTTAACAAGCTGTCTTTAAGTCCTTCAATTAATCTTCAAATTCATTCATTGACTGGAATAAAATAAATCAAATAAAAGTAAAACGATTAAACTGTTCTCCAATCATAATGTTGGCAACAGTTTTGTGATCCTAATCTTCCCTTGGTAGCCATTTCAGTTCCACTAGGTGTTCTCAAGGCCATGAATGCTTTTCAGCAGCTTCAGTAGCCATTATTTTGACTTATTAAAGACAAACAGAGGCTTAGGTTCCTATCCGTGTACCAAAAATGAGAGATCTAAATACCTCTATTAAGAGTTAAGTGAAAATATTCACAGGCAATACACAGCATTTACTCTAGAAGATTCCCATTTCAATCCTGAAGCTCAGCTTTCAAGACCTCTTACTTCTAGTTCATCCTCTAATCATTTTTTTTTTACAGTCTTTCTGAATTGCATTTGCAAACAAACAATTGAATGTATTTAGTTACAGCCATAAGGCAAATTAATCTATAAGCATGCATGAAATGTGAGAAAGTTCATAATTAAATATTTGAATGTGGTGTTTAACCTCAAGGTAAGGATGTTTCTGACATGTAAATTCCTATAGTTGCCATGAATTTGAACTCATGTCTCTAGAGTATTCATCCAGGCCTCTGGATTACAAATTTAGTAACATGAGCACTATGATACTATCTGTTAATCTCAATGACTTGTGACAACTGTCAGCATAATTCTGCAAGTATTTAAGCTTGAGGGCTTAATGCAAAATGTATTCTCTTGATCACTACAAGAATCTCCTTGGAATTTTACTACTTGGATTGTGCCTTCTTCTTAGTCCAATGAGAATGGAATTTAGTATACAGTAGTTCATTTATATCACACATTACAGTACATTTAAGCTATAATGCACTCAGTTCTGTTCTTATGAGGGAGAACCAACCCGTGCTCCTACATTCTAAATGTTGCTGTGTTGGATGAAGTTCTCAGTGTTGAAATGGAGGATGTAGTTGTGGTCTCAATTGTAAACCATACATCAAGACTAAATTTATGGTGAGAAGTAATTACTGTAATGAGCCACCAGGTACAGAAGCTGTTAACCACAACAGTGTGAGCTGTGCAAGGCCACTGCTCACTGTTGACAGTCCCTCTGCTGTCCTTCCTGTTTTTTTTAAATTTACGTAATCTGCGCATTTAGTACAAGAAGAAACATTAATATAAAAAAACCTGTGTCAACGTATTTTATCCTTCAGCTGGGGTGGTGCAGGTGAAACTAAGGGGAAAGTCAGCGAGAAGATAGAGGACAAGGAACCTTCTGTTCTATTTTACTTGTTACTCCCCATCTTTTCAACAACATTAAACCCATCACTTTTCCACATTCCTTCAATTTGAAGAGAAGTCACATTGGACTCAGAATATTACTTCTGTTTCTTTGTCAACAAATACTGCCAGACCTGCTGAGTTTCTCCAGCTCTTCTTTTTATTTCAGATCTCCAGAATCCTCACTGTTTTGTTTTTGTTTACTGTCTTCTAATGATGATTGGTTAGCTCAGTTGGCTGGATGGCTGGTAATGCGAGCAATGCCAACAGAATGGGCTCAATTCCCACACTGGCTGAGGTTACCATGAAGGACTGTCTTTCTCAATCCTCACCTGAGGCATGGTGATTCTCAGGTTAAACAAGCACCAATGAGCTAGTTTCTCCAGTAAGAGAATAGCTGCATGATCTGGTAGGATTATGGGAACTTTACCTTTACTAATGATTAATTATTCTATATGGAACATGTTAGTCAACATCCCTGTCAGTAATGCATTCTATTGCAATCTACCTGCAGGAATCATTTGAAATAAGGTAAGATCATTGACATTCACTTTAAGGTCTGTCCAGGCTATAGGTCCTAAGGGATTATAATATTGCTTTAGCAATGTTGACATGTTTAGCACTCCTCATTCTTTCCTGCAGTGAGGCTGTGTGGGAGAATATGGCAAGGATGTGTGTGAAGACACGGCGATTAGATGTGGCCAAGGTGTGTCTGGGGAATATGGGCCATGCCAGGGGAGCCAGAGCTCTGCGAGAAGCTGAACAGGAGCCAGAACTGGATGCAAGAGTGGCCATGCTGGCAATACAGTTGGGAATGCTGGTAGGTGACAGAATCTTTCCAGCTCACTGTAAAGTACGTCACATACAATTTTTACAATTCACCCTTGAATGTGAGCATAACTAATAAGACCAAAATTTATTGCCTATCCCCTACTGCCCTTGAGAAATTGGTGGTGAGTCACCTTGAACTGCTGCAGTTCATTTGGTGTAGGTACATCCATAAAGCTGTTTGGAAGGGATTTCTAGGTGAAAGAATGGTGATATAGTTCCAAGTTAGGACGCTGTATGACCTAGAAGGTAACTTGTAGGTCTGGTGGTGGTCCCGTGTGTCTGCATCCTTGTTCTCCTAGGTATTTGAAATTACAGGTTTAGAAGGTGCTGCCAAAGGGCCTTGGTGAATTGCTGCAGTGTCAAACATACAAAATGTTTCCAATTGTGTGGGCCATGATTGGGATGTCGATCAAATAGGTTACTTTGCCTTGGATGGTCTTGAGCTACTTATTGGAGCTGCATTCATTCAGGAAAATAATGTACTTGTCCCTTTGGAACATGTTTGTTGTTTCTGTTGTTGAGGTCAATGCCATCCCATACTATTTCTAATCAACTTTTTCACAATGTTTTGATACAATAGAGTGACTAACAGCCATTTCAGAGGGAAGTTGAGACTAAGCGATTACCTAGTGGTATTATCGCTAGACTATTAATGCAGAGGCCCAGCTAATGTCCTGGGGACCTGGGTTCAAAGACCACCATGACAGATGGTGGAATTTGAAATCAATTTTAAAAAATCTAGAATTAAGAATCTACTGATGACCATGAAATCATTGTCGATTGTTGGAAAAACCCATCTGGCGTCCTCATCTGGTCTGGCCCACATGTGACTCCAGACCCACAAAAATGTGGTTGACTCTCAACTGCCCTCTGAAGTGGCCTAGCAAGCTATTCCGTCATACCAATCACTACAAAGTCTCAAAGAAATGAAACTGGGCAGATCACCTGACATCAACCTAAGCATCGGAAAAAGACAACGGTAGAAACAGCCCTATTGACCCTGCAGTGTCCTCCTTACTAACATCTGGGGGCTAGTGCCAAACCTGGGAGAGCTGTCTCACACACTAGTCAAGCAACAGCCTGACATAGTCATAATCATTGAATCATACCTTACAGACAATGTCCCAGACACCACCATCACCATCCCTGGATATGTCCTGTCCCACTGGCAGGACAAACCCGGCAGAACTGGTGGCACAGTGGTGTACAGTTGGAAGAAAGTTGCCGTGGGAGTCCTCAACGTTGACTCTGGATCTCATGAAGTCTCATAGCTTCAGGTTAAACATGGGCAAGGAAACCTACTGATTATTGCGTACGGTCATTTCTTGGCTGATGAATCAGTACTCCTCCATGTTGAACAACACTTAGAGGAAGCACTGAGGATGGCAAGGGCACAAAATGTACTCTGGGTGGGGGATTTCAACCACCAAGAGTGGCTCGGCAGCAGTACTACTGATTGAGCTGGTCAGGTCCTAAAGGACATAGCTGCTAGCCTGGGTCTGCGGCAAGTGGTGAAGGAACCAACAAGAGGGAAAAGCATACTTGACGTCATCCTTACCAATCTGCAAGCTGCAGATGCATCTGTCCAAGACAGAATCAGTAAGAGCGAACACAGCACAGTCATTGTGAAGACAAAGTCCTGCCTTCACATTGAGAATAACCTCCATGGTGTTGTGTGGCACCAGCTCCATGCTAAATGGGAGAGACTTCGAACAGATCTAGCATCTCATGACTGGGCATCCATGAGGCACTGTGGGCCATCAACAGCAGCAGAATTGTACTCCAATGCAATCTGTAAACTCATGGACCAGCATATCCCATCAAGCCAGGGGATCATCCCTGGTTCAATGGAGAGTGCAGGAGGGCATGCCAGGAGAAGGCATACTAGGCATACTAGGCCACTAGGCATACCTGAAGATAAGGTGTCAACCTGGTGAAGCCAGCAAACATGACTATTTGCATGCCAAGCAGCATAAGTTGCAAGTGACAGACAGAGCTAAACAATCCCACAACCCCCAATGGATCAGATCTAAGCTCTGCAGTCCTGCCACATCCAGTTGTGAATGGTGGTGGATGATTGAACAACTCACTGAAAGAGGAGACTCCACAAATATTCTCATCCTCAATGATGGAAGAGCCCAGCATATCAGTGCAAAACATAAGCCGAGTGGATGATTCGATTCGGCCTCCTCCAGTGGTCCCCAGCATTATAGATACCAGTCTTCAGCCAATTTGATTCACTCCACATGATATCAAGAAACGGTTGGAAACACTGGATACTGCAAAGGCTACAGGCCCTGACAACCTTCCAGCAATCATACTGAAGACTTATGCTCCAGACATGGCTGCTCCCTTAGCCAAACTGTTCCAGTACAGTTACATCACTGACATCTACCCAACAATGTGGAAAATTACCCAGGTATGTCCTGTACATAAAAAGCAAGACAAATCCAAGATAACAAGGTGTAGAGCTGGATGAACACAGCAGGCCATGCAGCATCAGAGGAGCAGGAAAGCTGACGTTTCCAACCCGGTCAATTACAGCCCACCAGTCTACGCTCAATCATCAGTAAAGGGATGGAAGATATCATCAACAGTGCTATCAAGCAGCACCTGCTTGTTAATGCTGTTTGGGTTCTGCCAGGGTCCTGCCTCATTACAACCCTGGTTCAAACATGGATGAAAGAGCTGAATTCCAGAGTGGAGGTGAGAGTGACAGCCCTTAACGTCAAAGGTGCATTCAACTGAGTGTAGTATCAGGGAGCCCTAGCAAAACTGGAATCAATGGGTAACAGGGGGCAAACTTTCCATTCGTTGGAGTCATACCTGACACATAGGAAGATGGTTGTGGGTGTTGGAGGTCAATCATCTCAGCTTCAGGACATCTCTGCAGGAGTTCTTCAGGGTAGTGTTCTAGGCCCAACCATCTTCAGCTGCTTAATCAATGACCATCCCTCCATCATAAGATCAGAAGTGGGGATGTTCACTGATGATTGCACATTGTTCAGCACCATTCATGACTCATCAGATACTGAAGCAGTCTGTGTTCAAATGCAACAAGATCTGGACAATATCCAGGCTTGGGCTGACAAGTGGCAAGTAACATTTGTGCCACACAAATGCCAGGCTATGGCCATCACCAATAAGAGACAATCTAATTACCACCCCATGACATTCAATAGCGTTACCATCACTGAATCCCCAACTATCAACATCCTGGGGTTATCATTGATCAGAAACTCAACTGGACTCATCATATTAACACAGTGGCTACAAGAACAGGTCAGAAGTGAGGAATACTGTGGCAGGGTAACTCAACTCCTGACTCCCCAAAGCCACCATGTACAAGGCATACGTCAGGAGTGTGGTGGAATACTAACCCACTTGCCTGGATGAGAATAGCTCCAACAGCACAGAAGAAGCTTGACACCATCCAGGACAAAGCAGCCCGCTTGACTGGCACTACTTCCATAAGCATCCACCACCAATGCTCAGTAGCAGCAGCGTGTACTATCTATAAGATGCACTGCAAGAATTCACCAAAGTTCCTCAGACAGCACCTTCCAAACCCACATCCAATTCCATCTAGAAAGACAAGGGCAGCAGATACATGGGAACACTTCTAACTTCAAGCCACTCCAAGCCACTCACCATCCTGACTGGGTCAAAATTCTGGAATTCCCTCCCTAATGGCATTGTGGGTCAACCAATAGCAGGTGGCCTGCAGCAGTTCAAGAAGGCAGCTCACCACCGCCTTCTCAAGGGCAACTAGGGACGGGCAATAAATTTTGGCCAGCCAGCGATGCCCACAACCAACAAATGAATAAATAAAAAAGACACATTGCAATGCATCTGCAGTCATGTATAAGAGAAAGAGGGTAAACTGGCAAATTTCCTCTTCTTGAAGGACATTAAAGAAAAGGTAGAATTTTATGTTGTTGTTATCAGTTGAGGAGGGGAAATCCATTCCCCTGTTTTGAACCCCCTCTTAATCAGTCACAATGGTGATGGACCAGACCAAAACCCTTCAAAATATATTAAGAAGATAGTCTAGACCCTAACTTTTTCTTATTTTAAAAGTAAGTGTAAGACATTGTGCTCTGGATGCAATTCAGTTGGACAAACTACCAGGCTTGAAACAAAATGCACTTCATTTATATGCCAGAATTAAAATACAGCCAAGAAAAAAAAAGAACTGCCACTAATTAACTGTTCCAAAATAGTAACATCCCATAAACACGATTGGCAAAGGCAAATTCTGTAAAATAGGTTGTCTCACATGTAATTCTAACAACAGAAAGAACCTAGCTTTTGGCTGTAACAGAGAGAGGAATAAGAGCTTCCACATTCAGCTTCAAGATCCCAGCAACTGCTACTAAAGCTAAAACTAAATAAAATCCTGGTTCTGTGGGAGCTTGACGCCACCCATTCAGGCAGCTTTTGTTGTTCCAACTTAATAAAAACCCAGGCCTCACAAGCTATTTACTTTATTGGCTTTGGAGCAAGTTGCTCGTCACCTTTGTCTCAACCTTTCTGCACATAAAAAGGACAAAATACACCTCTTAAAGCCATAGTATCATCACACAACAAATATTTGTATTTCCCTTTTAGCATGAATCTATTACACTTCAATTAAAATGGAACTGGATAAAAATGAAGGAGTCAAATTACAAAGTTTTCATGAGTGAAGGAATGAAGAATTTTAATTCTACTAACTTAGAAAAATAATAGAAATGTGATATTAAACATACATGCAACACAGCTGATAAATTTCCTTTAAAAATGTGGAAGGTATTTAATACAAACGGAAAGGTAATAATTGCTGCTTAAAGTCCTGACTGTTTAACTGTTGTATTGTTTCTTTAGCATTGTCAAAGTTTGCAGATATTCTTCGATTCTTGATGAATGGTTCTTATCCCAATTATTTTCCACCTATAAGCACAGAGTTCAATTTAAGAGAGACAGGCAGAGACAAAGAGTGACTTTTCCAGCTCTTATTTTTACATTCATTTTTATCTTGAGCTTTGTTGGTCAAATTTTGTTGCTCAAAGCTGTTACTTGAAATATAGTTGCTTTGTGGATTCTGCTGTCAGGTGTCATTGCTTTTTTTCAAGATCTGTGGGCAACTTCCATTCGAATGTGTAACTTCCAAACAGGTGTAAATCAGCCAAGAGACACAGATCTGAATTTCAGTGCCTTTTATAAAAATCTTAATTTTAGGTCAGACTGATCCTTGCCTACTGATGGTTTCATGAGCTTGTCTCAACCTGGTCAGGTGATATAGCAGCCATTTTAGGTCTGTATTTATTCTTTTTAAAAGATACTTTTAATCCATAAAAGATCTCAGGTATGACAAGCAGGTAATGGAAGCTGAAGGTCAATAGTCCATGTTTACTGTAATCATAACAATACCAATCCTCTAGTTTCATCATCTTTATCAATGAGACTCATATTAGTCCCGATTTATCAATTAATTAAATTTAAATTTCCTCAACTGCTGTAGTAGCTTTGAACTCATCTTTCAGAGTAATTGTCTAGGTGTCTGGACTATTTTTGTAAGATTAGCAGTATACTACTGTCCCTTTGATTCTTACCTAATACACGTGATCAGCTAATTATTCAGCTGATGGAGTGACGGTGTATAAATGTTATTGCATTTATGATATCAAATGTACAGGTCACCTTCACAGCTTTGTGGAGTCATTAAACTTGATGACAAATATCATTCATAATTATTGTCTATAAAGATAGAACTTTTTCATGAATTTGATGAATATAGAGCATAGAGTTTTTACAGCACAGAAAGAAACCATAAGAAGCCCATTATGAGTGCACTGGCTATCAAACATTCATTTGTTCTAATTTCATTTTTCATAGCAACTGATCGGCTATTTTTCTGTTTGTGTCTTTGCAGGAAGATGCAGAGAGACTTTATAGAAACTGTAGGCGGTATGACCTCCTTACCAAGTTTTACCAGGCCTCAGGACAGTGGCAGAAGGCCATTGAAAATGCTGAGGGGTTTGATCGAGTCCATTTAAGAACAACATACTACAATTATGCAAAACACTTGGAAGCTCTAGGGGATCATCACCTCGCACTCATCCAGTAAGTCCACATGTATTCAATATAGTGGGTGATCATTTAAGTCATATAGGGTCAAGTATATTTTAACAGCTATACCATCTACTGCTTAAAAAGTCATGAAACTTACCCCTACAAAGACATGTATTAGTTGACCACTGTGGAATCTTCCTGGCAAGATATCCCACATGATGGAGGAGCCAATCATAATAAGACAATAAACACCTTTGGAGAAGTCACTTGACAAAGTTCTATGCATGGATATTTAATGAACATGACAGTTTATGATACAAATGTGACAGAATTGGAAAAAGGCTCAGCAGTAGAGGAACCAAGGACCTACTCCCCACCATGGACAGGACCAATGTCATCTACAAGATCCCCTGCAGAGACTGTGAGAAACACTACATCAGACAAACAGGAAGGAAACTAACAACAAGAGTACATGAACACCAACTGGCTACAAAAAGGCACGACCAATACTCACTTATCTCAATCCACATGGACAAGGAGAACCACCACTTCGACTGGGACAACACCAAGATCCTGAGACAGGCTAGGCAGAGACAGGCACGAGAATTCCTAGAAGCATGGCACTCCACGAAGCATGCTATTAATAAACACATTGAACTCGACCCCATATACATTCCACTATGAAGGAAACCCAGAAGTGAAGCAATCCGTCTCAACGGACCCCAGAGTTTAAAAACCAGGCGGGAAAACACACCGACGCTTCATCGGAGGCTGCACTGAGGATGTTACCAAGCATGGTAACGAAGCAAGAAACCAGCTCGGGAAGCCAACCAACTTCAACAACCTCAAAAGTAAAACCCCTCTGCTCAGTGTTAATTGAACACTTCCAACTGAAACATAGTATGGTTTCTATGAAGGATGTAGATATCTTCAATCAAGCTGTTCAGTGATGTATTGACACCTCTGGAGCAGGTGGGAATTGAACCCTGGCTTAGGGACAAAGACAAGTTGGATAGCTGAGTTGGCTGAATGGCTGGTTTGCGATACAGAGTGACACCAACAGCATTGGTTCAATTCCCACATTAGCTGAGGTTACCTTGAAGGACTCTCTCTCATAATCTCTCCCCTCGGTTAAAGCGTGGTGACTCTCAGGTTAAATGACCATCAGTTGTCTCTGTCTAACAGAGAGCAGCTCTATGGTCTGGTAAGACTATAGTGGTTTTACCTTTATTTTAGCTTTTATGGGGAATAAGAAACCAGCAGAAGGGTTAAACAGATACTTTGCATCGGTCTTTACGGTGGCAGATACTTCAAACATTCCATTCATACTAAAGAATAGGGGGGAGGAATTGAGTACCATCACTACAGAAGTAGTATTAAACAAACTAACGGGGGTAAAGGCAGATACAAGTATTTGTGCTATAACGTGTGTTTCATTAGCTCAAATTGGCAGTAACACAATTGATGAATAGTGGACGCTGTTTAGATAATGCAAATTTTTTGCTGTACAGGTATAGTGATTTTCTATAGCAATTTCCCTATAATGCGGTTTACAATAGCAATTTTCTACAGTGCGAGTTCACGCAAGAACGCAACTATCGCATTGTAGGAGAAATACCTGTAAGTCCTCAGACCTTGATGGCTTGCATCCGAGGATCCTATAAGATTATCATTTTGCTGATTGTTGAAAGATTACTGATTATCACATACCATACTCCCTCAGCTGATGAATTAGTATTCCTGCATGTTGAACAACACTTGGAGGTAGCCCTGAGGGTGGCAAAGATGCAAAATGCATTGTGATGGTGGACATTGAAATTCCTCACTCTAGAGTGGCTCGACAGCAACACTACTGATGATCGAGCTGATTAGGTTCTAAAGGACATAGCTGCTAAACAGGGTCTGCAGCAGGTGGTGGGAAAAACATATTTGACATCATGCTCACCAATCTGCCGGCTGCAGTTACATCTGTCTATGACAGTATCGGTAAGAGTGATCACTCCACAGTCCTTGTGGAGACTAAACCCTGCCTTCACATTGAGAATATCTCCCTATCATGTTGTGTGGCTCTATCACCGTGCTGAATGGGACAGACTTCAAACAGATCTAGCAACTCAAGACTCAACAGCAGCAGAATTGTACTCCAGCACAATCTGTAATCTCATGGCCTGGCATATCCCCCACTCAACCATTACCACCAAGCCAGGAGATCCACCCTGGTTTGATTGAAAGCCCAAGGAGCAGCAGCACCAGGCATACCTAAAAATGAGGTGTCAAGTTGGTGAAACTAGCAAACAGGACTGCTTCCGTACTAAACAACATAAGCAGCAAATGATAGACCGAGCTAAGCAATTCCATAACCAATGAATCACATCTAAGCTCTGCAGTTCTACCACATCCAGTATTGAATGGTGGTGTATAATTAACTCCTTGGGGGAGGAAGCTCCACAAATATTCTTATTCTCAATGATGTAAGAGCTCAACACATCAGTGCAAAAGATAACGCTGAAGCATTTGCAGGAATCTTCAGCCAGAAATGTAGAATGGATGATCCATCTCAGCCTCCTCCAGAGGTCCACAGCATCACAGATACCAGTCTTCAGCTAATTGGATTCACTGCATGTGATATTAAGAAACAGTTGGAGGCACTGGATATTGCAAAGGCTACAGATCCTGACAACATTCCGGCATTAGACTGAAGACTTGTTCTCCAGAACTTGCCACTCCCCTAGCCAAGCAGCTCCAGTACAGGTACAACACCGGCATTTACCTGACAATTGAAAATGACCCAGGTGCACAAAAAGCAGGACAAATCCACCCTGGCTCATCAGTCTACTCTCAATCAACAGTAAAGTGATGGAAGATATCATCAAAAGTGCTATCCAGCAGCACCTGCTCAGTGACAACCAGTCTGGGCTCCACCAGGGCTATTTGGTTCAAATATTGACAAAAGAGCTGAATTCCAGAGGTAAGGTGAAGGTGACAGCCTCGACATTCAGCCTGCATTTGATTGAATGTGGCATCAAGGAGCTCTAGCAAAACTGGAATCAATGGATATCAGAGGCAAACCCTCCATTGGTTCGAATCATACCTTGTACATAGGAAGATGATTGTGGTTGCTGGAGGTCAGTCATCTTAGCTCCAGGACATCTCTGCAGAAGTTCCTCAGAGTTATGTCCTAGCCCAACCAGCTTCATGTGCTTCATCAGTGACCTTCTGTCTATCATAAGATCAGAAATGGAGATACTTGCCGGTGATCGTGCAATGTTCAGCACCATTTGCGATTCCTCAGATACTGAAGCAGTCTGTGTTCAATGCAACAAGATCTGGACAAAATCCAGGCTTGGGATGACAAGTGCCAAGTAATGTTCTTATCACATAAATGCCAGGCAATGACTGTCTCCAGTAAGAGACAATTGAACTACCTCCTTTTGACATTCAGTGGTGTTATCATCACTGAGTTCCTCCACTATCAACATCTGGGGGTTACCATTGACCAGAAATTCAAATGAACTTGCCACATAAACAGAAGTGGCAACAAGAGCAGGTCAGATACTATGAATACTGTGGCAAGTAACTCACCCTAGAGCCTAGATTCCCTAGAGCCGGTTCACCATCTACAACAGACGAGCCAAGAGTGTGATGGAATACCCCCCACTTGCCTAGATGGGTGCAGTTTCATCAATACTCAAAAAGCTTGACACCATCTGGGACAAAGCAGCCTGCTTGATTGGAATCACATCCACAAGTGTGTACTCGCTCCAGCACCAAAGCTCAGTAGCAGCGGTCTGTATTATCTAAGATGCACTGCATAAATTCACCAAAGTTCCTTAGACAGTACTTTTTAAACTCATGACTGCTTCCATCTAGAAAGACGAGAGCAGCAGATACATGGGAACACTACCACCTGCAAGGTCCCTTCCATGTCACTCACCAATCTGACTTGGAAATATATCACCATTCCTTCATTGTTACTGGATCAAAGCCTTGGAGTTCCCTCCTTAAGAACGTATGGACTGCAGCGGTTCAAAAAGGCAGCTCACTATCACTTTCTTAAGAACAACTAGGGATGGGCAATAAATGCTGGCCAACCAGCAGTGCCTATACCCCACAAATAAATTTTTAAAAAGTAGCTGGAGAGATAGTGGATGCATTGATTGTAATTTTTCAAAACTCCTTAGGTTCTAGAAAAATATTGGTAAAGTGTCAATGTGATGCCCTTATTGAAAAAGGGAGGCAAAAAGTGAGCCCATTAGCCTAACTTCTATTGTTGAAAAATGTTGGAATTAATTATTAAGGAAATAATGGTGACACATTTAGAAAATTATAAACTAATCAAGCAGAGTTAACATGGCTTCATGAAAGAGAAATAGTGTTTGACTAATTTATTAGAGTTTTTCATGGAAGTATTAACCAGAATGGATAGAGGGAAACCAGTAGATGTATTGTACTTGGACTTCCAGAAGGCATTCAACAAGGTACTTTATGAAAGATTAAATCATAAGACAAGAGCCCATGGTATTGGAGGTAGTGTATTGGTGTGGATAGAGAATTGGCTAATGGACAGGAAACGGTGAGTAGGGATAAGGGGTTCTTTTACAAGCTGGCAATCTGTAACCAGTGGCGTTCCATAGGGATCAGTTCTGGGACTGCAACTATTTTCAATAAATGTTAATGACTTGGAGGAAGGAAGTGAATGTACTGCAGCCAAATTTGCAGATGACACAAAAATAGGTCGAAAGGCAAGTTGTGAAGGGGATACAAACAGTCTACAGAGAGATAGTAAAAGGTGAAGTAAGAGGGCACAAAGTATGCAAATGGATTCTAATGTGAGAAAATGTTGTTCATTTTGGGAGGGAGAAAAGAGTTTTATTTAAATGGCGAAAAGCTCCAAAGGCTGCAACACAAAGGGACATGGAGGTTCTAGATAGCACACAGGTGCAGCTTGTAATCGGGAAAGCTAACAGAATGTTGACCCTTATTTCAAGGGGGTTGGAGTATAAGCATAAGGAAGTCATACTGCAACTGTACAAGGTGCTGATATATTGTGAGCAGTTTTGGTCCCCTTACTTAAGAAAGGACATAGTTTCATTGGAAGTAGTTCAAAGAAGTTTCACGGATGACCCCTGGTATGGAGGTATTTTCTTATGAGCAAAGGCTAAATGGGTTATGACTCAACTCCCTGGAGTTTAGAAGAATGAGAGGTGATCTCATTGAGACATATAGGATTCTTAAGGGGCTTGACAGGATAAACGCCGGAAGGATGTTTCCCCTCATGGAAGAGCCTAGATGAGAGAGCATTAGTCTCAGAATAATGGGGCACCAATTTAAGACTGAATGAGGAGGAATTTCTTCTCTTGGAGTGTTGTGAGTCTTTGGATCTCCTTGCCACAGAGAACTGTGGGGACAGAGTCCTTGTGTAAATTTAAGGCTACGATAGAAAGATTCTTGATTAGTAGGGGAATCAAGGGTTACAGGGAAAGGGCAGAAAAGTGGACATGAGGAATATTGGATCAGCCATGATTGTGTTGAATGATAGAAGATGCCTGAGGTGCCAAACAGCCTATTCTTCTTTCTGTTCCTTGCCACAGAGCCGTTTATGAATGAAGAATGTGTCTTGATCTGAATGGGTGGTGTATCGTAATCTAAACACATCATTGTTCCGTTTCTCAAAAAAAAGTTAATGAAATTACAACTTATGCTACCTTATACTGGACTTTGTTTAGACAGATACTGAACATCCAGATTGAGAAATATGGAATTATTGTAGCTGCAAAAACAGGACATCCAGCCTTTAATTTTGGATTGGTTCAACATACATGCGAGATGCTTTTACAACCTTTTTTTCTAGGATTGTGAGATCCATGTTCCATAAAGTATCTAATTTTTATTTTCCAACAGCTACGAAAAATCAGACACTCACCGATTTGAGGTACCACGGATGCTACTGGAAGATCTCCAAGCACTTGAACTATATATCAACAAAACAAAGGACAAGTGAGTGCCAGATGGTGTGAGGTTTCTTAGTAGATGCTGTGACTGAAGTGATTTTAGGTGGCATTTTCTTACAGTTTCAGTCAGTTTTATAAATAAGGGTTTAGAGTAGGAAGATAAAGAAGTGACAATAAAATTGTATAAGTCAGTGGTTAGGTTGCAAAGTACTTCTTGAGTTTTGGCCAGCCCATTAAGAAATGGGCTGTAGAGACCATAAAGTTTATTTCACTAGGATGATACTAGCAATAGGAAACATTGGACCCAAAGCAAATTGATTAGATTTGTTTGCGAAAAGAAAAATTTAAATGGAGTTAATAGCATAGAAATATATTATTTCTTGTAACATATGAATAGGAGTAGGTGCCATTCAACATTTTAAACCATTTCATTAAATTGTGGCTGGTTGGTACCTCAACTCAATTTATACATTTGTGTTCTCTGCCTCCTGATTACAAGACCCTACGAGATCTATCAATCCCAGTCTTGAACATTTCAATTGACCCCTCACCAGACTCTTGGGAAAGAGAGTTACAGATTTTGGGACAAACAGATTCAGTGCCTCCTGAATAACTGAAATCTAATTTTAAGATGTGCTGTATTGTCAAATTTCCCTCATCACAGATTATAGTATCTTTTCTATTCTATTAAATCATATTATCGTGTAAATCAGAGAGAGAAGGACAGTGCTTACATTACTGGTCAAGTGGTCTAAAGGTCTGGACTAATAATCCAGAACAAGTACATGATGGAAGAGTTGAGATTTTAAATATCTGGAAATAATATATTTCCTTGTAAGCTACAAGCCACTGTGACTAGAAATGGACAATATATGCTGACCCTTCCAGCAATGCCTATTACCAAAAACAAATTTACAAGAAACACTCTTCTTCCGTTCTCAAATAATAGAGTTGCAACTTGCATTTTTTCCAAACTATGGACACATGAATCTAGAATGTTTTGAAAATAATCTAATCAACACAACTACATTTTCCTCAACTAGTTCTTTGAGATACCATGAGGTAGAGACCATCAGGCCTTTCTTAATACTCATTAGTCTTTCCGTTTTGCTTACATAAATCCACTACGTTATAGAGTCATATAACACAGAAACAGGCCCTTCGACCCAATTTGTCCATGCTGACCAAGTTTCCCAAACTGTACTAGTCCTATTTGCCTGCGTATGGTTCATATCCATCTAATCCTCTCCTATCCATGTATCTGTCCAAATGTCTTCTAAATATTGTAATTGTGCCCACTTCTGGCAGTTCTATATATGCATCACCCTCTGTGTGGAAAATTTGCCCCTCATGTCCCTTTTAAATCTCCTCTCACCTTCAACCAAAGCCCTCCAGTTCTGGACTCCCCTACTCTGGGTAGAAGACCTTCGCTATTCACCTTATCTATGCCCCTCATGATTGTATAAAACTCTATAAGGTCACCCCTCAATCTTCTGCGCTCCAGAGAGAAAACAGCCTATTCAGCCTGTCCTTATAACTCAAACCTTCCAGTCTTGGTAACATCCTTGTAAATCTTTTCTGCACCCTTTCCAGTTTAATAACATCCTTTCTATACCAGGGTGACCAGAATTGTATGCAGTACTCCAAATCTGACCTTGCCAATGTCTTGTTCAGTCGTAACATGACGTCCCAACTCCTGTATTCAGTGCTCTGACTGATGAAGTCAAGCCTGACAAATGCCATTTTCACCCCCAGACTACCTGTGACACCACTTTCAAGGAACAATGTACCTGAATCCCTAGGTCTCTCTGTTCAACAACACTGGCCTTACCATTTAGAAATAAAACCAGTCTGACTCCAAATCAAAGCACAAACAGATTCTAAAGAAAGCCCCATACCTAACATGCATTGTCTGACCTAAAATGTCACCTCTTCTTTACACTGATAAAACCTTTAGTTCTCTCAGGATGGTGACTTCAAAGGAATTCGGGGATTTACATATACGTATTAATCAATGAAAACCTTCCAACTGATTAAAGATTTAACAGCATCTTAGGTCCGTTTAGTACATCCTCATCAGTGGTGTAACCCTTTGGTCTTTTGCTTATAAATTCTGTGTCTGATACTACCTCTTTCACTAACATCTGAAGAAGGAGTAAGAGTCCGAAAGCTTGTGTTTTCAAAGAAACCTGTTGGACTATAGCCTGGTGTGATGTGATTTCTGACCTTGTCCACCCCAGTCCAACACCGGCATATCTACATAATGGCTACCATTAACTGTTCTGCCCTGTAAGTTCTGCCCTGATTTGTCTTACCAAAATGCAACACTTTGCATTTATCTGAATTAAACTCCATCTGTCATTCATTGGCCCACTGATCCAGTTGATCAAGATCCTGTTGTACTCTTAGATAACTTTCTTCACTGTCCACTATACCATCAATTTTGGTGTCATCCACAAACTTGCTAACAATGCCTCCAATATTATCAACAAATCATTTATATAAATGATGAACAACAGTGGACCCAGCACAAATCCCTGCAGCACATGTCTGATCACAGGCCTCCAATCTGAACAACAACCCTCTGCCACCACCCTCTGTCTCCTACTGTCAAGCCAATTTTGTACCCAATTGGCTGGCTCTCCCTGTGATCTAATCTTACTAACCAGTCTAGTATTTGGAACCTTGTCGAAAGCCTTGCTAAAGTAGACAACGTCTGTCGCTCTGCCTTCATCTATCTTCTTGGTCACCTCTTGAAAAAACTCAATCAAATTTTTGAGATAATAATTCTGCCTCTACCACTGGTATTTTCTCCACATTTCCCATTGTGAAAACAGATACTCAGGACTCAGTTAACAAATCTGATATTTGCATATTGTTCATTCCAACGCATGATTTCTAAAAATACCAAGTTATTAGCCCGGTATGTGGTCTTACTGGGCCCTGCTCACTGCTGGTATTGGCAGAGCCACTATGCTGAATAATATCTTTATCCCTGTTGTTCACAGAAGCCTGTGGAAATGGTGGGCCCAGTATTTGGAAAGTCAGGCAGACATGGACTCTGCTTTGAAATATTATGAGAAGGCGCAAGACTATCTCTCACTTGTCCGTGTTCATTGTTATCTTGGCAATATACAGAAGGTGAGAAAGGAAAAAGCTTTGTCACTGAGGGAGGGAAAGCATGTTCATATGGTATTAGAGTGTTTAGTTATCTGTTTGTGCCAACTATGCCTATTTGTTCATTCTCCTAATTGTAGTATATCTCCAAACATAAATTTTGTTCTGACCTCCAGCTGTAGTCAGACTAATGTTAGAGTCTGCGTTATTCAACCCTGACCAGCCACGTTCCATGGCTGGCATTTCAATGACCTCTGAAGCTTCAACTTGTATTCAATAGAGTAAAGGATTGGCTGAACCAGAAAACAGTTTATTTTAGTTATTTATCCTGTAGCTTAACATTTCATTCTTCTGAGCTTTCTACATGAAGTGTAGCATCAAGGACCTTTAACAAAGCTAGAGGGGGAAAACTCTCCATTGTCTAGAGCCATACCTAGCACAAAGTAAGATGGTTGTCATTGTTGGAGGTCAGTCATCTCAGCACCAAGGCATCTCTGCAGGAGTTCTTCAGGATAGTGTCCTTGGCCCAACCATCTTCAGATGCTTCATGCATGACCTTCCCTCCATCATAAGGTTAAAAGTTGGGATGTTTGCTGATGATTAGCATGATGTTCAGTACCATCCAAAATTTCTCAGATACTGGAAAAAGTCCATGTCCAAATGCAAGTTTGGGCTGACAAGTGGCAAGTAACATTTGTGCCACACAAATACAAGACAATGACTATCTCCAACAAGAGAGAATCTAACCATTGGTCCTTTACATTCAATGGTATTACCATCGCTGAATGCTCCACTATCAACACCCCTTGGAGATTACCATTAACCAGAAACTGAACTGGACTAGCCGTAAAAATGCTGTGGCTACAAGAACAGGGTTTGAAATGTTAGCTAGTTCTCTCTCCATGATGCTCCCTGACCCGCTGTGATTTCCAGTACTTTTGTTTTCAGTGCAGATTGTGGTAATTTGTTCCTACAGACGCAAGGAATCCTGAAGCAAATAACTCACCTCCTGACACCCCAAAGCCTATCCACCACCTACAGACTCAGGAGCATAATGGAATACTTTCCACTTGGCTGAATGAGTGCAGCTCCAACAACACACAGGTGGTTTGACACTATTCAGGTCAAATCAGCCAGCTTTATTGGCATCGTATCCACAAACATTCATTCCTTCGATCACCAGTGCTCAGGAGCAGCAGTGTGTACCATCTGTAGGTTGCACTGCAAAAATTCAATAAGGCTGCTTTGACAGCCACTGTCCAAAACCGTGACCTCTACCACCTGTGAGGACAGGGGCAGCAAATACATGAGAATATCATCACATGCAATTTCCCTTCCAAGCCATTCACCATCCTGACTTGGAAATATTGTTGGATCAAAATCCTGGGTCCCCATCACATTCTCGCTGGCCATCATCAGCCAAATTGATCTTCAGTCCTGCAGCTAATTTACTCCCACTTCCGTGAGCCTTAATTATTAGAAGTCTTATATAACGCTTCCTTTGCTAATTTTTGGGAAATTACAGAAAATGTGACTAATTCTCATTATAATCACTTTTGTTACTTCCTTAAAGAACTCCAGTCAAACTCTAAAATTTGAATCTATTGTTTTCATGTTTATTCTGTCTGCTCCCAGTGAATTATTTTACTTGTTTGAAGTTAGTACTTCTAAATGTAACTGTTCACCTGTTGGAGATTCTGCCATTTATTTGCATGTTCACAGAGTAACTGGCTTAAGTACCTTTTAGAAACATGGAAAATAGGAGCAGGAGTAGGCCATTCGTATCTGCTGTATCATTTATATGATCATGACTGATCCAACTCAATAGCCTATCCCTACATTTGCCCCATATCCTTTGATCCCTTAAGGTCCAAGTGTTATCTCCAAATCCTTCTTGAAATCATACAATATTTTGGCCTGGACTGTTTTCTGTGGTAATGAATTCCACAGGCTCACCACTCTGAGTGAAGAAATTTATTCTCATTTCAATCCTAAAGTCCTCAGTCCTATTTACAAGGATGATATCTAGACCTCAGGAATTAAGTTATGACGAGAAATTATACAAATTAGGCCTGTTTCTAGAATTTAGAAGGTTATGGTCAAGATAGTAACAGGAAAAGACAGGGTAGGTAAAGATAAACTATTTCCATTGGTTGGGGATTCTAAAATTAGGGGGTTTAGTCTGAGAATTAGGGCCAAACCAATCAGGAGAGATGTTAGGAAGCACTTATGCACAGAGGGTGTTAGATGTTTGGAACTCTTTTCCACAAATGGCAGTGGATGCTGGTTCAGTTGTTCATTTTAAATCTGAGATAGATAATTTTTTGTTAAGCAAAGGGACATGGGCCAAAACCACATATATTGATTTAGGCCATAGATCAACCAGGATCATATTAAATGGTGGAATAGGCTCGAGGGGCTGAATGTTCTACTCCTATTTCTACGTTCCTATAAATTATTTACTCTGTATCATTAGGAATATCCTCTCTGCATCTACCCTGTCTAGTCCTGTTAGAGTTTTATAGGTTTCTGTGAGATGCCTCCCTTATTCTCTGACTCCAGCAAATATAATCTTAACCAACAGAACCTCTGTTCATACAGCAGTCCCTCCATGCTAGGACTCAGTCCGGTAAACCTTCACTGCACTCCCTGAAAAGCGAGAGCTTCCTTTCTCAGATAAGAAGACCAAAACTGCACACAGTATTCCAGATGTGGTCTCACCAAGGCCCTGTATAATTGCAATAAGACATTGCTGCTCCGGTACTTGAGTCCTTTTGCTATGAAGCCCAACATACCATTTGTCTTCTTTGCTTTCTGCTGCACCTGCAAGCTTACTTTCAGAGACTGGTGTACGAGGAGATCCAGGTCTTGTTGCACAGTCAGAAACAGTAAGGATTGGAGGTGCTGGAAGCCAGCATCAATAAACGTGGAGCTGGACAAACACAGCAGGCCAGATAGCATCAGAGGAGCAGGAACGTTGAATTTGCTGCTCCTCTGATGCTGTCTGACTTGTTGCACAGCCCCCTCTCTTTTTATTGCCACATTCAGATGATAGTCTGCCTTCCTGTTTTTGCGACCAAGGTGGATAATCTCACATTTATCCACTTTCTCCTGCAGCTGCCATGCATTTGCCCACTCATTCAGCTTGTCCAGATCACATTGAAGCATCTCTGCATCCTCCTCACAGCTCACCCTTAAACCCAGCTTTGTGTCATCTGCAAATTTGGAAATATTACATTTTGTTCCCTCATCTAAATCATAAATATATAGTGTGAATAGCTGGGGTCCTAGCAAAGATTCCTATGATACCCCAGTAGTCACTGCCTGCCATTCGGAAAAGGACCCATTTATTTCTATTCTTTGTTTCTTGTCTGCCAACTAGTTTTCTGTCCAACACAGTGCACTACATCCAATCCCATGGAGTTTTATTTTACATACGAATCTCTTTTGTGGGATTTGTCAAACGCCCTGAAACCTTCTGAAAGCTGAAAAAAATCACATCCACTGGCTCACTTTCATCAACTCTACAAGCTACATCCTTGAAGAATTCCAGGAGATTTGTCAAGCATGATTTCCCTTTTGTAAATCTATGCTGACTCTGTCCAATCTGCAATTGTTTTCTAAGTGCTGTGCTGTAGAATTTTCCCCACGATCAACATCAGACTGACTGGTCTATAATTCCCTGTTTTGCTCTACTTCCCTTCTTAAATAGAGGGGTTACATTAGCTACCCTCCAATCTATAAGAAATGTTCTAGAATTTATAAAATCTTCAAAGTTGACCACCAATGCACCCACTATTTCTAGAGTCACTTCTTTAACTACTCTGGGATGTAGATTATCAGGGCCTAGGGATTTGTCGGCTTTCAATCCCATCAATTTTCCTAACACCATTTCCCTAATAATACTGATTTAATTTAATTCCCCCCCCCAACACTAAATCCTGTGTTCCTAACATTTCTGGTATGTTATTTGCATCCTCCTTTGTCAACACAGAACTAAAGTATGTATTTAGTTGGTCAGCCAATTCTTTGTTCCTGTTATATTCCCAACCCCTAGCTGCTTGCAACTTGACACCCAAGCCACCTCCAAGTCAAGCACCGCCTCGATATTAAAGTGGTCCTTATTTTCAAATCTGTCCATGACATCATCCCTCCCTTTATCATAACTTCTTCCAGCCCTTTGTGGTCTCAATACTCATCCAATTCTGCTCTCCTGTAAACTCCTGATTTTACTTTCCCTACTGTTGGTGGTTGTGCCTTCAGCTGCTGGGTCATCAAGCTCTGTATTTCCCTTGCTAAACCTCTCTATCACTCTGTTCTCCTCTACGATGATCCTTAATATTTATCTCTTTGATCATCTGTGACCAGTCTTAATATTTCCTTATGTAGCCCTGTGTCAAATTTTGTCTCTAATACAACTCTAAAGTGCTTTGGGACATCTTACAACTTTAAAGGTGCTGGGACTGTACAAGTGCAAGTTGCTGCCATTGATTTTTATATATTAAGCCAAGAGGAAGTTTCAAACCTTTTGCTTATTCAAGTTTGAAAGTAAACATTTAGCAATCTATGATATGCTTTTGTGTATTGTTAATATGATGACATTGATGAAATCATATAGTTGATGATGGGTTGCGAATGTTTTTTTAAAGGCCTCTGAAATTGCTAATGAAACAGGAAATCATGCAGCCTCGTATCACCTGGCTCGGCAGTATGAGGCTCGGGACAATGTTAAACAGGCCATCCACTTCTACACCCGCGCTCAGGCCTACAACAATGCAATCCGCCTCTGTAAGGTAAGCACAGCTACTGATCATTTAACTATATTTTTTAGTTTTAGTCCTGAATTCTGAGTTTTAAGACTACTTATGCTTCTTGTCATCTTCTGTGTTAAAGGGAAGTTCAACCCTGTGAGTCCTACGTTTTTGTTTTAGATTCCTAAATTCAGCATCAATCTTCAAGCCCTCATCAACAAGAGAACATAAGAAATACAAGCTGGAGTCAACCTTTAGCATGTCACAGAAGGGTGTCAAACTTTGAGCATGCTTCACCATTCAATTGCATGATCTTCCACCTCAATTCCGTTTACCTGCCACTTTGCCAAAAACCCTTTATTCTGCTGGTACTCAAAAATGTATTGACCGTTGTCTTGAACCATGTCTTGACCATTCCCAGTTCCCTAGGGTACAGAATTCCAAGGATTCACATCCCTTTGAAGAAATTTTCCCACAGCTCGGTCCTAAATGGGCAGCCTCAATTTCTGAGACACTGTGTTCTAAATTGTCAAGAAGAAGGATTTTCTCAGCATCTACCTTGTCAAGCTTCTTAAGAATTTTATAAGCTTCAACAAGATCACCTCTCGTTTTTGTAAATTTCAGGGAATAAAGGCCTGGTCTGCCCAGTGTGTTCCCATAGGACTATTCCCTTCATAAACAGAACCTGTCTAATGAACCTTGGTTACATCCCTCTGTGACATGTATATCCTAGCTTGGGTAAGAAGACCAAAACTGTGCACACTACTCTAGATATGGTTTCACCAGTGTAATTGTAATAAGACTTCTTTACAATTATGCTCTGATCCATTTTTGTTTGGTTTGAAAGAAATTAATGTACCATTTGTCTTCCTAATTGTTTGCTGTAGCTACATATCATCAGTATTGTGTGTATCACTTTACAGGAGTGAGTTTAAAGTTTATCACTGGTTTATAACTGATTTCTCAATTCTTTGTCATAGGTTAGGCCAGAAATTGGAAGCAAATCTTTATATTTAAAGTCTATAGCATGTTATAGTACAAAGCTGTCACATCCTAAGAGTACAATATAATTTTGTCTGCAAACTTTTCTTTCGTCGAGTTAGTAACACCCATTGATCACTCTAAGATAGGGCAAAAAGCTAAGCAACAAACCAACAAACAAATCCAATTATCTGAGTTCCAAGTTTTCAAGATTTTTGAATGGCTACGGGCTGTGGATTTTAATGGGATTGTGCAGTGCGGTTGATATTGCTGAATTCTGTCACCTATAGTATTTCAGTTTGAATCTAGGACAGTTCATTGAATGAAAGTCTCCTCAGTTGACCCCAATTCATATCATGAAAGAAGGAATCAATCCACATTTCACAAGTTTCAAAATCTCCCCTCCCCCTACCGCATCCCAAAACCACTCCAGCTCGTCCCTGCCTCCCTAACCTGTTCTTCCTCCCACCTATCCCCTCCTTCCACCTCAAACCGCACCTCCATCTCCTACCGACCAACCTCATCACGCCCCCTTGACCTGTCCGTCCTCCCTGGACTGACCTATCCCCTTCCTAACTCCCCACCTACACTCACCTTTACTGGCTCCATCCCCGCCTCTTCGACCTGTTTGTTTCCTCTCCACCTATCCTCTCTTCTATCCCTCTTCTATCTGCCTCCCACTCTCTCCCTATTTATTTCAGAACCCCCTTCCCCTCCCCCTTTTCTGATGAAGGGTCTAGGCCCGAAACGTCAGCCTCTCTGCTCCTGTGATGCTGCTTGGCCTGCTGTGTTCATCCAGCCCTGCACCTTGTTGTCTCGGATTCTCCAGCATCTGGAGTTCCTACTATCTCTAGATTTTGGTGATTCTCAGTTTTCCTGAATCCACAGCCTACACTAGCCATAATTAATTACAGATATGTAGACACATGAGGAGGACAGTTATGAGAAAGGAAGTGCTTCTGAGCTTGAGAGCAAAGCATGAATTTTGACCCCATGTTGGACATAAGCCATTCTCTGTTGTCCTGATACACTTGATGTTGACACTTGAAGTCAATAGTGGAAAAATATTCCTTTCAAGGTCTTACATTACTAAACGTAAAACTCACTAAAATTGGGCGCACAGATCAACTTGTTCAAGCTAGATTTATTGTTGTGCTACATTAGTGAGATGTAGAGAATATTAACAGTTGGTCTCTCTGAACTCATCGTTATTCAGGACAGTGGTCTTGATGATCATCTGATGAACTTGTCTCTCCTGAGCTCCCCAGAGGATATGATGGAGGCTGCACGTTACTATGAGGAGAAGGGGCTCCAAATGGATCGTGCTGTGATGCTGTATCATAAGGTATGATATCACCTTACATACTCAATTGATTTAAGTACAATATATATCTGATATAAAGTCTCCATATTTGAATTATTTTTAATTTCATCCCTGAAGTGGAAAGGCTTTAGTGGCCTAACATTTCTGGCCCCTGTGAAAAAACATTGTAGTCATTACTTTTCTCCTTTCATAGAGAAAAAGTGGTTTCATTTCCTAGTTATCTTGCAACTAAGTAATGGAGTGGTCTCATCATAGTAACAAGAACTGCATGACTTTTGTGGGTTTCAATGGCAATTATAGATGTTTCTGGGCACCACCCTGTTCTAATAAAAGCCTGACAATCTCTCCAAGGTGTGAAAGTTACCTCTTGGAAAGAAACTTGCATAAATGTAGTCCATGGGACAACCCGTCACAACCAGTGCCGTACTTCTGAATTGTAATCACTGTTATAATTTCAACAGACACTTGTTATAGGACATTGACAGGATGCAGAGCTGGGCAAAGAAGTGGCAGATGGAATTCAACCCAGAAAAGTGTGAAGTGATTCATTTTGGAAGGTCGAATTTGAATGCAGAATACAGTGTTAATGGCAGGATTCTTGGCAGTGTGGAGGAACAGATTGGTCTTGGGGTCCACTTGCTACCCAAGTTGATAGGGTTGTAAAGAAGGCATATGGTGTGTTGGTTTTCATTGGCAGGGGAATTGGTTTTAAGAGCTGTGAGGTTATGCTGCAGCTCTACAAAACCCTGGTTAGACCACACTTGGAATATTGTGTTCATTCTGGTAATCTCATTATAGGAAGGATGTGGAAGCTTTAGAGAGGGTGCAGAGGAGATTTACCAGGATGCTGCCTGGACTGGAGGGCAGGTCTTATGAGGAAAGGTTGAGGGAGCTAGGGCTTTTCTCATTGGAGCGATGAAGGATGAGAGGTGACTTGATAAAGGTGTACAAGATGATGAGACGCATAGATAGAGTGGATAGCCAGAGTCTTTTTCCCAGGCGGAAATGACTATTACAAGCAGGCATAATTTTAAGGTGATTGGAGGAAGGTATAGGGGTGATATCCAAGGAAGGTTCTTTACACTGAGAGTAGTGGGTTTGTGGAATGCGTTGCCGGAGGTGATAGTGGAGTCAGATGCATTAGGAACATTTAAGCGACTCTTGGCTAAGCACGTGGATGATAGTAGAATGTAAGGGTATGCAGGGTAGTTTGATCTTAGAGTCGGATAATAGGTCAGCCAAAGGGCCTGTACCGTTCTGTGTTCTATGTTCTAACACTCAAGTGTGTGCAGATTATAGCTAATTTCCGTGTCTTGCCAGAGTATTTCTGTTTCCTCACTGACTATTGGACTACCTATTAATGGTTAGGTGTTTAATTTTAGGCTGGTCACTTTTCCAAAGCTATTGAATTGGCCTTTGCTACCCAGCAGTTTAACGCTTTACAACACATTGCTGAGGAGCTGGATGAGAATTCAGACCCTGCCCTGCTGTCTCGCTGTTCTGATTTCTTCATTGAGCACAAGCAGTTCGAAAAAGCAGTGGAACTGCTTGTTACTGCAAAGAAGGTAAGGATATATTTGCTTTAGTGAAGTACCAGAGAGCCACCTGCTGAGGGCCAATCTGCTTAGCAGGGCTTCAGTTCAATACTGCTCAAGGAGTCATTTTCCAAGTTTGCAACCTGATTGAGAGCTTGGCCATTGATTCATAATATTAGATATATCTAGCCATACAGTTAAACTGTGGTCTCTACAGCAACTGGGCGTTGATTCTCGGGATTGAACATATCCCTGCATTTTCTGAAAGCTGTTATTGAAAAGCTGCTTTATTCATTCATGCTTACAAATTTGTCAGTTCCTTTATTTGTGAGGAAATAAATTCACAATGAGCTGAATCATTCACCTAACTTTATCATCCCACTAATTCTCTCTACAGAAGGCAACATAGCTATCCTATTCGTGAAAGTCTTGAATGGTGGTACCCTTAATATTTATTGATCATTTCAAAATATCATTTTTGATGGTAGGAACTAGTGGATACTAGATGATAAAGTTAAGTAAATATTGTTGTTCGAAGGGATCGTTAGGTATGCTCTATATTCAGCTTCATAAAGAATAGTTTATAAGAGACACATAGCTCCTAGAAATAACAGCCATATATTACTAAAATAGTAACAACGTTCTAAAATGAAAGCAAGATATTGCAGATGTTGGAGATCTGAAATAAAAATGAAGTGCTGGAGAAACTCAGCAGGTCTGACAATACCTGTGAAGAAAGAGATAAAAAGCTGAATCTTACTTTTTTTGACTGAGTCCTAGATACATCACAATTTTTGAGGGCTTTTTGTATCAATACTGAAGTGATTAGAACTATGGCCAAGTAGATCTCTTGACTGTAAGATTCTCAATTGGGATTGTTAACCTGGGCCAATCAGGGAGCCCTGGCTGACAGATATAATCAGGGGATTCAGAAAGTCTCCTCGGTCTAGGGACTGGCTTCGAGCTGGCTGGTTACAGCCCATGTTAAGTGCACATGAAAATAAAGGGTGACTTGGTAACGGGATACTGGCCTCTGTGCAGTTATTTCAAATACCTATTGAACTAGTGGACTGAAAATCAAGCCTGCTATTCCTGGAGTCATCGCAAAAGTTAAAGATTTTTAAAAGTACACAGAATTCCCAATTTACCTACAAAAAAAGCACTGAGGATGCTGTAAATCAGAAACAAAAACAGAAATTGCTGGAAAAGCTCAGCAGATCTGGCAGCATCTGTGGAGAGAAATCAGAGTTAATGTTTCAGGCTGAGTGACCCTTCCTCTGAATACTGATAAACCAAACTATGAGTTCTGAGGAAGGGTCACTCGACCTGAAACATTTACTTTGATTTCTCTCCACAGATGCTTGCAGACCTGCTGAGCTTTTTCAACAAATTTTTCTTTCTGTTCCCAATGTACTTGTCTTTTAAACAAGGTTTTGGTACTTGACAAGAATGTCTATTTATTACAAATAAATAGGTTCTAGCTACAGATAAACTATTATGAACCATCAATATATAACTCTAATAGTTAAAAATCATAACCCCCTTATAAACTCACCCTCTATATTCACATACAGACAGACACAGGAAAAAAAACATGGGTGTTGTGGATGGGAAAGGCAGTAAAGGAAGTTCGGTCGTCCCATGGTTCAATGATATGATTCTTGTGCCAATCAAAACGCTGCTTCTCAATCTCCCTTCTCTAAATGCTTTCACTTGTTTGGAGGAGGCACAGCATGACCGGCTCCCATTTATAAAGATCTTTGACTTATCAATTAAAAGCGACAGTCTACAGCAACTGGAAAAAGGAAATAAACTGATTATCTTTAGGCTTAACATGCTTTTCACACTTTGTTGAATAACTCCTTCTCCTAAGAGGTCCACTGGTTCCTGTCATAACATTCACACCCCCAAGCTGTTCAACTATCTGGGAGCCAATCACATAGTTGTTGTCAGGCAGAAGGTCTTTATCATTGAAAACCAGTCACTGGGCCATAGACTAATCAGCTATATATTGCCAGCCGGAGCTCCATTCCTGCATACACCTTGGCTCCGGATCATCTGCAAACTAGGCTTCCACTAATGGCCTCCTCCAGTGTCACAATGACCACCACCCGCAAACTGGAGAAGCAACACCTCCTAGTCTGCCTCGGGAGCCTACAGCCCGATGGCCTAAACATGGAATTCACCAGTTTTAAAATCTCCCCACCCCCCCGGCCTCATCCCATGTCCAGGCCTCCCTGTCATTCATGCCTCCTTGACCTGACACAAGCTGTCCATCTTCTCTCCCACCTATCAGCCTCATTCATGCCACTGACTAATCCCCATCACTCCCTACCTGCACTCACCTATCACCATCCCACCTACCTTCCCCAGCCCCACCCCTCTCTACTTATTTCCCAACTCCTTTCCCCCTCCCCATTTTTGAAGAAGGGTCCCGACCTGAAATGTCAACTTTCCTGCTCATCTGATGCTGACTGGTATGCTGTGTTCCTCCAGCTCCACACTGTGTTGTCTCTTCCATTATTGCTAGATGTGTAAACACATACAAAAAGTATCAGATTGCTTACTTTTAAGAATTGCAACAATCCTTAAACAATCCTTGGTTTTTAAAACAGTTCTTTCCCCATTTCAGTTCACAATCAGAAATAGAAAAAAATAAAAAGATACAGTTTTTACTGTATCTTAACAAACTCGCTTCGTTTACTGTCTATTCCACCCCGATGGCAGCCCTCATACTCAATTCCAGTCCCATGTTAACTATATGCCATTCCTAGATCAACTTGTCATGGCATCCTTTGAGCCTTTGTACCCAGAAAAGCGTTGTCAGAACTGAGCTGCTCTGCACAGTTCCTGATGTTTGTCCCAGACATGGCAGACAGGGGGAAATCAGCGCCCATCTTCTGAACAGGGACCTGGAAGTCCTGCTGGATGGGATGGTGCAGAGGCAGGACTTTCTCTTCCCCCAGCACCAGTAGTGGAGGCTACAACACCAAACCATGCCACTCTAGTCCAAGGTTACAACCTGGGTTAAAACAGACTCAACCATCTGGATGAATGCTCAGCAATATAGGAAAAAAGTCAGTGATTTTCTTCACTTTGCCAGAGTAAGTGTCATTACCATCTCTCTGATGCCTCATTCTCACTCCATCTTTGTGACTGTATCCGCCTCATACTAAGGATCATGCTCTACTATTCACACTATTGCATGCGACATCTTTCCGCACTCACTTAGGGCACTACCCCACCTGCACCAAAAGTAACAGATGCGTCACCCACTTCATCTCGTGTAATAAATGGCCCTCTCATTTCAGGAGGAAAACAGCCTACAAAAGGGCGGAAAGAGTCTAGTTGGAGATGGGCTGCCCGACATTTGCCTCCTCACCCCTAATGCGGCAAGCGTCCTGACTCTGACTTCCCCAAGTGGCTGTCTGACCTTGTCCAAGACCCTGGACTAGTGTTGGAGGTTGCTCTTGACTTAATTTTCTGGAACCTCCTGAGTAAAGGCAATCTCCCTTGACTTAACTGAGGCCTGCTGGCAAACATGATAAATTTCCTCCCTTTGTGTCTGCCCTAAATGCCAAGCCAGACAGAAGTAATCTGTCGTTGGTATCCCTGGCTGATGGGGCAAAGTGCAAAAAGGCAATGCAGAGTGACTGAGTGCTGTGACGAACGAAGAGGCCAGAGATGCAGCCTGGCCCAGTCCATGAACTGTGTGACCCCGCTGAGCATACAGTGTCCTTCTGCAGCATCTTGTAAGTGGATTGGAGATGTGCCATGTGGTTTCTAAGAAGCTGATACATATTAGATACCAACTTCCATGGAAGTGGGGTCTGTGTGGCTGCTGGCCATGGACCATGCCCTGAGATGTTGGTGTCCAGTGTCCAACATGGAGTTCAGTCAGAGTAAATGGCAAGCTGAATCCGCTGGGTACCAGCTGGGTACTCTGGGTTCCATTTTGAGTTTTTTCAATGTCTAGCTTGTTTGGCGAGTTGGACAAGATGGAAAGCTGAATATTAATGGGTCAAGTTGTCCATCATCAAGACATTTATCAAATAATAAATCCACCTTAATTGGCAACTTGTTGCTGTGTACCAAGAAACTCACCACACCACTTGTGTAAAGAATAAAAGATGGAGCGAGATGCTCCCAAAGTTCTGATTAGCCTTGCTGTACTTCTCGATTCTGCGCCAAATCCTGCTATAGCCCATGTCAGTCAGACCCCTATCAGATTCCACTTGATGTTTTAGCCTGATTTGTGAAGGTGCAGGGATTCAAGAGTAGGCATAACGTTTATCTTCCGTCCAACCACTTATAACTGTGGGGAGGTTTATTGTAAGGTGCATTTTTCCCATTTTCCACTGTAACTAGATACTCTGACCCGCTGTAACTCTCCCGCATTTCCTCTCCTACCCAAGGGATTCATTTCACCATTGCTTGAGTTATTTCAGATAATCTAATTAGTCAGGATTCATGGAATCATTCAGCACAGAAAGCATAATTCAGCCAATATATCTGTGCTTGCTCTAACTGTGTAAGGGAGCTTTATTCCATAATTAAAATGCATGCTGCACCTGCCCTGGAAATGTTTGATGGGACAGTGTAAAGGGAGTTTTCCTTTTATCTAATCTCGGTTTACCCTCCCTGGGAGTCTTTGTTGTTGACTGTCATTGCTTGGAAAGAAATATATTCCTTTTCCCCTCACTAATATCCCTCACCCTAATGAACAGAAGTTGACAAAAACTAAGTAATATAAAATTGATTTTGTCAGTGAAATGCGGCATTTTAATTTTTTCAGGACTGCTATAATAAGCATATCAAACATCAGTGGTAGGATCTAGTTTAGACCCAAAATATTAATTATTAAACAGCAGCTTATCCTAACTGTCTTTTTATTCATTACTGCTCAAGCCCTGGAAGTGTCTAGTCTGTCCAGAGAGGAAAATAGAGATTATTCTTAGTAAGTGAACTGCTTGTCCCTATGTTATTATCTTCAAATGGTGAGGCTGATGTTGTAGGGTTTGATAAAGAGTTCTGTCTGTCACTTTTCTTGTGTCTTCTGTTCCAGTACTATGAGGCCCTCCACCTGTGCTTGGAGCAGAACCTGACAATCACTGAGGATATGGCGGAGAAAATGACTGTGTCTAAGGGTTCGAAGGAACTCTCCGAGGATTTCCGCCGTGACCTGCTTGAACGTATTGCTGACTGCTGCATGCGGCAGGGAAACTACCACCTCGCGACCAAAAAATACACACAGGCTGGCAACAAGACCAAGGTGAAGGAAGCTCACTGTGCCATTAATTAACTGGGCTCATTTCTGATGTTGTGTTGTTCATGAGTTATCAGTGAATTATTTTATTGTGTAATCATATTGGACTTCACGTGTGGCAGTACCTATGCTGTCAGCACCAATTCAGGAACACAATGGGTTTGTTTGAGGTTCATTTAGATTATGAACACATCGTTTGTCTACTCCGTCACAGATACAATACTATAAATGTTTTGTGTTGAAAGGAGAATTAAGAGCTTTTCTTGTAATTGCCACAAGGTTCTTAATACCTCGGGAAAGAAGGTTCTAGTTTACCTTCTTATTCAACACACCTCCAACAGTAGAGTGCTCCCTCAAACGTACCCTGAGGTTTCAGCCTAGATAACCTGATCAAATCCTGAAAAGCAACCTAAATCCATGCTGGAATGTGACTTAAATCCATGATCTTGTGACTCAGGTGAGAGTGATACTGACTGAGCCAAGCTAAACTCAGCACAGCAGTGTAGCACAATACAATCACATTTATTTTTCCAGGAGTTGGAAACCTGGGCATGGAAAATTAATCTGCCAGTTAATCTACCCAGAGGCAAGCACACTATGTGAGCCGTTGTTGTACATTTGGACCCATTGTTTCAACATTTCCTATTATAGTTTCACATATGTCTATTTGCACTTGGTTTTTCTCTTTCTCCATCTTTTTTTATGCGCAGACTTCATAAAAGGGTTGTACAAGAATAGGTTTAATGTTTTGGACAGGTAAGTTGGCGAACGGGAACATCTTTATTGAGCAAAGGCTAATGACCTGGAATAAAAACCGAAAGAACTGCAGATCTGTAAATCAGGAACAA
>NC_063352.1:35527023-35568143 GCF_021869965.1 Rhincodon typus
CGAAACGTTTACTCTGTTTTTTTCCTTCACAGATGCTGCCAGACCTGCTGAGCCTCTCCAGCAATTTTGTGTTGTTAAGGACCTGGAACTTGTGTCTACGACAATAGTGGAAATGGAGATGGCCAGTAATTTCAAAGGAATTGGATGGTTACTTAATGGGTACTTACTCTTTAGGGAGCCAAAGGATGAATTGCCTTCTTCTGTACCAGACAACTCTCTGAATCTATGCTTCAAATGATATTTGTGTCCTTGTTTTTCTCCATCAACTCACTAATGGTCTCATTAAACTTTTTCCAAGCCATTGAACTGTATGACTTCCTTCCAGTGATGAACGTGACTGTTGAATCTCTTTCATTTGTCCCTTTGGTCTCAGTTATTCTAACATTGCTAAAATGCCAGCTTTTTAAAATTTTTTCAGAGAAAGTGGATATTACAGGATACGTCAGTATCGATTGCCCATCCCTAGTTGCCCTGGGGAATATGGGAGTGAGCTGTCTTTTTGAACTGCTGACTGAGGCATACAAATGCAAAAACTTGAAGTGGGCTTGAGAAGAGGGGATGGGAAATTAGTGAATGAGAGAAAATTCCAGGAAATTGTGGTGTAGAACTACCTCTGCTGGAACGATACTTTCTATTAACGGAATGTTTCAGCTCCTATGCCAAATAGGACAGACTTCGAACAGATGTAGCAAACAGGGCATCCATGAGGCACTGTGAGCCATCACAGCCATTACCCTATGCATTTTGTGTGGTATGATCTGCCTGTACTGCACGCAAAAGAAAACTTTTCATTGTACGTAGGTACATGTGACAATAATAAATCAAATCACATCAAATTAAATCAAATCAACAGCAGCAGAATTGTATTCAGCCACTATCTAAGTTCATGGCTTGGCATTGACTCCATTCTATTCATCACCATCAGGCCAGGCAATCAATCCTGGTTCAATGAAGAGTGCAGGAAGACATGCAGCACCAGGTCTGCCTAAAAAATAGTTGCCAACTTGATAAAACTACATGATGCTGGGCAGTTAAGCAATAAACATGTGGTGGGGCCTTCATAAATTTTTCCATCCGCAATGAGGGGAAGCACCTCAGTGCAAAAGACAAGACTGAATAGTTACATTCATCTTCAACATAGTGAAATGTTATCTGTTGTTTTTTCAGGCAATGAGAGCACTTCTGAAATCAGGAGACACAGAAAAGATCGTTTTCTTTACAGGAGTTTCTCGACAAAAGGAGATTTACATCATGGCAGCAAACTACCTTCAGTCTTTGGACTGGCGAAAAGATCCAGAAATTATGAAAAATATCATCAGCTTCTACACTAAGGGACGAGCGCTGGATTTGCTTGCTGGCTTTTATGATGCCTGTGCACAGGTCTGTGTTTTGGATGGTATCAGAGGCAACTTATTAATGGCTTGAACATCAGCCAGGCTGGCATCAAACTCTGTTCCCTGCCCCACCGCCACCCCTAACATCAATATATTTTTGTTTTTGAAATGATTACACTGAGGATTCTGTACTCAGCACAAAGATTCTAAAGTAATCCATTATCCAGGGATTTGTGTGCTTTTTAAAATGTATATTATTTGCTACTCCTGAAGGAGAGAGAGATGTTGCTGTAAATGGATGGTCTCTTGGCACTTTGGAGTCAGTACTGCAATGAATCTGCTAGGACTGGCAGAATTCCTGCTGTTCAGACTGTATAAACATGAGAGCCATGAACTGACCTCCTGCATTAATGTGCTCCTAGTGCACAGTATAGGCATCTGGTACAGTTCATTAAAACTGAACTACAGCAACTGGGCTGGGCTTTGATGGACAATTTGTGTACCTGAGGGTCAGGATTAATCAGACCAAATAAAACAATTTAAATGGAGAAAAACCAAAGTTGTGAGTGATTCTTTACTCATGCCAGCTATCTCCTGTATATATGCTTGTTTCTGTTTGTGTATCAGGTTGAGATTGATGAATACCAGAACTATGAGAAAGCATTAGGAGCTCTGACTGAGGCATATAAATGTTTGTCCAAAGCCAAGATGAGGAGTCAAGGTGAACTGGAGGAACGGCTGGGACAGCTGCAGAACAAGCTAACAATGGTGAAGAAGTTTGTGCAGATCCGAAGGTAAGGGCACATGTGTCATCTCCTTTCATTGCAATTTTGTCATTGTAAATCTTCCACTATCTGCTTCCTAACAGCACTACAGGTGTTGCTACATCCCAAGAGGTGCAATAATGTAAGACATTTTAGCACTACTTTCTCCAGGGCAATTAGGGATGGATAATAAATGCTAGGTCTAGCCAGTGAAGCCTGCATTTTCATAAACAAATAAAACAAAAAGGTAGATTAAACTGACTTAACAAAAGTCAGATGAATGAAATGATACCTGATAACAAAGGTGTACACAATTAAAAGTTGTTCTGTCAGTCCTAGAGTATTATTCTCATAAATCAAATATTCTATTGATGGCACAGGTACGAACAGTGAAAAAGGGTTCTTTATTAAAGGTTAGCCTCGTGATCAATGGTCCATCCAGAGTGAAGAGCAAGCTGAAAGCTTTCCCCCAAGTTTGCACATAAGTTAAATTACCACCTGTGCCTGTGACTCCTTTAGGCTGTATGAAGAGGATCGAAAGGAGGCTTTAAAACAGTGCGAGAATCTGCTGGGTGAGCCTGAATTGGACCAGACTGTTCGAACTGGCGATGTCTATGCGCTCCTGGTGGAACATCATGCCCAACAGGGGAGCTTTGAGGTGGTGAGTACTCTCATAAGTTTTGAGGCTGCAATGCAGAAACCTTGCAACAAATGGAATGAATAGAGCTCCTTCAATACAGCAAAATATCTTAAGAACTTGTAAGGGTTTGCAGTCAAAAAAAATCAAGAATATGCTGAGGCAGCTGAGTAGCTCTATTGATTTGAATTTAGTTATATATGTCCCTACATTTATTCAATAATGCTCAGCTTCTAGAAGTAAAATCTGAATAGTTCTCCATAGGCAACAGTCAGAGGAAGTAGATTTGGATAAAGGAGGTGGGAAGATCTCTAGTTCTGAGAGAGAATTCTCAAACTGTGGTGCAGTCTGAATAAACTGCCTCTGCTAGGATTATGCTTGCTGTTAATAGAATGTTTCAGTACTGTTAATGTACCTTTTACTCACAGAGGGCTGCTGTGGCACAGTGGTAAGGTCCGTACTTCTGAACCATGAGGCCAAGGTTCAAGTCCACACTCTACCTGCTCCATACATATGTAATAACATCTCTGTTGGGACAATATCTACCTTTAATCACTGCACTAATGCTAGCTTGTAATAATGTTGCAGGCCTACAAGTACATGGAAGAGATGACTAAGAAATTGCCTTCTGTCAATGTGAGCTACTACATCAACCAGCAAATTACTGACGCTGTTTATAAGGCAGTGGGTGTTCCAATAAAGGCCAACATGGTAGTGGAGAGTGTTCGTCACAACAGTGCAGAGGATGGAGAGGAAGTGGAAGAAGATGTAGCTGAGGAGTCTTACAATGGTCCTGAGGACTGACATCGCAACTCTACAAATTGAACCTCAAAAACTTTGAAACCCATTTTTATACTAATATTTTACCAAGGGACAATTCATTCTGGCAGCCTAGGACTCCTAATTTTGCCTCAGGAAGCACTTCCAGTTCATATTTATATGAAACCCAAAGACTAGACTGAGTCACTGTAAGCTGACAGACAACTACACTTCCACTAAATCTTATCACTATACCCCAGTGAACACATGTCTCTCATACTGTTGTTCCTTCCTTTCTGGCTGGTAGTCCCTGACAACTTGAGAGACACCAAGAACATGTTGCTCAAAACTAAGTGCAATCACTTAATCATTGCAACATCAAAAATAGAGTCTAATTAGCTTGTTGTCTGCAAAGCCACTGTCAACTACAGAAAGAGTTTTAAGTGCCACTTGGCATAAGGGAGTCTGAAGGCAGCAACACTACTGCTCTGAACCACAATAGCCTTGCTGCTGCTGTTCCTGAGTTGCTTTTGAGCAAGGGAACAATCAAGAAAAGTAATTGACAGTGTTATATTTGTCAGATAATCCCCAGGGCTGCATTTAATAAGACTGCAATCTACAAGTCATGTATAGACTAAAGGGGAACTCACTGGGGATTTCTTGGATTTTGTCAGCTTGTGTACAGAATGTTTGCAGCTAACTCAAATGAATCAAACGGACCAGAAATTTATAGTTTCAATTGGTCTTCAACTTTTTAACAGTCAGGTTTATTATCCCTAATGTACAATTTGTGCTAAAACAATTTCAAGCAGATCATTTATTGACACTTTTATATATATTTTTACTAGTATTTATTCAATTACACTTAATATTTGTAATTCAGTTTTTATCACATCTTGCACTTAAAAACAATAAAACCTTTCCATTTGTTGTGATTTTTTTTTAACCTTTCAATTGTAAAGTTAAATAATTCTATTAAGAAGAATCACATGTTTAACATCTACAGTTGGATGTTCATGGTATTTAACTAAGTAGTGGCTTTGATATGTGCAAGAATGAAACAAAGACCCCTGAATGCTCTAAGAGAACCTTATCATTTCTAACAAATATCAGTTCATCATATTGTGTGACCTGCACCTCTCCATTCATTACTCATTAGTAATCTAGATTCAATGGCATTGGGTACATGTAATGCTGGACAATTTTTGCGTATTTCCAAGAGTCCCTCGACAGACATTTGCTTCTACAACATTATAAATCTATCTGTTAACCCATAGCTTTGAATACCCTCTGATATAGTTTTTATGTTGCTGGTCCATTCATAGCTCTGAGACTCCTCCCAGTTCCCATAGCTCCACCTCCAAGTAGGGGAACCAAATCTGAGATGTTTGGCTGGAGAAGTGTCATGCATGTCAATAGCCTCAATCTTCTGACCTTGACCATCATAAACACTGAGTGCATTAAACTCTCATCATGAAACTGAAACGTGACAAACATGAAAATGTGGCTGGAAATTTTTTTAAGATTTACTCATGGGATGTGGGCATCACTGGCTGACCAGCATTTATTGCCCATCACTAGTTGTGCTTGAGAGGGTGGCTTTGAGCTGCCTTCTTGAACTGCTGAAGTCCATGTAGGTAGAGAATGCTGTTAGAGAGGGAATTCCAGGATTTTGGCCCAGTGACAGTGAAGGAATGGTGATATTTTTCCAAGATAAGATGACAAGTGGCTTAGAAGGGATCTTCCACGGGGTAGTGTTTCCATGAATCTTCTGCCCTTGTTCTTCTAGACGGAACAGGCTATGGGTTTGGAAAGTGCTATCTACTGATCTTTGGCAAATTTCTACAGTGCAATTTGTAGGTAGTAAACACTGTTGCTACAGTGCATAGTTGGTGAAAGTGAACGTTTATAGATGTAATGCTGATCATACAGGCTGCTTTATGCTGGATGGTGTCAAGCTTCTTGAGTGCTTTTGGAGCTGCACACATCCAGGCAAGCGGACAGTATTCGAACACACTCCGGTCTTGTTCCTTGTAATTCTCCATCATCTACATGCCTCTGACCTACTGTTATAGCCACTGTATTTAAAGGGCAAGTCCAGTTGAGTTCCTGGTCAATGGTAATCCCAGGATGTTGAAGTGGGGGATTCAGCGATGGTAATGCCATTAAATGTTAAGGGGAAGTGGTTAGATTGTCTCTTATTGGAGATGGTCATTGCTTGGCATTTGAGTGGTACAAATGTTATTTTGGAACAAACAAAGTCTGAGTTTTCTCTATTTGCCATTTCCTAGCTTACAGTTTCCTTTCTCTCACCAACTAATTCTTTCAATCTCATTGAAATATGTTTGGTTCAATGCCAGCTGCTTATCTTTAAGCTTGTGTTACCTAGGTAGTGTGAGGTCCCTGTGCCCCATCACTATTATATTGCTATTCCATTCTAAACAGCAGTTGCATTGAGCAGGATTTCAGAGGCCTGTCTTGGGAGCTCAGTGATCTCTGAATTTAGACCCTGATTGGAGCTGAGAGTGTTGAGAAGACCTTCATCTGTATTGGGAGACTCCAGGTCATCTCTTGTTCCCATCTCAATGTACTGACCAGTGCTATCAAAATTCTCCCTCTGACCACTGCAGTACCGACGACGAGACTTTCTGAGATTCCTCTTCATCTTCCACAATTGCAGCTTCTTCTTCAGTTCATTCTGGACCTGTGTGTGAACAAAATATCAGAACTTTGAAACACAAAATGACCCTGAGAACAATGGTACATTACATTGGTCAGCACATATATCACAGAGAAACTCCAGACAGAACAATACAAATCTGGACACAAATTTACACAGTGGTCTTTGCTCTGTCTGTTTGGGGCTATGTACATCTCTGTGCATATTTTAGCAAGGCCCTATCTGTCTTCATATTGGTTTATGCCCCATTGTCCAGTTGTCTGCATCTCATTATTAGTCATTCTGTACCTGTGTGATTTTACTGATTATGGTGTTGGGTGTGGCTTTAGCTCAGCTGGTTGGACAGTTGCTTTGTGAAGTAGTGTGTCGCTGACAGCATGGGTTCAATTCCCACACCTGCTGAGGTTATTATGAAGGATTCTCCTTCTCAACTTCTCCCCTTGCCAGGGGTGTGGTGGCCCTCAGGTTAAATCACCACCTGTCATTTCTCTCTAATGAGAGAACAGCCCTATGGTCTGGTAAGACTATGGCAACTTGTCTAGACTTGGTTCCTCTGTTAGTCTGACATTTTCCAGTTCTGGCTCTGTTCTATTGGCCTTGCTTAAACATCCCTGTGATTAACAGGTATGTCAGGAACCTACATTCTTAAATCTGCCATTTGGAGATGCATGAGAGCACTGGGGAACAGACCATAAGACCATGAAATATAGGAGTAGAATTAGGCCATCTGCTCCATCATTCATAGAGTCATAGTGTAATACAGCATGGAAACAGGTCATTTGGCCCAAACTGGTCCATGTAGACCATGGTGCCTACTCAACTAGTTCCAATTGCCCGCATTTGGTCCGTATCCCTCTATACCCTTCCCATCTATGTACCTATCCAAATGTTTTTTAAAATGTTGCTATTGTACCTGCCTCAACCACTTTCTCTAGCAGCCCACTCCATATGCACACCACTCTCTGTGTGAAGAAGTTGCCCCTCAGGTCCTTCTTAAATCTTTCCCCTCTCCCCTTAAACCTATGCCCTCTAGTTTTCAATTCCCCACCCCTGGGAAAAAGACTATATGCATTCATTCTATCCATGCCCTTCATGATTTTATACACCTCAATAAGATCACCTCTCATTCTTCTACATTCTAAGGAATAAAGTCCTATCCCAACCAACCTCTCCCTATAACTCAGGCCTACTAGTCCTGGCAACATCCTTGTAAATATTCTTTGCACACTTTCCAGTTTAACTATGTCTTTCCTATAACAGGGTGACCAAAACTGTACACAATATTCCAAGTGCGGCCTCACCGACAACTTATACAACTGTAACATGTAATTCAATCATGGCTTATATATTTCTCAACCCGTTCTCCTGCCTTCTGCCTGTAACCCTTGATCCCCTTACTAATCAACAACCCATCTATGTCTGCCTTAAATACACTCAATGACTTCAGTCTTCTGAGGTAATGATTTCCACAGATTCACCACCCTCCGGCTGAATAAATTCCTCCCCATCTCAAGTCTTATCCACATCCATTCTTTCCAGGCCTCTCAGTATTCTGTAAATTTCAATGAGATCTACTCTTATCCTTCTAAACTCCAAGTATAGATCCAGAGTCCTCACCGCCCCTTATGTGGCAAAGCCCTTCATCCCCAGGGTCATTCTGGTGAACTTCCTCTGGATCCCCTCTAGGCCAACACATCCTTCTTTAGATAGGGGCCCAAAACTGCTAACAATATTCCAAATATAGACTGACCAGAGCCTTACACAGTCTCAGCAATATATCCCTGATCTTGTATTCTAGCTGCCTCAAAGCGAAAGCTAACATCATATTTGCCTTCCTAAGTGCCAACCAAATCTGCATGTTAACCTTAAGGGAATCCCGAACTAAGACTCCTAAGTCCCTTTGTGCTTCAGATTTCTGAAGCCTTTCCCATTTAGAAAATAGTTTACGCCTTAATTCTTCCTACCAAAACGCATAACGTCACACTTTTCCACATTGTATTTCATCTGTCACTTCTTGCCTGTCCCAAGTTCTTCTTTAGCCTCCCCACCTCCTTAACACTGATTTTGTGTCTTCTGAAAACCTGTAATTATGTCCTCAGTTCCTTGTCCAATTGTTAATGTATAATGTGAATAGTTGCAGTCCCAACAAGGATACCTGTGGAACTCCACTAATTACTGACTGCAATCGAAAAAGACCCCTTTATCTCCACTCTCTGCCTTTTGCCAGTCAGCCAATCCATGCCAGCACCTCACCCTGAATACCATGGGCTCTTATTGAGCAGCCTTCTGTGGGGTACTATATTAAGGGCCTTCCGGAAATTCAAATAAAATACATCCACTGGCTCTCCTTGGTCTAACCAGCTCATTACCTCTTCAAAGGATTATGATAGATTTATCAGGTATGACCTCCCTTTGACAAAGCTGTGCTGACTCAGCCCTTTTGTTTTAAACCATGCGCTTCCAAATACTCTGCAATCTCATCAACAATAATGTACTCTATAATCTTACCAATGACAGAAGTCAGGCTATATGACCTATAATTTTCCTGATTTCTGCCTCCCTCCCTTCTTAGAGAACTGGGAAATGGCTAATGTAACACGTCTGTTTAAGAAGGCAGCTATTTCTTTAAGAACCCTGGTGTGTAGTCCATCCAGTCTGGGTGATTTATTTATTTATTCAGACCTTTCAGTTTTCCCAGCACCTTCTCTTTAGTGTTGGCCATTAAACTCATCTCTGCCCCTTGGTTCTCTTAAAGTTCTGGTACTCTATTAGTATCTTCCGTTATGAAAACTAATGCAAAGTACCAATTCAGTTCCTCTGCCATTTCTTTGTTCCTCTTTCCTACTTCTCCAGCCACATTTTTCAGCAGTCCAATCTCCACTTTTGCCTCTTTCTTAACTTCTAGATATCTAAAAACAAACTCTTGCAATTCATTTTATTATTATGAGTTAACTTATCCTCATATTTCACCTTCTTCCCCTTTATCACTTTTTTAATTGCCCTCTGCTAGTTTTTAAAAAGGCTTCCCAATCCTCTGGCTTTCCACTAATCTTCAACACATTATATGCTTCTTCTTTTACTTTTATGCTGTCCTTCAGTTTCTTTGTCAGCCATGGTTGCCTCATACTCCTCTTAGTATGTTTCTTCTTCCTCAGGATGAATTTCTGCTGTGCCTCCCAAATTACCCCCAGAAGCTCCTGCCATTGCTGCTCCACCATCTTCGTGGCCAGATTCTGCTGCAAACAACTCTGGCCAGCTCTTCCCTCATGTCTTTGTAGTTAGCTTTACTCAATTCTAATACCATTACATCTGATTCCAGCTTCTCCTTCTCAAACTGCAGAGTGAATTCAATCATATTAACATCACTGCCCCCTAGGGGTTCTTTCATCTTAAAGCTCCTTAATGAAGTCTGTCTCATTACACATCACCAATCCAGAATTGTCTGTTCCCTAGTGGGCACTGCCACATGCTGCTCCAATAAACCATCTCATAGACATTCCATGAATTCCTTTCCTTGGGATTTGCTACCAACCTGATTTTCCCAGTCTATCTGCATATGGAAGTCCCCGTGCTTATTATAACAGTGTCATTATTACATGCCTTTTCTATCTCCTGATTTATTTTCTGCCCCACATCCTGACTACTGGTAGGAGACCTGTACACAACTCTCAACAGGGTCTTTTTAAGTTTGTCATTTCTCAACTCTATTCGCACACATTTTATACCTTCTGACCCTATATTGCTTCTTGCTATTGGTTTAATTTTATTTCTTACTAACAAGGCAACACAACCACACCCCACCCACTGCCCATCTGCCTGTCCTTTTGATAGGATGCATATCCTCTGATATTTAGTTCTCAGTCCTAATCCCCTTGCAGCCACATTTCTGTGGTGTCCACAACATCATACCTGCCAACTTCAATCTGTACTACAAGCTCATTTGTGTTGTTTTGTATTCTGCATTGACCATCCCTTCCTTCTCATAGTAGTTCCTTTATCTGCTATACCCGAAGCTAGATTCCTTTCCATACTCTCTGTCCAATAACTTGTTCTGGAAGTTTTAATAACTTCTGAGCCATTCTTCCCAAACCACCCCTCCTTAACTAGTTTAAAATTCTAGTGACCTTTATTTACCTTGATTTACCTACCACCATAATTCATCTACCTTATGCTGAATGCTTTGTGCTTTAGAAAACAAAACCTTTAAGTTTGTTCCATTACCAGTTTCCCTGCACTTTCTTGGTTCCTTGGTACAACGTCACATTCACACATTCTGTTCCTTTGTTCCCTGGAAATAAAATCAACTCCATCACTAACCAGCAAACCCACCTTCTCCTTTAACTTTGATTTCATCATTTTCCTTGCAACTGATTCCACTCCCACACTATTTGGTTTAAAGCCCCACCTACAGCCCTAATTATGCAACTCACTAGTATGATTCTGGTGGAGTCTGTCCCATTGGAACAGCTCCCTCTTTCCCCAGCACGAGTGCCCACATCTCATGAAATTGAACCTGTTTCTTCTGCACCATAGAGTCATATAGCACAGAAATATACCCTTTGGTCTAACTAGTCCATGTCGACCAAGTTTCCCAAACTAAACTAGTCCCATTTGCCTGCATTTGGCCTTTGTAAACCTTTCCAATTCATGTACCTATCCAAATGTCTTTTAAATGTTGTAACTGTACCTGCATCAATCACTTTCTCTGGCAGTTCATTCCACACACGAGCCAGCATGAGAGAAAAAGTTGCCCTTCAGGTCCCTTTTAAATCTTTCCCCACTCACCTTAAAAATATGCCCTCTAGTTTTGAAATCCCCCACCCTAGAGAAAAGACCTTTGCTGTTCACCTTATCTATGTCCTTCATGATTTTATTAAGCTCTAAGGTCAGCCCTCAACATCGTATGCTCCAGTGAAAAATGTCCCAGCTTATTCAGCCTCTCCTTATAACTCAAACCCTGCAGCCCCAGCAATATCCACGTAAATCTTTTTTGAATCCTCTCCAATTTAATAATATCCTTCCTACAGCAGGGCAACCACAACTGTACACAGTATTCTAAAAGTGACCTCACCAACATCCTGTACAACCTCAACCCCTAACCTTAGCCGCTAACCTCAACTCCTATACTTAATGGTCTGAGCAATGAAGGCAAGCATGCTAAATGCCTACTTAACCACCCTGTCTACATGTGATGCAACTTCCAAAGAACTACGTACTCAGTGAGCCATGCATTTACCTCTTTAATCTTGTTGATCCTGTGCCAATTAGCACGTGGCTCAGGTAGTAATCTGGAGATTATTACCTTTTTGGTTCTGCTTTCTAATTTAGCCCCTAACTGTTCATGTTCCCTCAACAGAACTTCTTTCTATCAATATTGCTGGTACCTACATGGACTGTGACAACTGGATCTTTCTCCTCCCACCCCAAGTTCCTCTGCAGCCCAGATGAGATATCCCAAATCTGGGAACCAGGCAGGCAACACTGCCTTGGGACTCAATCCTGGCTACAGGGAACAGTATCCATTTCCCTGAGTGTACTATCCCTGATTACAACTACATTTCTCCTTTCTGCCCCTCACTTGAATGGCTCCTTGTTCTGCGGTGCTATGTCATTTTGCTCATCCTCCCTGCAGCTCCCAGTCATCCACACAGGGAGCAAGAATATCAAACTAGCCCCCATGCCCCAGCTTTAGCCCCCAGTGTATGTGAGTGCAGTCTCTTGCCCTTGCTGAAGTAGCATGCAGAGAGAAGAATACACGCAACAAAACAAAGACCAACAACTCTCCTTACAGAGGTTATGACAACCATTGCCTCAGAGCTGAGCTTGTGGCAGTGGGAGTACTTGACTGAGCATCAGGCTGAGGGACATCAGTTATGGAAAATGTTAAGCAGTGGATGTCTTGTCACCTTACCTCGCCATTAATAAAACAATACAGGACTGCCACCAACAAGCCCTGAAAAATAAAAGTAAACAATAAAGAGAAAACCAGCACCCCAACTATACTTCAGGGATTTATCTTGATTCAGCAAAATCCACATGACACCAACACTTTCATCACAAGCTGAACATATATTTGGGAACAAAAACAAAGTTGCTGGAAAAGCTCAGCAGGTCTGGCAGCATCTGTGAAGGAGAAAACAGAGTTAATTTTTCGGGTCCGGTGACCCTTCCTATATTTGGGATCTAGATAAACGTTGAATCCACTAGACCCTCACATTTCAGCCTTGCAATTTCTAAACTCCCAATCCCTATGCCTTGACTCCATTTACCCAAGGCCCACTATAACACAGCAAGTGGCTCTGATCTGCCCCATATCAGCGATGTACAACATTTCCATTAGTAATGAAATCCTTGCCCAACATTTGATATGAGCTTTGGGAGTCACCATTTGGGCATATGGAATGAATGAACTTGAAGGCCTAGACTGCAGAACAATAAAAAAAAGGATCAGGCCATTCATTTATTTCGTCACACCTAAGCCAGCTTTTTAAAAAGTTATCCTTTGCTGTTTCCCAATAACTACAATTTTCCCTTAAGGTATTTATCCAGTTCCTTTGTGAAAGTTATTATTGCTTTTGGTTTTAGCAGCCTTTGAGAGTGCATTCCATGTCAATGATTCACTGCATAAAAATGTTTCTTCCGTGTTTTTTTTTTGCCAATTGTCTTAATCTGGCTCTTCTGGTGACCAATCTTGCTGTCAGTGAAAACAGTTAATCTTTATTTATCAAAACCCATTCATAATTTTGAATGCTACAAATTAATCGCCCATTAAACTTTTCTGCTTTAAGGAGAACCAGTTTCACATATTTCAGCAAGTATCCAGAATCAGTGTTTAGTATCAGACTGCGTAGTTCATAAAACTACCTGTATGGAGCCAAAGAGGAGTTCAACAAATAGTTTTATGTATCGAAGTATTCCTTTAGCATTCTCATCCGTGATAAAAATAAAAAAAATCTCGTGCACCCCCAACAAAGGGATTAGAATTAGCGTTGATTTTGTTAATCTGAAACAGAAATGACACTAAGTTATAACAAGCACAGTAAGAAAACACAAGGCAGTTCATAGTGAAGTATATTCTAGCAGGCCAATCAACAAATCAATCAACAGATTCCAGAAAGAAATATATGTATTTCTGATGAAAAGCAGGATAAAGGGCTATGGGGAACAGGCAGGAAAGTGGAGTTGAGACCAGGATAAGACCAACCATAATCATGTCAAATGGTGGAGGTGGGGTCAGAAGGGCCAAATTGCCTACTCCTTCTAATTCCTATGTTCAATGTATTGCCCATTTCATATACATTGAGAATAATACATACTGACTTTGGAACAAACAATGCATGTTTAGCAGTTTCTCCCTTCTGCCAGGTCTGTTCCAGCCCAGTGGGGCAGAAAACACTCTCCATCACCGAGTCCCTCCTCTATCTCTAGGAGCTATACGCCACACCCAAGCTTGCAACAGCTGACTTTGGAATTGATGGTGGCAGTACCTACATTGGAGAATCAGCCCATTCCATGTCACTAGAATTTACTTCACACAAGATGGTATAATTCATTAAGAAATTAGGTGTCCAAGGCTTTGTCATTGAGAGGCCACTCCCTGCAAATGATTTTCAGCAACTGGGGGCCTCTCTGGGTATGACTCTGGCTTGTCTACTATACCACTATAAATTATTAGTTTTCTCTGGATAGCAACTTCATGGAAATCATAAACATTTGAGTAACAGTGTGACAGTAATACTGGTGATTTACATTTCTTCCTAAAATAGCAGTGTGACCCACAAAGACCAACGATTGAAGGGCTCTTGAATCGTCTATGGTGTTAAAGGTTTCATTCAGCTTGCCCAACAAACAAGCACAAAGCTAATTATTGACTCCAATTCCTTAGAATCACCAGCCAGAGCTCTAAAAGAAGCAACGATAACATTGTAAAATTGACAAAGGGTATCTCTACACAAAACAGCCAGAGTAATTCTTTCCCTCCCATCTGTGGAACCTGGCTGGATCTTTTAACTGGCTGATCCCCAGTCTCACAAAGAAACAAAAAACCTTACCGATTTTTAAAATCTGTATTGTGTGTCTGATGGGATCGCATCTTGGAGATGAGTAGAATTATTATTCTGATGAATATTGCAAAATTAATCTGAAACCAATCAAATAAATTATTGTATTAGTGAAGCCCTTTCACAGTTTCCCTTGGCTGAATAAGCTGCTAATATCTGCAGTATTTCATAAACACAGAGCGTGATCTCATCTGATTTCTGTACTAATTTACAGGTTTGGCTGGAAATGGAATTGAACTCAGATGTAACATCTTTCATAACCTGCCAATGTCTATCACTTGGTGGATGGTGGGATGCAAGCAAGAAATCATCATTAAAACATGTTCTAAAATAAACTTACAGCACGCAGCCATTGCAATCTGTATATCACTGAGAGCATGTAACCTGTGCATAACTGAGTGTGTAACAAGTGTGTGTAACAGACTCTGTGTGTCTCGTAAGTCATAATTTCTTTGGCAATGCTTGCATTAGTGTATTCTCCAATACTTTAAATAGAAAAAACTTCACTGGTCTATGAACTCTTGTAGGAGTTTGTGCAAACTTCACCTGACCTACATCAAGTTTCATTGCACCATAGAAGATCTGACTTTAATTTCAGCCTTCCTCTTTGTTTCCTTTCTATTCCTTGTCTATACATAGCAATAATTCCATATGTTCTATGTAACTTGCATTTTCTCCATGTCTATTCACATGTGCATTTTAGTTGCCTGGGCTCACTTCATCCCATCATTTTTATTCTACCTTTTCCTCCTTTTGAAAACCCCTTTTCTCTTTACTTTTCTAGTCTTGTTTCTCTTAAATTTTTCCTTTCTGGCCCTCACTTAATTTATCCTTTCTGCCATCCTATATGCTTACCCCAACCTTCAGTATTCCTCAACCTTCTTGCTTTCTTGCCACCACCCCGTGATTGGCTTTCTCAGATAAGACTACAGTTTCTCTCTGCCTCACTTGGCATCCTCTAATGTGCTCATCGAGGCACACAGCACTGAGTCAGTGTAAGCAGCAACTCCAACTGCTTCATCCCACTCTGTCATTGATCTTCCCATCCAGTGCATCTGCTGGAAATGAATCTTGCCAATCTTCTTTCTCTTCAATTCCCATTGCTAATCCTCTGCATTCTGCTAACAGAGCAGCTTTTAATATCCTTCAATGCATTTCCTTCCAGAACATCTGTCCATAAATGAACAAGGTCCTTGCTTTCTGTAATCCTCAATAAGAAATTCACAATGACATAATGGCCTTAACTGAAACTTGGATTGAGGAATGTGACATTTTGATTCTTAATGAAGTTTTCCCACCTGGGCCTTATCTTCCACCACTTGCCCGACCAAGATCATCTCAGAGGCCGTGTGGCACATACCACTAGCTCACATTTCAACTTTAGCACACTCTCCTCTGTCTCTTTATAGCCCTTGGAGCATCTCATCTTCTTCCAGTTCTCTCACCCTTATTCAAAATGCTCATTCTACCCAGGTACCATAAAAAATGTTCTCACTAAGATGTCTTCACTGCTTTTCTCCCTTAGCCTCTGCACCAAAAAACTTCTCATCCTTGATGGTTTCAAACTCCATCTCAATTCCAAAAGAATTGCAGATACAGTAAACCAAAAACAAAAATAGAAAGTATCTGTGGAGGGAAATCAGAGTTAATGATTCGGGATGCTGCCAGACCTGCTGAGCTTTGCCAGCAATTTCTACTTTTGTCTCCATCTCAATTCATTGTGCTTTCTCTCTCCTCGGAGTTCACTTCCACCTTATCATCCCTTCACCTTTCTTTCCAGGTAAACTATCTTATGGCCTCACCCATATTCACCCCTTACTATCTTGCACAATCTTGCTACTTCCATTGTAAGAATCATAAATAAGATCAAAATTTATTTACTTCCTTGCATCATTCTCCATTCACATTCTCTGCTACATCCAAAATGTGCTTCCATCTGTTCCTCCTTGCAACAAAAAAAAAGAATAATTTCTTTTCTTACAACGGGTATTTTCAAAATTCCAAAATGTTTAGCCTTCACCACAATATTTCTGCCGTCACTAACTCAATCACACAGTCACTTCCACCTTTGAAGCACCAGTCCCTTCTAAAACCATTACTCTCTCTCACCATGGCCATTCCCTGCTGAGGCCATCATTTCCACTTCCATTAATCAAAAAGACTCGGATTTGAGTTCCAAGTTCAATATGTTGATAAAACCTACCTCCTGCTCCCTCAGCATTATTGCATTAAACTCCCGAAACCCAACTTCCCCTCCTCATGCACATGTTACCCAATATTGTTAATGGCTGTTTCTTCTTTGATGCTGCCTTTCTCTCCTCTAGAACCTTCATCATCATCATCATCATCATCCCTATTTAAAAAAAAAACCCTGACTCTGATATTCTTGCAACCTACAGCTTCTCTTCAATGTGTTTAAATATGTTGTCAGCTCTCAAATCAGTACCCATTGTTCCCAGGATTTCATATTGGAATCCCTCTAATCAGGTTTCTATCCCTGCCATAATGCTTTTTAATCAGTCATAAATGAGCATATGAGATCGCAGCAAAGGTAAACTTTCATTCCTCATCCTTCTCCACTAATCTGCAGCCTTTGAGGTGGTCGACCCAACCATCATCCTCCAACACCTCTCTACTGTTGTCTGCTTTCACTTGATTTCATTCTCATCTGTCTAATCATAGCTTGATAAATCTCTTTCTGCTCTTTCAAGGGTTACCACTGGTGTGCCAGGGCTCTATCATTGCCTCTCAACATCAATTCATGTTCCTACTGTCCCCCTCAGTGACAGTAACCTAAGGCACAGTGTTAATTTTTACATACATGTTGACAATGTACCTCACCACAAATTCTCTCGCCTCCTCCAGGATAGTTAAATTATCAGACTGATTATCTGACATCCAGTTCTAGATGAGCAGAAACCTCTGGCAATGAAATATTGGGAAGACTGCAGCCAGCCATTGTTTTTGTTCCCCTGCAAAATTCATTCCTTAGCTACCCTACTCCATCCAATGACCATGGTTTGAGGCTAAACCAATTTGTTCACAGCCTTGGTACCACACTTGACCCCAAGATGAGCTATCAACCACACATCAATACAATCATCAAGTTCCACGTCTGTACCCTCAGCTGGCTCTATCCCACCTCAGTTAATCTGTCACTGAAACCCTCATTCATGCTTTTGTTATCTCTGGACTTGACTTTCCATGTTGTATCTTCCATAAACTGAAGGTCATCCAAAACTGAACCTTACTCAAACCAAGTACTCTTCATTTATCACCCAATGTTCACTGACCTACATTGACCTCCAGCAAAGCAACACCTTATCTTAAAATCCAGTTTTGCTTTTAAATCCTACAATGGTCTCACCCCTCCCTATCTCTAATCTCATACTGCCTCAGCCTCTGAAATATCTATGGAAATCTTTTGAATTCTGGACTGTTTTTCATTCTTAATTTTAATTGTTCCTCCATTGATAACCATTTCTTCTGCCTCTCTACTTATCATTCCTTTTTTAAGACATTCCTTAAACTCTGACTTTTTGACGAAGCTTTTTATCATTTCCCTTAATATCTTTTATGGGGGCCCAGTGTCAAACCTTCTAATGCTCCAACAAAGGCCTTGGGATGTTCAATTACAATAGAGATGCTTTATGAATACAAATGGTTTTTGTAGTGGCTTGAATATAATGCGCAGAGGAAACAAATGTTAATAGAGCCTCACAATGATGACAAGTAACAGTGGAGATCGCACAATCCACCAGAAGGACATGTTAGTGTTTTGTCTCCAGCACCTGTTTAAAAAAAAAATCAAAATGAGAAACTAAAAATTTTAAATAATTTCAATGTCACAGGTTGTTGATTCCATCATTGGTAAGGACAGCATTTTTAGCCCATTCTTCATTAAATTGACATTTCAGGTGGCAGTTGAGAGTCAATGACATTGCTGAGAGTCTGGAGTCACATGATGAGACCAGGTAAAGATGGCTGATTGCTTTCCCTAAAGGAAATTAGTGAACGAGGTCAGTTATTACAACACATGATAATTATTTCATGGTCAACATCACTGAGACGACTAATCCAAACCTGGGCCTCTGTATTACTAGTTCAGTGGCATTACCATTTTGTCACTGTCTCCTTATTATCATTCCTCTTAGTTTCATGATCATAGGGAGAGTGGTGGATTCTCTACTGACCAGTGACATCTCCTGGAAAGCATCTGGTTGTTGATATCAGCATTGCATTCAATTGTCAAGTAGCCTCGAGCATTCACTATTTATGCTTAATTCAGGAGGCCCTTGGGGAAACCAGCAGGCAAATGCAATAGGAAAAGCAATGTTTCCAAAAGCAACACAGGAATGGGGAACATAAGGAAGCCTGAGTGAAGCTCAATGACACAAATTGTTACTTTGCGAAATTAAACCAGGAGGATTGTGACTGAGGTGAGCTGTGCTGAGGCAGAGGTGGGAAAGGGGTGTCATTCCCCTAGTACTGTAGTATTTTGCCTTACCCAGAATTCTCCTGTAAGAACTTGACAATGATCCATGGAAACACAAAAATCAAGGGGACACCTAAAAAATGACAAAACATAACAGAAAATCCTGAATCATATTAATCATCCATTAAATTTCCTTTGAACCAGAGCTGCATTTAAAAGGATTCAGGGAGGTAATGGCTTCAGGGAGGTAATTTTTAATTATTATTAATTATTTTGAATCAACCTATTCAGGTATGTTATTACAGATCTCTTGGGCAGGTAGGGTTTGAATGCAGGGACACTACCAAAGCACCACAAAAACTAAACTACATTGATCTAGATATTTTGAATCAAACCAGTCAGAGATGTTATTACACATTTCTGGAACAGGTGGGACTTGAACCCAATCCTCCTGACTCAGAGGTGGGGCACCATCACTTCACCACAACAGCCCTGCTCTATTAATAGTATAATTTAAGGTTAAGTGTGTACAGGAGGAAGGGACATCCATTGGATGATTAGTTGTGCATTGTGGTTAAATCTGGCCTAAAAACTGTAATTGCTGGAGAAACTCAGCATCTGTAGGGAGAAAATAGAGTTAACGTTTCGAGTCCAGTGACCCTTCTTCAGGATTCAGAAGATAGCTTAGAACAGAAGTCTTGTCAGAGAGAGGATCAGTAATTCTTCAAGGTATGCATGCTTGGAAAAGAGGTAGCAGTAAGTTAAACTTAAAACAAAGAACAGCGGATGCTGGAAATCTGAAACAGAAACAGAAATTGCTGGAGAAACTCAGCAGGTGTGGCAGCATCTGTGGAGAAAAAACAGAGTTAACATCTTGATGTTTCTTCAAAGCTCAAAACGGAGTCCAAACAGAACTCTGCACTGTTCTGAAGGAGGGTCACAGGTTAATTGTGTTTTCTCTCCATAGATGTTGCCAGATCTTCTGGGTTAAATTCGACTCCTTACTTCACTGATCATGGTTATGTCTGCACCAGGGGTGTCCATAGGAAGAGACCGTGCAGTGTCCACTGTCTCAGTCAGTGGGCACTGTGGGGGCAGGAGTACATTATCTCTCACCTCACAATGACATTTTAATTTAATTTGTTAAACTTCCTTTAAAGTTTGGTTTTGGTTACAAAACACCTTTAAAGGGCGTGTTATTGTTATTGATTAATTTGGTTTTACCGGTTACTTATAAGTGTATGAAGCAACACTAACCTGCAGAAGGTGAAGTTAACAGGTCCAGACAGTGGGCTATGGAGGGTGTTGTTAGACCTAACTGCCTGTCTCAATTCTATGGTTACATCTGTGCCCTAGGAATGGGAGCTGGAACATATGAAGCCTTCTGCAATCAGTGGGTCTCCAGAGGTACTGTTCTACAACGTCTCCCGGGAATGATATTTCCAATTTAGTTTAAATTCCTTTAAAATTTGGATTTTACTTTTTGCAATCCATCATTAAAGGGTGATTAATTTGTTTGTTCATTTGATGCTTAAAAGAATATTAGAGAGGTATTTTCTCCCATAAGATTTAGTTTAAATTCAGTAAGTTTCCTTTAAAGTCTTGGTTTTTTTGTTAGTATCTTTTTAAGGTTTGGTCCTTCAGCTAACTGGTTAATTAGTTTATTTAGTTTACTCAGAGGAGTTTAGAGAGACACTGAGCCTAAGCAAGGTGGCATTTTCTAGGGTCTGGTAGCAGGCATTTTCAGAGGCTCTTCCAGCCTGACTGGAGCTCAGAGCTGCTCAGAAGTAATCAGGTCATGAGGAGTTGGATAAAGAGCAGCTGAGTCAATGTTTAAGTGACATTGTTCCACAATTTCATCAGATGAGTAGGAAAGTTGACGTTTCGGGTCAGGACCCTTCTTCAAGGGTCAACTTTCCTACTCATCTGATGCTGCCTGGCCTGCTGTGTTCCTCCAGCTCCACATGTGTTATCTCTGATTCCAGCATCGGCATTTCTTACTATCTCTGAGATCTACAATTTCATACCTTTTTCCAGATGGAACCTTGTGAAGTCCAATGTAGGAAAGAATTCACTGTTTGCCCATCTCTGTCACCTTTTTTCAAATATTTCTCCAATTCCCTTAAAGGTTTTCTACATTTCCCCTGACGTGGACAGCCTATTCTCCATATCCATTGTGAAAAATAAAACAATACCTACCTCTATTTGCATTCTTTCATCGCCTCAGGATAACTCCAAAGCACTTTACAGGCAATGAAGTACATTTGAAGTATTATCACTGCTGTAGGAAGTGTGGCAGGCAATTTGTGCACATGTTGCTGCTGCTGCAATATGATAATGAATGACCAAATCTACTTCTGTGGTGATAGTTGAGGAGTTAACGTTGGCACCGTAAAGAAGTTCAGACTAATTCTCAGTCAGTGGCCCAACAGGGGCAATGCCAAGACTACTTCTACTCAAGTAGCTGGCTATTACACTCCACTCTCTGTCATTGAGCTCATTATTTATTGAAAACCCAAGAGTCAGACACATCTTACCCCAACCAATCAGCAGATAGACCAGGAAGCACTTCTGCTCAGTGAAAACAGACACAATGAGTAGGAAATAGAGGAATAGACCTTCAACCAACAGCCAGTGATAGGTGCAGAGTACACTGTAGTGGAGGAAGATCTGTGAAGAACGACACCACATTGTAGCCTGGAATAAAATGGCAAAATTACACCTCAAGGCAGGCTGCAAACACAGACATTTCAACATAATAGCATGCCAGGGACATGAAACTGGCTCAAACCCAACCAAAAACACCAACAACTTACATTTATTTAATACTGTTGAGATGGTAAAACATCCCAAGTTGCTTCATAGAAGCGTTTCTCAGACAGGATGATGCAAATCAACATCAGGACTTATTGGTACATGTGAGTGAAGGGAGCAGAGCTCACTAAAAACACATGGCCACAACATCCAGATGTTCTGGAGAAGTCAATGGTGCCATACAATGTTGCCCTCACCCCCCCAACAGCTTCCTGCCACCAGTACTGTAATTAAATGGATCATTAAGACCTCAATTGCAAAGAAGCACACCACGATCCATTTTTTCAAAGGAACAGTTGTTCCCGGACAGTGATGCGCTGTGTCGGAGTTATTGGTTACAGTTAAACCTGCCCACTCAACTCAAACAGCCACAGCTCTATTTTCCCACTCATTGACACAGGTTAGGCAAAAAAATGGAGCTGAATGGGTAAGATTGCAGTGGTAATATTATTGCTATTATCCTGCCCATGCTGGGAGCCCCATGCCTCACCATGTCTGGATCAGCAGTCTGCAACTCGACACTGACATTGCCATTTCCTGCATGTAGATTGTCCATGAGCACATCTTTGACCAACACGGCAATAGCTCGGAGGATGAAGGAGCCAAACAGGTTCAGATGGATGTAGTTTCTCATGCAATGGAGTTTCCTGAGGGTCAAGGAAAGTGATGATCTCCTGATTACCAGCTATTCATCCTTTACCTCGAGGTTTGATTCAATTGTGAAACCCACCCTACCTCTGGGACACATCTCCACAGACTGTCTGGCATCAGGGATAGGGAGGATCCAGGTCTGGGAAATAAGCTGTTTCGAGTCCGAGGTTCAGAAATCAGCTGTTTGGCTTTGTCTAAGCTGTTTGGTGTCAGACAGGATCAACTTTTGGGGGTCAGGGGTTGCTATGATCAGCTGTTTGGGAGTCATAGTTAAATAGATTTCCCCTTGGAGATTCTGTTCAATAATAAAAGTTTAAAGCCTCTGGTGGTTGATATTCCAAGGGTGATAATCTGCTGGAGAATCAGAAACTTGCAATGATGATTGACAAGTTTGGCACTGCACCCTCAGCAGGAGGGACCTGTGACAGAGAAACTGAATTTAGTGTCTTTCACAGGGACTGAACCCTGTGGAGAAGAGGATATTTAAAGAATCAGTTCCAAACCAACAATAGTGCCTTTAACATAAAACATTCAAGGAAAGTACCATTTAAAATAGAGTGGAGCATTCCTTTTCTGATATGATCATCTCTCAGGTACGATGCCAGATTCAGACCGAAGTTCCAAAACCTGCTGTTCTACTGGAGCGGAGTTAGGGCTTGGAGAATCCCTACAGGAGGGAATTTGTCTGTAACTCTCAATAGATCCTCTATTGTTATGTGGAGCTGTAGGACAATATGTGGAGGCAAACCGCGAGAGAAAAATAAGGGGCAAAAGTAAAAAAAAGAAAAATAATTTGAGATAAACATTAAAGTACCTGAATGAGATGAGAGTGAGACTTGCCCCGATGAGTGTAATGAGAGACAGAGTGTAACCAGCCGTGTACACAAAGCGGAATGTGCTCAGAGTCTGCTGCTTGACCAGCTACAGATAGACAAAGGCATCAATGGGGAACCAGTTGCTCTACATCAATCCCACCCTTACCGTATCACCATCCCACCTCACCCTTCAGCCACCTTACCCGTCACTCACTGTACTTCAAACCCATTGTACCCCACCACCATTTACCTTGGTCACTGTATCTTAAAGTCATTGTACCCATACTCACTGTACTCTGCCCCATTCCCAAAATACCCTGCACACCAATCATCCGTAGTCCTCACTGACCTGTTGATGTAGAAACACATGATCTTCATCACATTCTGAATGATCAACCCAGGGCTCATTTGTGTAATTGTCCATTAGCCAAGAACCTTTCTCAGTACAGTATCTGAATGCAGAGCCTTTATCAACTAGGGGGAAAAAATTGAGTTTACTCAACAATTTACACAGCAATGGGTTATCATTCTTGAAGGGTCAGTCAGTCACAATGTGACAGAGTTACACCCTTGAAGTGAGTTTGTCAGTGAGTTAATCAGTTTATTTGTCACAAGTGGCAATGCTATTCTCTTGAGGGGTCAGTAAACCAGGGAGGGGATTGTTGAGAACAGTTTTTCACATCATTGTTTAATTTATTGATCAGATTATTATTACAAAGTCTGGCAGTTAACAGTCAATCAACATTAATTGTCACATTCTCTATGGCAGTGCATCTATCAATTGACATTCTCATCTCAAGCAGTATAAATAATGCTTTCCCCTTGAATTTGTATTCTTGCAAATTGTCCTGATGAGTGCAAAATGAAATGCTTAGACAGAATTTATCATTTCTTTCAGTAATATTAAATTTCTGTACTACAAAATGACTATAAACAATATCTTGTTTAAGATTAGGGTTATGGATTATGATGTGGGTAAATGTGAGGGTTTGTACTTTGGTAGGAAGAAAAGAGGAACTGAATATTATTTAAATTAGAGAAAGACTGAAGAAAGCATTAGGACAGAGGGATTTGGTGTCTTGCTCCATGAATACCAAAAACTAGTGTCCAAGTTCATGAAGTAATAGGCAAGGCAATTAGAAAGTTGGTCTTTATTTCAAAGCGAATGTAATGTGAAGGTAGGGAGGTTTTGCTAAATCTATACAAGGCACTTGTCAGACCAGACCTCGAATACTATGAACAGTTTTTGAGCCTTTTATCTAAGGGAAGATATACTGGCATTGTAGCCAGTCTAGAGAAGGTTCCCTAGACTGATATCAGGTATGGAAGCACTGTCTTATGAGGTGAGGTGAGGTGAGGCGAGGCTGAGTAGGTTGGTCCTGTTCTCTTTGAAATTTAAAAGAATGAGAGGCAGACTCACTGGAATATATAAGATTCCTAGGGGACTTGACAGGGTAGATGTGGAGAGGCTATTTCCCCGGTAGGAGAGTCTAGGACCAGACAGCAAAATCTCAGAATAAGGGAACAGACATGTAAGACAAAGATGAGGAGAAATTTATCATTTGAGGGCAGTGAATCTTTGGAATTCTTTACCACAGAGAGCTATAGAGGTTGGATTGTTAGGTATATTCAAGGCTGAGAGATTTTTAATCAGTAAGGAAATCAATGGATTTGGGACAGAGGCAGGAAAGTGGAATTAAGGATTATTAGATCAGCCATGATCTCCGAATGTTGAAGGAAGCTCGATGGGATGAATGGCCTACTTCTGTTATTACACCTTATGGGCTTTTTAACTGCTCGTTCCATCTGTCCTGCCATTTTCAGTGACTTACACGCATATAAATCTAACTCTTTCTGCCCCTGCGCATTCATTTGGGTTGTGGCATTTATTTTAAACTGTATCTCCATGTTCTTTCTAACGAAATGTATCACCTCATACCGCTATGTATTTGGAATTCATCTGACCGCTCCGCTGACTTGCCAATATCAATTCTGAGTTTTATATTATCTTCCTCACATTTTTCCATACTTCCAAATTTTGTGTCATTCACAAACTTGGAAATTGTCCCCTGTGCACCAAGATCTATCCATGAATACATATCAGAAAAAGCAAGGATCTTGAAACCAATCTCTGGGGAGCTGCACTACAAACCTTCCTCCAACCTGGAAAATCCTATGTGTCAGCCAAGTTTGCATCCTTGTTGCTACTACCCCATTTATTCCACAAGCATTAATTTTCTTTCACAAGCCCATTATGTGGCACTGTATTGAATGCTTTTTGGAAGTTCATTTATACCACATCAACAGCATTGCTCTCTCCTTGTTACATCTTGAAAAAAACTCCAGCAATTTGATGAATTCGAGGCTGACTCTTCTTAGTGAACCCAAATTTTTCATATGATTATTAATTCTATCTCTACTACATTTTTCAAGAAATCGCCCTACATCTTAAGTCTAAACTGGCTGATTTGTAATTGCTGGGCTTATCCTCAATACCCCATTTTGGATAGGGGTATTACATTTGCAATTCTCCAGTCTTTTAGCATCAGCCCTGAATCTAGAGAAGATTAGTCTATTTGCCCAGCTCTGCTCTTGCTCCATTGATATTAGCCCTCCCCTAGTTAATTAATCTTACCTATGGATTTTCCTGTTTTTTGCTGTTATGTTAAACCTAATGATATAATGATCACTGACCCCTAAATGCTACTCAATTGGCCCTTGTTCCCAACAACCAAGTCTAGCATTGATTCATTTCTGGTTGGAATTGGCATACTGTTGTAGAAAATTGTCCTGAACATAATCAAGGAATGCATGTTTCTCACTGTTTTTTATACCACCAGTATGCCAATCTATATTCAGATAATTATTGTCCCCATTTTAAATACTCTGATGTTTGAGCTTCTCTATAATTTCACAGCAGATTTGCTCCACTAAATCTTTCCCACTGTTGGTGCTCTGTAGATTACACTGGGCAGTGTAATTGCACCCTTTTTGTTCTTTAATTCAAATTCGAGCCAAATTGAGTCCGCCCTTGTATCTTCTAGGACCTCCTCTTTCTGCATCACAATAATGTTCTCCTGAACCAATACTGCCAAATAAGTCCACCTAACCCCACTGTCCCTTTTCCCTTTCATATCTTTTATAAACACCATGTAACCAGGAATACTTAACACCCTGTCCTCCTACCTTGACCCATGTCTCTGCTAAGGAAACATAATTCCACATGACAATCTGCATCTGTAACTCACCAGTCTTAATGACGACAATCCATGCATTCAAACAGCAGTGGAACCCTAATTTAGACTCCATTACTCTCTTCCACTCTATCTATTAGCTCACTATTCTCTATTCTAGAGTTCTCCCAGTATTTTGCGTACCCTGGTAGTACTTTCCAATATTCACTTCTGTTCCCACACCCCTGCCAAGTAAGTTTAAAGCCTCCTTAACAGCATTTGCAAATTACCCTGCAAGGAACTCAGTCTTAGCTCTACTTAAATGCAATCCATCAGATTTGTACCTGTACCATTTCCCCAGTGCCAGTCCCAGTGTCCCACAATCTAAAACCTTCCCCCCATATCACCTTTCCAGTACTCATATGTGGCAGTGGGAGTAATGCCAAGATTGCTAATACTGGTTCCTAATTTTCAACAAAGTTCCTAAAATTCCAATGTCAGGACCACATCCCAAGTCCTACTTATGTTGCTGGTTCTAATGTGCATCATGATCTCTGCCTGTTCACACCCACACAAACCTTGCCCCTCTCACCCGCAAAAAGACATCCTGTGCTCCCTCTATTACATCCTTGATCCCAAAACCAAAGGAGACAATGTTTTATATTCTAATAATCTCTGGATAATGATACCGTGCAGATTTCAAACAGAATCTGTATCCTATAGATTCCAGGCCAGGTATGAACTTGTTGGCTATGCACCATATTATATATATTTGTGGCTTCCTCTGTTTCCAACAGATTGTTGAGCAGAAACCAAAATGACTTCAGATGCTGTAAATCAGAAACAAAAATAGATTGCTGGAAAAGCTCAGCAGGTCTGGCAGCATCCGAGAGAGAAATCAGAATTAATGTTTCAGATCCAGTGACCCTTTCTCAGAACTACAGGAAGTAGTTTTCTCTCCACAGATTGTTGAATGGATTTGTTTCGCTTTTGTTGCACATTTCTGCGTCTATCAGTTTCTTTCACTTGGTCACTGGTAACAGAGTGGATTTTGCTTGCATTCCTCCTTTGTTATACTCTTGCTTTGAAAAACACATATGTGGTGTTAACTGTGAGAAGTTGTACCCTATTCCTTTTGACAAAAATTCATTATAATGAACCAGACTATTTGTATATTGGATTTTACTTTAGGTGCAAATGTGTTTGACTTGTACAACAGTGCCATGCAGTGTTGGTTTAGTTAATGCTCCTGGAGACAGTTATTTACAGTTTCAAAAAATCTTTGTCAGCGATTCATGCCTTAAAGGAGCATCATTGGGATAGTTTGCTTTCATTTAATAATTACCTCTGTCTATCCAAGGAATGTACCAGGGACATGAAACATTCACTCTGGTTCCTGGCAATGCGTCTGGCCAGCAGATATGCATGTCAAAGAAACGATGGCAGAAATCACCTTAGGATGTAGACACAATAATGGTAAAAATCAACAGAACCGGTAATAAGTCTGAACTGGATAATATCCAAGTCCAAACAGTTAACGATAAATCAGAGAGGATCATAATAGATACTGCATCTTTAAATATAACACAGGAGTGTTATACCTGGTAACTTAGTTACTATATAACATGCAGGTATGTCACATGCAGCAAAACAGAGGTAGATTTCTATCTTCATTGTGTTGGTCGTAAGTTGACAATATCTGAATGTGGAACCTTTGTCTACTAGGAAATAGCAGATCCTGTTTGATTGGATGCCCTGAATATAATTTTCATACAATTAATTTGCCATGTTTATATCTCTGTAAGTGATTTGCTGTGTGTCAATAACATTTTTTCTTTTTTTGGATCGATGAGAGAATAATGATGCTGAAAGAAGCCCATCATTCTGTCTCAAGCAGCTATTACTTTGGGATTTAAGAATGCTATCCTGTTGTCCTAATCACCCCAAGCACCACCTTAATCATTCATTTCCTCCCCCATCAGTGTGCAGTCGAAACAGTATTTGGCATATACCAAAATGGGTTGTAATAAATTGCTGAGAATCGTTCAAGAATACTTCACAAACCTGTAACCTCAACTGCCTAGATCAAGGACAGCAGGTACATGTAAGGAGTTGACCTTGACTGCTAGTTGTAGACTGGCATATTCCAAGGCCCTGTACTATGTGCTGAGGGATGCTCTAAAGCTTGGGGCAAAAGCTGCCAAGGCATTGTGGGGAAAGACCACTGCCTGAGGTCTTTCTGCTGAAGTATAACAAAGCCCCGTTCAGTTGTCAGACCCTCTTGGTGCTTCAAAATGAACATAGTTATCTGCATAAGTAGGAAATGTTTTTGTTTGTTGCAACTGTAGAGATGCTCTAAGAAATGTCAAAATTCCATTGTTTTGTTTGTTTTTCTTCGTTTTGCAAAGACTATACAGATATGATGTAGAACATCTCTATGCATTTATGCTTTATTCATAAAAATCATTTACGTTTGTGAAATAAAACATAAGCAGGTACATGGTAACAGCAAGACCTCAAATTCTTCTCTAAGTCACACACTATGTTGACTTGGAACTGTACTGCTGTTCCTTTACAGTTGCTACATCAAAATCACAACAGCACTGTGGATATATCTACACCACCTGAACGGTTCAGGACAGAGCTCACCATCACCTTCTCAAGAGCAAATAGCGATTTACAGCAAACGCTGGCCTTGCCAGTTAAATTCACATCCCACGAAAGACTAAACAAAATAGCAATATAGCTGTAACACTGAGCAACAGAGGTGGAATCTCAAAAGGATGAATTATAAATGAAAGTGGACATGGTCTCTGAACTTGGTACTGTCTTAGTCAGTATATTATATTGGTACCTGTGAGAGAATCCGGCTGAGACAGCACATTCTCGATGCACTCATTGCGGTACAGTCTCCATTTCTGAACAGTGTCTTCAAACAGAGAGAATGAGGCACTCTGGGAAAGGAAAAACAGCACTGTGAAAGGGACGTTATATCCAGGGAGTCATCAGCAATGAAATACCCCATTACACTGCAGCAGATGCAACAAAGTGCAGGACCAGAACCAAAATCAAAATCTTTCTGGCCTTACAGGTTTTGATTTTTTAAATCAACCTGTCCAGGGAGCAGGTGGGACTTGAAACCAGGCCTCCTGGTCCAGGGTGGGGACACTATCACTGCACTGGGGTTTCAAATTTTAAAGGTAAATGGAAATCACCTGGGAACTCTTCAATTCTTTTGGGAACATGCAGACTAATAAAATACATAATACAGAAGTGTTAAAACTCAGCATGTTAGAATGGCACACCAGGACGGTTTACATTGCAGTTGAGGAACTGAAAGTCAATTTGAATGAATGTGCCTAGATGTCATACTGGTTTGCTGCTGAATTTTGTCCCCATCAGAAATGTACAAACTTCCAAGGGCTGGAGGGCAAGAAGGGAAACTTCATGTTCAGGAAATCTGCAAGTTTACCTCTCGTTATTCTGCATTTGCTAAAACCCTTACTTTATTTCCTCTTCTCAGGGGATTTTGTTCCCACTTAACCTGTCTCTCTAGTAAAACCTAGTTCCCTTAATTAATAGTCATCCTTCAGGACTATTCTGTATTTATTTAATTTTGGATAGGTTACCAACTGCCTGAAGTCTATGTGTATTTCTGTAAACATTCATCACTTGACATGGGAAGAAAAATTCCTGGGCCCACCTCATTTAATTACTTTACCCAGTAACAGTTACACAAGGTAATAGTGTCATTGCTCACTTGAAATTTACTAAAGGAATGCAGCAGAATAAAAATGGTCAAGAATACCTCACCAAGTACAGTTTCCACACCAGACATTTCACTCTGAAGTGGCCTTGTCTCAGAAATGTTTCATTTATGTTCTAACTTCAGCCCTCTTAAACCGAAGTCATGCGGTGCAAAGGTCAGAGACCCCTGTTGCATGGATGCTTAGCAAACAGGCGGGATCAGCAGACACCAAATCAGCTCATGCTGCCAAAAATAAGATCAATAACTCAACTGCAGCTCACCTGTAAACAATTGCCCAAAACACTAGGGGCATAGACTCCAGTCTAAACCAGTAACACACAGGCTCCACCTGTGGCTGGAATCCCTTTTGGCCTTCACTCTACAGAACAGCTCTTTCACTTCCTCAGAATGCTGTAAATTGCAAGAAACTAACACATATGTACTTAAACAAACTCCAGGCAGGCCATTTGTGGAGCAAAGTGGGAAAGATAGGCAGAGAATGAGTTGACAGAGATGCAAAAGGAGGGGAGTGGTGTGTCAGATGTAGCATAGTGAAAAAGGTATTTGTAAAAGGTGCACTATACAAGTGATATGGCACTATGTTTTGTCCAGTGGAATGTTTCTTGAAAATTAATAACTCATATGTATACATTCAGTGGGAATGGAGCAAGTAAATATATAGACAAATGCTTCCTGAAACAGCAAAAATGTGGAAAAAGCAAGCATAGAGAAAATTAGTGGAACATGGTACAAAAGGATAGAGATGAAAGGCAGGATTTTAGTTTAGAAAGCTTCTTTGATTTTATAAAATACATATCCCAATCCCTTGATTAGATTCCAACTTGTAAATTATTGCTGGGTATCTGTCATTCCAAATATAAGCATTTCCTAGAACACCTTGAATTGATTGCAGTGTATAACTCACTTGCTAACTTTAATATTCTAGATTTTACCAAAATCCTTGATTAGATTATGTTGTATAACTCACTCCCAGATAGCAGCTATTTTATATATAAACCTCTCACCAAACACCTCAATTTGATTTTAACCTGAATTTCACATCCAAAAACTTTTATTCTGTACATAAACTACTCCAACATATCTCTTAGATTTCAACATAACTCACTCATTTTAAACTGTAATTAGACACAGCAATATTCTAATAGCTTAACAAACTTTATGACGAATTCCAATGACTTTCATGGGGGAAGGGTGAGTTCTGTGGAATTTGAGGAATTGTTTTAAATAGGATTAAAGGGAAACTTAAAATTGAAAGTCAGGTTTAACAATATTCAGAAAGGTTGTGAGTAATCTTGAATCAACAATCTTATCAAGAATCTTATTATTCATATCCTAATAAATTGGGCTAGGTTGTCACAGACATGTAATGTTATATCTAAAGATGACTAATTAAAAAACTTGATTGGACAGATGAATTGTCTATGCACCCAGACAACATCAGATGTCAGTTCTGAAATATGGAAATTAAATGTTATGAAGAAACACATTACAATTGGAGATTTTTCAAGGGCAAGTGAAATATTTAAAAATAAATACAGAAAACCATGTACTCAAGCTTTCAGTCTTGGGAGACCTAGAAGCCAGCATCAATGTCTCAAAAATCTTTTGTATGTGCTCAAGGTACTTAGTCAATGGCCTTCACCTGTACATGCTTATTCTTGATAATTCAATTAACACCCTATGGATAAAGCAACTGAAACTCTTTTGAGGGTGGTGTTAGAGAGTTTTTTTTTTGGACTAGTGCTTGAGACCAATGGTGTGCTGCAAGGATTCGCGCTGGATCCACAGTTATTTGTCATTTATATAAATGATTTGGATGTTAATGTAGGGGATATGGTTAGTACATTTGCAGATGACACTAAAATTGGTGGTGTAATGGGCAATGAAGAAGGTTATCTCAGGGTACAATGGGACTTTGATCTGATGGGGCAAAGGGCTGAGGAGTGACAGATGGAGTTTAATTTAGATAAATGTGAGATGTTGCATTTTGGTCAGGCAAACCAGGGCAGGACTTGTACACATAATGGTAGGGCCCTGGGGAGTGTTGCTGAACAAAGAGACTGAGGGTTGCAGATGCATTATTCCTTGAAAGTGGAGTTGCAATGTAGATAGGGTGGTGGAAAAAAAAGCATTTGGTGTGCTTGCCTTCATTGGTCAGTGCATTGAGTAGATGTCATATTATGGCTGTACAGGATATTTGTGAGGTCACTTTGAAGTACTGTGTTTAATTCTGGTCTCCCTGCTACAGGAAAGATGTTGTTAAACTTGGAAGGGTTCAGTATAGACTTAAAGATGTTGCTGGGACTGGAGGGTGTAAGCTGTAAGGAGAAGCCGAATAGGCTATTTTATTCCCTAGAGCCTCAGAAAATGAGGAGTGATCTAAAAGAGGTTTATAAAATCATGAGGGGCATAGACAGGGTGAGTAGCCAAGATTTTTTTCCCTGGGTAGGGGAGTCCAAAACTAGAAGGCATTGGTTTAAGGTGATAGGGGAAAGATTTCAAAGGGACCTAAGGGGCAACTTTCTCAGAGTGGCGTGTGTATGGAACAAGCTACCAGAGGAGGAGGAGAAGGTGGAAGTGGGTATGATTACAACATTTAAAAGACATTTGGGCAGGTACATGAATAGGACAGGTTTAAGAGGGATACGGGTCCAAATGCTGGCAAATGGGACTAGATCAGTTTAGGGTACCTGGTCAACATAGATGAGTTAGACCAAAGGGTCTGTTTCTGTCCTGTATGATTCTGACTCTAAGATTAAATTCCAGACTATAACTCACAATCAGCTAACTATTATTTTATGTAAACATCACAAACCTTTGATTAGATTAAAAATTTTAATTCGCTGCCCAGGTAATGAATCTATAACTAAATATATCCCACCTTCATAAAGTCAAAGGATCTCCACAGTGCAGAGAGGCCCATCAAGTCTGCACTGATCCTCCATAGAGCATCCTTCCCGCACCCTATCCTCGTAACTCTGCATTTACCATGGTTAGTCGACCTAACTTGCACATCCCTGGATGCTACAGAACAATTTAGTATGATCCAACCCACCTAACCTACACACCTTTGGACTGTGGGAGGTAGCCAGAGCACCCAGTGGAAACTCCTGCAGATATGGGGAGAAGGTGTAAACTCTAAACAGGCAGTTGCCTAGGCTGGAATCAAACCTGTGTCCCTAATGCTGTGAGGCACTTTTAGAGCAGTGAATTAGATACCAATCTATAACACACTCTGGGTGTCTGTGATTCTATTGTAAACATCTAGTTCATAAAGTTTTGGCAAAGATCTGTAGCTCCAGTTGTGGGTGAGGTTGACTTGCTCGCCAAGCTGGCTTGTTCTTGTTCAAATGTTTTGTTACCATGCTAGGTGACATCATCAGTGAAGCCTCCGATGAAGCTTCATCAGAGGCTCCACTGATGATGTCACCTAGCATGGTGACGAAACATCTGAACGAGAACAAGCCAGCTCAGCGAGCAAGTCAACAATCTCATCTAGTTCATAATTCAAATGTTTAAGTGTATAAAATTTAAGCTTAGCAATTTAAGCGTTTGAAGTATGGAAAAATTTGAGCAACTGGTGAAAATAACCTGATGTAAATGCAACTCAAACATATGCTTTTATAGTATTGAAAGACAGCCTCTGTTATCTTACAATATCAGAACTGATAGTGGAAAATTCTTCAATGAATTATCCATCCACCCATCTCTAAACTTATATTGAAGTCAGAAAGTCTATAGAGAAGGCTCAATAAGCATTGAACTGAAAGTAAAATAATTAATTTGTATTTCTGATTGAACCATCACAAAACATGCCACGCTACCATAGAGATAATGATTCAGAGTGGACCCTTGGTTCAAAGGTTATTTTATTTGATTTATCAAAGTTTTTCATGGATAGAAGCATGTAGTTCAGTTTAGAAATAGACTGAAGAAATTGCAGGTTTGATCTTGAGGCTACAATTCACTGAGTTGAGACAGTCAAAGAAAATAAATGTTAGTCAAGCCTGCAACTTAAGCGAGAAAGTAGTAACAAAAATGTGGTTAGAGCTCTTAATCAGTTTGGATTTTGTGAGGGAAAAGCAACTGAAAGATTTGCTCTAGCACACAGCTATTGGAAGATATCTACATGGTACTTATAGAGCCTTGCAATTGAAAACACTGAAGAATTAGCTTAGAAATCATTTAGGTATCTTACAACAATCAGAATCGGGAGCTGTGGTGTCCACAGTCATGAGAGCTATAAAGAAAAGGTGCAAGGTTGCAGAGCCAAGAAACTAATAGAAAGACTTGTATAGAATCTTAACTCAGAGCATAGCTGGAGCACTGAGTATTACTGTTGTGTTCCATAGAATCCCTACAATGAAGAAACAGGCCATTCAGCCAACAAGTCCACGTCTACTCTCCAAAGAGCACGTTACCCAGGCTCACTCCCCTACCCGATCCCTGTAACCCTGCATTTCCCATGGCTAATCTACCTAACCAACACATCCCTGGACACCATGGGCAATTTAGCATAGCCAATCTACCTAACCTGCACATCTTTGGATTGTGGGAAGAAACCAGGGCAGGAACATACAAATCCCATGCAGTCACCTGAAGCTGGAATTGAACCTAGGTCCCTGGTGCTGTGAGACAGCAGTGGTAACCATTGGGCCACCCTGCCATTGGTCTCAGATTGCAGGATTTGGTAAGGTAAAGGAACTCTTGGGGTGAGTAAAAAGTAAAACTGTGTGAGTATATTGCATAAGTCTTTATAAGCCATATGTTAAGCCTGTAGTGTTTTCTCTGCTTAATTTCTCTTTACGTACAATAAAGTTCGCTTTTATTTAAAAATATGAAATCTTATAGCATTGTTTCTGTTAGTTAATTGCTGGGTGTTCAGGTTTCTCTAAATGGTGCATAATGGGATCTTAGTACTATACAAAGATGCCTTGAAGACCTTGCTTAGATTTCAGCCAATAATATATATAAATCTTTCACATTCCTTGATTTGATTCCAGCCTGTAACTCACTCCTTGGATATCTGTTACTCCTGAACTTAAACCTGCCCACTTAACCCTTGAATAGATATCAGCCTGTAATTCTCACTATGGATATCTGTTGTTTTTCATTTAGATTGCCCAAACCCTCAATTACATTCTAACTTGTAATTCTCTCGGTAGGTTTATAGGTAACATTCCAGCATATTTCCTATTTTACAGGGAGTCAAAGATCAAATGAAAGTCACTGATGTAGTCCCCTGTTTCAAAAGTTCAAGGTCCTTGATCCAGAATAAAATTCTCCAGCTGTCTAAATTCCTGCCCTTGTTCTGTCTCTTCTGGTGCTATTGCCTCTACGAATTAAATATTTACCAATCACATAGTACAGTAATGGCAGATTAGTTTATTTATTTCACCCTCATCTGAAACAACTCATTTCTCCACCCCAGAGATTTGCCAGGAGCTGATCTTTTAGAATTTACATTTCAGATTTTGATCCTCAATTGAGTCTAACGACCAACCCAGAATTGCTCCAATTGAGTTAGTTGTCCACAAATGTTTAAGCAAGACATAGGCTGAATTTCCTTCCGTTATCAGTTCTGCTCCTTCTGCACACCCTAATTCTACATAGACCAAATGGAAGACTCAGGATCTGCTTCCTTTATGTTGTGATCATATTATTCTTTTGCTCCCTCTGACTGCCATATCTGACCTGACTTGAGTCCATCCCCTGGCATAGCACTATCAGTCCTAAACTTATCCAGGATCCAACATTCATCTGAATTTCATTCTCCTTGATTTTGTGAATGAAAATGAAGAGGATTCTATACTGAATCTCTACCCTGCATATTCAGTTTTACACCTGGGTGATAAGTTGAAAATGTAGCCTATTAGTTTTTAAAAAAACATGAGACGGATACATACATAGATACTCAGAAATTGCTGCTGCTATTATTAGCGAGCTCTCTTGTGACACATTGATATAGGGTTGCTCCTATTGCTGTTGGAATGGCAGTTGAAGTCAGTTTATTGGGATTTTATTTGCACTAAAGTTAGTGAAGGAATGTCAGAAAAATGTGTTAAGCAAGACTCTGCCAATATTGCCAGGATGTGAAATTATTACAGTATTTGAGTGAAACTAACTAAACAAATCATTTCAAACTACAAGCTTGGATTCTCATTGCTAATGATGAAGACTTAGTCACACTCGAAATATTAATGCAATTGTGTAATTCTTCACATATCAATAATGTGAGAGCCTTCATCTTTCTGACTGGAAAACCTGACTATAGAATTTAAACAAAATACTATGGGCTTTGACTCTCAGTGGAATTTTCTTCAAAACCAGAAAAATTAAACATTAATTAGTTTCTTCGCCAATTTCTCAGGTTTCCCCGTCACTTTGTCACCAATTGGATATTTAAACATTCTTACCTGTTCTGGAGCTGCAATCAAGGAGAAAAGAGTGATTGCTGGCAGGAAGTGAAGGCAGGGCCAATGTCCAGTCATCCATCCCATGCTTTTAAACCCTATTTGCTGCTGTATTTGCTCACTTTGACTCAGGAACAGCAGACAGGCACAATACTGCTGTCTGATTCATGCATTCAAGGAGGGGAAATGACCCCAGTAAGGAGCTGGGACATTCAGAATGCCACCTTTAAGGTATGGCCAGTCAGAGGAACTGAATGCCTGTTGTATTTAGGTTCCACCTTTATTGGCTCTCTGCCAGTGCCGAAAGCATATTGTTTCATTATGCACCAAACTAAAGACTCAGTTCACGATCACAAAACTCAATGTCCAGTCAATAAGGAGGTCAACCTGCCAAGTGCACAACAGTGATTTTCAACAAAGTGGCACATGTAAATTATCACCCAGTTTAATTAAAAGCTTCACTGAGTAGTTTCAGGCCAGGAAATAGAGTCCAGTAGTTTCACATTACTCCACATGACCCTTTTTAAAGGAGGAGGGAGTCATGTATTAAAACAAATTAATGATTCTCTGTGTGCTAGGTTTTTACCTTGTATTTGTTATTGCTGGAAACAGCAATAATTTACCTTCATGGCCGTAGAATCTGTAGTAGCTTCATAAACCACAGTTAAAGGTGAAAGATAAGAAGGTTAGTGCTGTGGCCATGCAGAACTGCATTATGTGACCCCAGTTCCTTGTTATAGATTCCAATTGTCTGCACATACTTGGCGTACCCTATATGGTCTGTTAACTGTGCTTTCTCTATCACCACTTGACTTGCATCTTCCCACTGAGCCCATAATTTGTGCACATCTCTTCTCACGTTTGGAGCTCATCCAGCACATGTCTGAAATCTCATTCAGCTGGGAGTAGTCTGTAACTCATCTACAACATGCCATAGACAGCCCTACTTCATTCCCTGTCAATCTTTCTTCTGTCAGCTCTGTACATACAAAAGATGAGGTTTTTTTTGTCAGATTTACACTGAGACAATTTATCCTTTTTAGTGGTTTCACATTTGCTCTCTTATGTGGCTTGATGCACAATCTCAACATTAGAACAATTTTTAAATTTTAGTATTGAAATTATATCCTATGATCCAAATTGGTGGGTATCCCACATGGATATTCCTGGAGTCTGCAGTGTTTTCCTTTTCCCTCTAACCACGCTAGAGTTGTCGCATTTCCATTCCCACAGATTTCCTTCCACTCATTTCACACTCCTCCTTTGGCAGTCAATCCAAATCATCTCCTTTAGTTTCATTTACATTTTTGAATTAGTGAAAACTGTTCAGATTTCAAGTTCTGGCCTGTGTTCGTAGAAATAAGTGTACAAATTTAAAGGACTCGGAATGTTGCTCAAAACAAGACATTGTTCAGGTCCCATCTCAGGAGAATTTGCAATGTAAGTTCCCTAATCATCAGAAGAATCAAATTACTCACTTAAAGATCAATAAATGTTCAGTAGGAGGTTTTGAGGAAACTAGACCTGTTGCCTTGGAAAACTGGTGCTTTTACGGTACTCACTGATTTGACATTTAAGATTATACAGGGAGCTAAGTTGATTCAGACAAATTGTGCACTTTACTAAATGGTTCACATTCCAAGAATATAACAACAGAATCAGGAGTTTATAAAGGGAGAAAGGAGGAGGAATTATTTTCACCCACAGGGTAACTAAATCATAGAATAGGTGAACCTGGGATGAACATTGAAGCTGACAGTATAAAGAAAGTTAGTTTTAGAGAGATGGTGGTGTTCTGGATTCAGGGAGATTTTTTTCCCTTTTTTGGAATGTAATCATTCCAAAGGCAAAGCCAACATTTATCAGCAGCCTTCCTTCTAATTTTGAAAGTGGTGGTGAGTTACCTCCTTGGACCACTGCAATCCATGTGATGTTGGTACACTCACTGTACTGTTGGAGATGAAGTTTGATCCAATGACAGAAGTCATAATATATTTCCAAGTCAGGATAGTGTGCTTTTTAAAAAAGAAATTAGTTTATGTGTATGTTGTGGCTAGGCCAGCATTTATTACCCTTCCCTAATTGATCAGAAGTTAGTTAAGAGTCAACCACATTGCTGTGGTTCTGATCACCTGTAGATCAGATCAGGTAAAGACAGCAAATTTCCTTTCCCAAGCTCATTAAAGAAACAGATAGGATTTTGCGGCAATCAACAATGGTTACATGGGCACAATGGGCAAATTAAAAAATTTATTGAGTTCAAATTTTACTGTCTGCCATGATGGGATTTGAATCCATATCCCCAAAATATTAGCCTGGGATTCTGGATTACTTCTACATCACCATCTCTCCCCGCCACATGACTTGAAGTTTCAGGTGACAGTGTTCCCATGCACCTATTCCTCTTGGCCATCTAGGTGATAGAGGTTGTGGTCATGGAAGGTGCTGTCAAAGGAAGTCAGTAAATTGTTCTAGTGTGTCCTGTATATATTACACACTACTGCAAACACTTTGTGGAGGGAATGAATATGTCAACCAAAGAAGCTACATTTTCCCAGATAGTGGTGACCATTTCAAATGTTGTTGGGGCAGGAATTATTCAAGTAAGTGGACAGCATCCCATCGCACTCCTGACTTGTGCTTTGAATACAGTGCACAGGCTTTGGAGATTGGACATGTGAGTTACTTGCAGCAGAAATCCCAGCCTCTCTGAGCCACAGTATTTATCTGGCTAAAGCAGTTTACTTTTTGGTCAATGGTAGTCCTCCAGGATGTTGATAGTGAAGGGTTCAGTGACAGTAATGATATTGAATGTTATAGATTTGCTTTCGGTAGAGATGGTCATATCCAGGCACATTGCTTGGCATTAATGTCATATGACACTTATAGAGTCATAGAGATGTGCAGGACGGAAACAGACCCATCGGTCCAACTCATCCATGCTTACCAGATATCCTAGGTAAATCTAGTCGCATTGCCCATATACCTCTAAACCCTTCCTATTCATTTCCCCATCCAGATGCCTTTTGAATGTTGTTATTGTACCAGTCCCCATCATCTTCATTTCTGACCTTGTGTTGGAGGTAAGATCATTGATGAAGCAGCTGAAACCATTTGGCCTAGGAAACTACCCTGCAGAACACTTACAACAATATTTAGTACTGAGATGATCGATCTCCCATAAACAACCATTTTTCTTTTTCATGGGGTATGAGTCCAACCACTGAAGAATTCTTCCTGAGATTTTCATTAACCTAAATTTCACTAAATTCTTTGCTGACACGCTCAGTTAAACACTCCCATAACACCAAGCATTCACTTTGACCCCACCTCTGGAATTCTGCTTTTTTCTTTCCCCAAGTTTAAACCAAGGCTGTAATGAGATCTGGAGCAGAAGGGGGCAGTTGGTGCCCCCAATTAAGCAATTACGAGCAGGTTATTGCTAAATTAATTGTGAGCAGTATTTATCTGTATAATTTCTGCATTGCAAGCTTTATAGTATAGTTGTACTGAAACAGCTTTTGTTTTGCATATAACTAATTCTGGAGTATAAATGTTCAATATTCAGTTTTGACCCCCTTACATTTGAGACAGTTCAGAAGAAATCCACTAGATTAATTCCAGAGATGAGGAGCTGGTGTTATGAAAAGAGATTAAGCAGTCTAAGCTAATACTTTCTACAATTTAAAAGAATGAAAGGAGATCTAATTGAAGTATATAAGATACGAAAGGGAATTGACAAAGTAGACGTAGACCAGACGTTTTTCCTTGTGGGGCAATCTAGAACAAATAAGTTATGGTTTCAGGATAAGGGGTAGCTGTGTTCATCCAGCTCTACACCTTGTTATCTCTTCATTAGACTGTTGTTACTTTGTATGTTCCAGCAATTCTGATCACGCTTGCCACCTCGATCCAGAACTCTTGTCACCAAATCACATCAGAACAATGCACTTCAATCTTTCAGACCTTTATCTTTCTAGATGACACCTCAGGCAGTACAGACTTGAAGCTTGGATTCATGCAGAATCATCAGTTGGGCTACTTCAATTTCATTACAACTGGTTGCCAGCTCATTAACAAAACAGTACTGCAACAGGAACAAAAACAGAAACAGAAGTTGCTGGAAAAGCTCAGCAGGTCTGGCAGCATCTGTGAAGGAAAGAAAAGAGTTAACATTTCAGGTCTGGTGACCCTTCCTCAGAACTGATGATAGCTAGGAAAATGTCTGCTTTTATGCAGAAGATAGGAAGGGGGAGGGGGTAGGGAGTAAGTTATAGGTGGGGATAGAGGCCAAAAAGAGATGAGAGTAGTTGGATAGACAAAGGTGTTGATAACGATCTGGCTAAGAGGATGAACAGCTGCTAATGGAGACAGTTAGTGACTAACAATAGGTGTGTGTAATGGCAGGTTCAGTGATAACAAGGCCTGGTGTTTGGGGTAGGGGGCAAGGACATGGGAGAGTTTAAGCCCTAAAATTATTGAACTTGATATTGAGTCTGGAGGGCTGCAGGGTCCCCAGGCGGCAAATGAAGTATTGTTCTTCTGGCTTGCGCTGAGCTTCACTGCAACACTGCAGCAAGCCTGAGACAGATATGTTGGCCAGGAAAAAGGGTGGTGTGTTAAAGTGGCAGGCAACTGGAAGATCCACTCTGAGGAAGGGTCACCAGACCCAAAATGTTAACTCTTTTTTTCCCTTCACAAATGCTGCCAGACCTGCTGAGCTTTTCCAGCGATAGTAGGAACTGCAGATGCTGGAGAATCTGAGATAGCAAGGTGTAGAGCTGGATGAACACAGCAGGCCAAGCAGCATCACAGG
>NC_063352.1:35568153-35662304 GCF_021869965.1 Rhincodon typus
CCCAATGGTATCAATGTGGATTTCACAAGCTTCAAAATCTCCCCTCCTCCTACTGCATCCCAAAACCAGCCCAGCTCGTCCCCGCCTCCCTAACCTGTTCTTCCTCCCATCTATCCCCTCCTCCCACCTCAAGCCACACCCCCATTTCCTACCTACTAATCTCATCCCGCCCCCTTGACCTGTCCGTTCTCCCTGGACTGACCTATCTCCTCCCTGTCTCCCCACCTACACTGACCTTTACTGGCTCCATCCCCGCCTCTTTGACCTGTCTGTTTCCTCTCCATCTATCTTCTCCTCTATCCATCTTCTCTCCACCTCCCCCTCTCTCCCTATTTATTTCAGAACCCCCTTCCCCTCCCCCATTTCTGATGAAGGGTCTAGGCCCGAAACGTCAGCCTTCCTGCTCCTATGATGCTGCTTGGCCTGCTGTGTTCATCCAGCTTTACAACTTGTTATCTCAGCTTTTCCAGCAACTTTGTTTTTGTTCCCAATTTACAGCATTTGCAGATCTTTCAGTTTTTATGGAAGATCTGGGTCTTTTTTGCGAGCAGCATGTAAATGTTCTGCAAAGTCATCTCCCAGTCTACGCTTCATTTCCCCAATATAGAGACCACATTGAGAGCCACAAATGCAGTAGACAAGATTCTGGGAAATGCAGGTGAACTGTTGCTTCACCTGGAAGGTGTGTTTGGGCTTCTGGATAGTGGGGAGGGATGAGGTAAATGGGTAGGTGTTACACCTTCGCCAGTTGCAAAGGAAGGTGCCATTGGGTTCTAGGGGGACATTGGGAGTGAAGGAAGAGTCAACCAGGGTGTCCCGGAGGGAATTAAGGGTTATGGTGAGTGGGCAGGTAAATGGAGCTGAGTCTCAAAGATCAGCCATGATCTTATTAAATGGCAGGGCAGGCTTGAGGGGCCAGATGGCCTACTCCTGCTCCTAGTTCTTATGAATGGTCCCTATGGAAGGTGGACAAGGGAGGGAAGGGGAATGTGTGTCTGGTGGTGGCATCTCACTGGAGGTGGCGGAAATGTTGTCTGATGATCTTCTAGATGTGGATGCTGGTAGGATGGTAGGTAAGAACTAGGAGAACCCTATTGTTGCAGGAGGGAAGAGATGGGGTGACGGCAGAAGTGCGGGAGATGGGTCAGACCTGGTTTAGGGCCCTGTTGACAAAGGTGCTGGGGAAGCTACCATCAGCTCTGAGGAACGGTCACCGAACCCAAGCCATGAACTGAATTTTTCTTCACTGATGCTGCCAGACCTGCTGCACTTTTCCAGCAACTTCTGTTTTTGTTCAGTACTACAACAGGTTCCATAGAGCAGGTACAATAACAAACAGCATACATTTCCCTCCGACACTGCAGGCATGACTACACCCTTCATTCATTTGAAGTGACAATCAGCTTACACAATGTTCTCTGGATTAGATGGAACACCAACACACCACCTTTCACTAAAGCCATACAGCACCTCTAATACCAATTAAAACATACCTAACTTAACTCCTCCTTCACTCAGCTACAAAAACTATTTATTGAGCTCTCTCATGTACCAGGCACATATTCAACTAGGGAACCAAAGGAAACTTTTCCAATCTTAACTCCTTCAAGAAGGCCTTGGAGCTTTAAGACGGCACAATTTTTTATGCACTGTAACCACAAACAAAAAACTTCTAACTTTTTCTCTCTCAATTCCAAGGTGCAATTCTCATTCTTGGCATCTACCTTTCTCTTAATATATATATACTACAGAAATTGACAAAGAAAGAAGCTGACAAAGAGGTTGACAAAGATCATCAAGATGCCCAGGAGTTGCAACTGGATGATACAGCTGTGACTCAGTACAGCAGCACGTCAAACCTCCAGCTGGTACCTTGTAATGGTGAATGCACAATAGTCTGACACTGTAAATCATGAGCAGCTGATAGTCAGTGGAATGGAATAAAACAAAACTTTAAAGTTTTACTGCCTAGCTGCAAATCTGTGTTTGATGCGATTCAGATGCATGTCAGGAATCCTCAACTGATCCCATGTCTCTCTGTGTATACATCAAGTATTAACCTGGAAAACTGATCTGCTTTGCCTTTTTGTCATATGACAAATGCCATAGAGACTCAGTGAACAGACTATGGAAAGGATAAAAGGTGCAAGAACTCTGGTACAGCGTTTTAAATGCACCCAAAATACAGCTTCTACCTGAATTTCCTCCACCATATACATGTTGGAAATGAGATCAGCAATTGCAGCACAGATCAACAAAAGCTGGAATGTTCATTCAGCCACTGTATGATCAGCATTTTGGGGTCTGACTCAGCAAGGTAGGTAGAATAACTTTGCTATTATTTATGTAATCCTGATCATCTAATTATTAATTCCTTACTTCGACAGTGTGAAGGAAAAACAAAGATCAGATTAGGAACATTTATTTCAAGGTATGAATTTATTTTTTTATCATTTCTCCTTTATTGGCTGCTCCAACATCACGAATGACACCTCCTGGCTTCTGATCAAAATGGCTGGTATGTTGTAGAATCCGAAGGTAATGAGGCTCGGCACTGAATATTAGCTATTCAGTTGGGTTAGGTCTATAATTTTTTTCAATACGGTCAAAATATTTTAGTAGAAATGTAAGGCTAAATCTTTTTAGTGAGTGTCTTGTAAAGTCAGAAAATTCTCCCACGCTGTTTCTCTACTGATCATGATATGCCTGTGATATGGGTAGCACACACCCCACAGAGGGGAATACTGTGCATTACTGAATCAGTGTGGTGGGGTGAACAGTAGACTTGGTTGTGCAACCCAAGGTGACCGGAATGGGTGCTTAGTTTGTTGGAACCATTCATTTCCTAATAATGGAATCAGCACTGGACCAAACAAACCCATAGGGCCTGACTTGAGCATTTGATTTTCCCGTGAGTATCAAGTCATTGGTGGTGTAAAAAGACAATGAGAAAGGAACAAGTTCAGGCTTGCAGCACTGAGGACTGTTGAGGAAAATTACCGGGCAGTTCTGGAACAAACTATAATAAGATAGCTGAAAGCTGTGCAATGTCTGCTAGAATGTTTTGCCACCATCATTAAATCTGTGGCTAACTGTACATCTTTAAATTGTTGAAAGCAAAATTTCAGCATTCAAATTAGCTGAAGCACGCTGGAACTTGCTGTATGGCACTGTGCTGGGTATTTGCAGAAGGCTGCTGCAACATGGGAGAGGAATTCCAACTGATGCTAATCTTCAACCTCCATAAACTTACTCTATTTAACAAAGATGTTAGCACAATTTGAAGAGTTTCAGATGCTAGAAGTTTAAAACAAAATCACACTACATGGGTCAAAGCTAATGTGTGGATTACAACTTATTTTGCAGCATTTCATAAAGAATGGGAGATAGGATAGAAAAGGAAACCATATACAGCAAGTGCTTCACCTGTGGTGTTGCTAAGTGCTATATTGCAAACAAAGCAATAGTTATGCAATTCCTTAATATTTTCAAATTGAAATGAATCAAAATTCTACAACAGGTGCTCCCAGAAGAGAGATCCTGGTGTGAGACTTGCGGATAATCTTCACGTGGAGTGCAGTCACAAGCTTGCTGAAGGTCCAGACTGTTCAAAGATGCATCAAATAAAATATGAATTATCCTAGCAAACAATTTAAAGATGCATGTTTTTGTTTTCAATTGTAATATTTTCAATTAAAATAGACAAGTGACCCAAATCCACCAGCAGCTATGAAGTTTGGAAGGGTTAAGCAAGACAACAACATGCCCATTCAGAGCCCTCAAAAGACTGAAGGTCACTCAAGAAGTTGAAGCAACAGCGTGAAAGCCACCTAAAGGGAAAAAGCAGATTGGTGATTAGTTTTAGTGTGACTGAACTTCTTTATCATACACCACTTGGTCATGGGCACAAATAGATCCTTGCATTCGGATCCAATCCGTAAAATGGTCAGATTCAAATACATGTACACTTATCATTATTAGCCATAGTTACAATCCCCTCCCCCTCCCTACAAATTAGAAAAGGCACTTTCATCTGTAGTGTTAACGCATACAGATCTAAAGCTCGTAGGTTTGGCTGTAGTCACTGTAGACCAAGTTATTTTCAGCTCGGTGTGTCAGTCATGATTCAGTGGTAACACTCATCTGATTGGAAGTTTTTGGACTCAAGATCCACTGGCACTCCAATTGGACTGAGGGATAACATAGAAAATGAAATCAGATGCAGCAAGCACTTCATCTTTAGTGTTGCAAAATCTCACTTTGAAGACGGAAAGGGAATTCTCCACAGCACCTTAGTCAACATTTACCCCTCAACCAATGTCACTAAATCAGATCATGTGCTCATTATCTCAGTTTATTGTGGGACCTGGAGTGTACAAATCAGTTACATTACTATAGTGACAACATTGCACTACGTACATTCTGAAGTCTATAAATGTAAGCATTTTTCTTTTCAGTTAGGCCAATCATAAGGGCGTGAGATTCAACTAGCCCCAGACCCAAGAAATAACCCAGAAAAGGTAAAGTTAAACAGTGGTTATAATTCTCTGCCACAATTGTTACTGAAGTCAATAAATTCCTTTACAAGGAAATATTTGCTTAAAGTAGAACAGCAAAGATTCAGAAATGAGCAGCAACATGGATATACAGGAGGGAGCTTCTGAAGTAGAACTAACTGGTTCAAAAGGCTCAACAGCTGGTTTTTGTATGAAAAACTTTCCATGAACAGAGGCCAATTACATGATGGCGTTATAGGAAATGCACTATACTTTTACTTAAGTTTAGCCAATTCAGCCTTTGAATACTGGCTCAGAAAGAACCTCTGAATTTCCTCTGGATAATGCTGGGCGGCATGGGTGAGCAGAGGGTGGCACGGTGGCTCAGTGGTTAGCATTTCTGTCTCACAGTGCCAGGAATATGGGTTTGATTCCATTCTCGGGCAACTATATGGAATTTGCACATTCTCGTGTCTGCATAGTTTTCTCTGGGTGCTCCGGTTTCCTCCCACAGTTCAAAGATGTGCAGGTTAGGTGGATTAACCATGGGAAATGCACAGTTACAAGGATAGGGTAGGGGGGAGGGAATGGGTGGAATGCTCTGGGGGTCAGTGTGGACCCAATGAGTCGAATGGCGTGCCTCCACACTGTGGGGATTCCGCAAATGTTGCTAGATTCTCAGTAATGGAGAGGGTCGAGCTGGAAATCTTGTCTTTGAATGTCTGTTTTGTATTAGCATTTACCTCAGACTGAGCCAAATCTACTCGGAGGAATGCGGGTTTTTGTTCTGCAGCATATCATCCCTGTAATAAACAGAACACAAACTGGATTTACAGTGCTTCAACAAAATCCTAAATTACAGAAGCATATCTAGTATCTTCTTGTGCTTCAAACTTCAATTCTTCATTTGAGACACCAAACATTTAATTATTACCTTTCTGTTTCATAAGAGATCATTTTTCACAGGTATTAGACAGAAGGAAAATGAAAACAAAACATTTCATTCTGCCAGAAATTCTGACGGTTGGAAAAAACAGATTTCACTGTTGAAGACTCCATGAGCTGACCACAGTCAACTAACTTAGGAAGATGACTCCAGCAAAACATAGGAGATGACAGGTTTGGATTTACCCTCTGAAAGGAAACTTCAGGGGTATGAAAATACCTTTACATCTAATGAAGTCAAATATTTTGTTTATAAATATGATTTCACAAGTAGTATTCAATAGGATGGAATGACACTTTTAGGGAGAGCCACACGCAAGGAATGGGCATGATATGGTAGATGTGGGTAGTATGCTTCCACTACCTGGTGAATATAAAACCAGGAAATTGTCTTAAAATAAGAGGCAGGCTATTTAAGATGGTGAAGGAATTTCTTCACTTAGAATGGAGAACCTTTGGGATTTTAAATCCCAGAGGGCTGTGGAATCTCAATAATTGAACATATTCAAAACAGAAATTGTTACGATTTCTGGATAATAATTACATCAAGGGACAAAATAACTGCAGATGCTGGAATCCAAGGTAGGCAAACAGGAGCCTGGAAGAACACAGCAGGCCAGGCAGCATCTGGAGGAAAGGAACAATCAACGTTTTGGGTATTACCCTTCTTCTACATCAAAGGATTTGGGGATAAGTAGGGAAAAATGCTAGAGGTAAATAATCAGCCAAAATCTGCCTAAATGGCAGAGCACCGAGGTATAGAGCTGGATGAACACAGCAGGCCAAGCAGCATCAGAGGAGGGTCAGAAAAGAAGGGTCTAGGCCCGAAACGTCAGCCTTCCTGCTCCTCTGATGCTGCTTGGCCTGCTGTGTTCATCCAGCTCTACACCTTGGTATCTCAGATTCTCCAGCATCTGCAGTTCCTACTATCTCTAAATGGCAGAGCAGTTTTGATGGACCAAAAGGACATCTGCTCCTATTTCCATGGAAAATTACCAGTGAGTAGTTATGACGTGCAAAGTACCAGGTTACAGAACTTTAACGACAGCAAACAGGGAAAAATCAAATTACAACATGACCAAAACTTTAACATGATAAGGGAGCAAAATGCAAGCGAATGTGAGTTGTAGTCCTTTACCTATGCAGAATTTCAAACCGTGGAGCAGGTGCGGCCTGCCTGACTCGAACAAATTCTGACCGCTCCTTGTTATGATCTAATGTCTCCTGGACAGCTTGCTCTGATAAGACATTAAAAAAAAACTGTATTCAGTCTCCCAAATAATCACATATTCTGATATATGATGCACCAAAGTAAATTGCTAACGAGTTCAATTCAAGAGTTCCATGTATTTTTAAGTCATTCATTATCAGTACATTACACCATGTTGGAAGGTCTAATTAGTGGTATTTACTCTGACTCACCAATCTGTTCCATTATATCTTGTGTTGCAGTAGCTGCAGGTGGACACTCTAGAATTTCTTTCCCCTACAAAAACGAAAAGATTGTGTTTGCAATGTGAAATTGCTATTTGATTGACTATGCAGGTCCATCTTCTTTTACATAAAGCAGATTCTTGCGCCCTTTCTCCTTCATCCCAATTATTTGGCCAACAGAAATGAAGTACAAAGACCTAGTTCAAGTTGGCCTTGAATATCCCTGTACGCACAAACTTGCAATGGTCTGAGTGAGCTTTCTGGTACAAGTCAATGATCAGTTACTTAGCTGTCAGGCAAGATTCCATTTCAATCAAGTTAGTAGTGTTATCCCTCAAATATATCTTGTCAAAAGCTTAATCACATTCCAATATATACAAATACTTCAGCCTGAAGTTAACTCAAAGTATAATTCTTTATTTCTTTTTAATAATGCATACTGCTATTATGGGCATGGACTTTGTCCAGTTCTTACAATATTTTGTGAATATCTTGTAATTATCACGTGTTTTCCTTACTTGAAATCTCTTACTTCAAATGCATCCAAAGGAGCTGTAAACAACCTCCCTCAATTTGACTTTGTTTCTTACCTTTATTTATTGTACCACCCTGAAACTTGAAGCTGTTGCCATTTTTTGTCACGTATTCTCACTTTTTACAAAACACCATGTTGCTGATCCTGTGTACCTAGTATTTTCTACTCAACTAGTTAACTCATCATCTTCCTGAATTCAGCCTTATTTCAACTTTTTGCAAAAACAGTCACCAAGGTTTTTTTCTCTTTTTACACAACTGTAAACCACATCATATTTGTGATTCCTACTAGTTAAATGCATTGAGCACTTCAGCAATCTACCAATCTATTTTGTTACTGATGATGAAATCTAAGCAGTTGAATCAGGAGGCGGCAATTTGGTCCAGCTCTTTGAAGGAGGTGTCCAGTAAATCTCTCCTTGCTCTCCCCTCACAATGTTGCAAAATTTTTAGCCTCATGAATTTATTCAATTCCCTGTTAAAAGGATACTGTTATATTCATAGAACATAGAACATAGAACATTACAGCGCAGTACAGGCCCTTCGGCCCTCGATGTTGCTCCGACCTGTGAAACCAATCTGAAGCCCATCTAACCTAAACTATTCCATTATCATCCATATGTTTATCCAATGACCATTTAAATGCCCTTAAAGTGGGCAAGTCTACTATTTTTGCAGGCAGGGCATTCCACGCCCTTACTACTCTCTGAGTAAAGAACCTACCTCTGACGTCTGTCCTATATCTATCACCCCTCAATTTAAAGCTATGTCCCCTCATGCTAGCCATCACCATCCGAGGAAAAAGGCTCCCACTGTCCACGCTATCTAATCCTCCGATCATCTTGTATGTCTCTATTAAGTCACCTCTTAACCTTCTTCTCTTTAACGAAAACAGCCTCAAGTCCCTCAGCCTTTCCTCATAAGACCGTCCCTCCATACTAGGCAACATCCTGGTAAATCTCCTCTGCACCCTTTCCAATGCTTCCACATCCTTCCTATAATGCAGTGACCAGAACTGTACGCAATACTCCAAGTGCGGCCGCACCAGAGTTTTGTACAGCTGCAACGTGACCTCATGGCTCCGAAACTCAATCCCTCTACCAATAAAACCTAACATACTGTACGCCTTCTTAACAACGCTATCAACCTGGGTGGCAACTTTCAGTGATCTATGCACATGGACACTGAGATCTTTCTGCTCATCCACACTACCAAGAATCTTACCATTAGCCCAGTACTCTGTATTCCTGTTACTCCTTTCAAAGTGAATCACCTCACACTTTTCCGCATCAAACTCCATTTGCCACCTCTCAGCCCAGCTCTGTAGCTTATCTATGTCCCTCTGTAACCTGCAACATCCTTCCGCACTATCCACAACTCCACCAACTTTGGTGTCATCCGCAAATTTACTAACCCATCCTTCTACGCCCTCATCCAGGTCATTTATAAAAATGACAAACAGCAGTGGCCCCAAAACAGATCCTTGAGGTACACCACTAGTAACTGAACTCCAGGATGAACATTTCCCATCAACCACCACCCTCTGTCTTCTTACAGCTAGCCAATTTCTGATCCAAACCGCTAAATCACCCTCAATCCCATGCCTCCGTATTTTCTGCAATAGCCTACCATGGGGAACCTTATCAAACGCTTTACTGAAATCCAAATACACCACATCAACCGCTTTACCCTCATCCACCTGTTTGGTCACCTTCTCGAAGAACTCAATAAGGTTTGTGAGGCACGACCTACCCTTCACAAAACCGTGTTGACTATCCCTAATCAACTTATTCCTTTCTAGATGATTATAAATCCTATCTCTTATAATCCTTTCCAACACTTTACCCACAACCGAAGTAAGGCTCACTGGTCTATAATTACCAGGGTTGTCTCTACTCCCCTTCTTGAACAAGGGGACAACATTTGCTAGTCTCCAGTCATCTGGCACTATTCCTGAAGACAATGACGACATAAAGATCAAAGCCAAAGGCTCTGCAATCTCCTCTCTAGCTTCCCAGAGAATCCTAGGATAAATCCCATCCGGCCCAGGGGACTTATCTATTTTCACACCTTCCAGAATTGCTAACACCTCCTCCTTATGAACCTCAATCCCGTCTAGTCTAATTGACTGTATCTCAGTATTCTCCTCGACTACATTGTCTTTTTCCTGTGTGAATACTGACGAAAAATATTCATTTAGCACCTCTCCTATCTCTTCGGACTCCACGCACAACTTCCCACTACTGTCCTTGACCGGCCCCAATCTTACTCTAGTCATTCTTTTATTCCTGACATACCTATAGAAAGCTTTAGGGTTTTCCTTGATCCTACCTGCTAAAGACTTCTCATGTCCCCTCCTGGCTCTTCTTAGCTCTCTCTTTAGGTCCTTCCTGGCTAACTTGTAACTCTCAAGCGCCCTAACTGAGCCTTCACGCCTCATCTCTACATAAGCCTCCTTCTTCCTCTTGACAAGAGATTCAACTTCTTTAGTAAACCACGGTTCCCTCGCTCGACCACTTCCTCCCTGCCTGACAGGTACACACTTCTCAAGGACACACAGTAGCTGTTCCTTGAACAAGCTCCACATTTCAATTGTGCCCAGCCCCTGCAGTTTCCTTCTCCATCCTATGCATCCTAAATCTTGCCTCATCGCCTCATAATTGCTTTTCCCCCAGCTATAACTCTTGCCCTGCGTTATATACCGATCCCTTTCCATCGCTAAAGTAAACGTAACCGAATTGTGGTCACTATCACCAAAGTGCTCACCTACCTCCAAATCTAACACCTGGCCTGGTTCATTACCCAGTACCAAATCCAATGTGGCCTCGCCTCTTGTTGGCCTATCTACATACTGTGTCAGGAAACCCTCCTGCACACATTGGACAAAAACTGACCCATCTGAAGTACTCGAACTATAGCATTTCCAGTCACTATTTGGAAAGTTAAAGTCCCCCATAACAACTACCCTGTTACTTTCACTCCTATCCAGAATCATCTTTGCAATCTTTTCCTCTACATCTCTGGAACTTTTTGGAGGCCTATAGAAAACTCCCATCAGGGTGACCTCTCCTTTCCTCAGCCCATACTACCTCAGTAGACGAGTTGTCATCAAATGTCCTTTCTGCCACCGTAATACTGTCCTTGACTAACAATGCCACACCTCCCCCTCTTTTACCACCTTCCCTGATCTTACTGAAACATCTAAACCCCGGAACCTGCAACAACCATTCCTGTCCCTGCTCTATCCATGTCTCCGAAATGGCCACAACATCGAAGTCCCAGGTACCAACCCATGCTGCAAGTTCACCCACCTTATTCCGGATGCTCCTGGCATTGAAGTAGACACACTTCAAACCACCTTCCTGCCTGCCGGTACACTCCTGCGACCTTGAAACCTTATTTATGACCTCACTACTCTCAACCTCCTGTACACTGGAGCTACAATTCAGGTTCCCACCCCCCTGTTGAATTAGTTTAAACCCTCCCGAAGAGCATTAGCAAATTCCCCCCCCAGGATATTGGTACCCCTCTGGTTCAGGTGTAGACCATCCCGTTTGTAGAGGTCCCACCTACCCCAGAATGAGCCCCAATTATCCAGGTATCTGAATCCCTCCCTCCTGCACCATCCCTGTAGCCACGTGTTCAACTGCTCTCTCTCCCTATTCCTCGCTTCGCTAGCACGTGGCACGGGTAACAAACCAGAGATAACAACTCTGTTTGTTCTAGCTCTAAGCTTCCACCCTAGCTCCTTGAATTTCTGCCTTACGTCCCCATCCCTTTTCCTACCTATGTCGTTGGACCACGACTTGGGGCTGCTCCCCCTCCCCCTTAAGGATCCCGAAAACACAATCCGAGACATCACGGACCCTGGCACCTGGGAGGCAACACACCAACCGCGAGTCTCTCTTGTTCCCACAGAATCTCCTATCTGTCCCCCTAACTATGGAGTCCCCAATGACTAATGCTCTCCTCCTCTCCCCCCTTCCCTTCTGAGCAACAGGGACAGACTCTGTGCCAGAGACCTGTACCCCATGGCTTACCCCTGGTAAGTCGTCCTCCCCAACAGTATCCAAAACGGTATACTTTCTTCACTTCCAACAGTCTTATGTTCTACAGAATAACTGCATGCTCAGTAGGAAAATAATCATGAAGGCACCTCATTTTGTCAAACGCTTTTATTCAGTGTTGTGTTTGGACATTAGAAACAGTTTCTCCCTGTTTTATCTACCAAAACCATTAATGATTTTTGACACCACTATCAAATTTTCTCTTAACCATCTTGCGCCATGGACAGCAACATTAGTTTCTCTAGCCTCATTAGGCAAATCCCTCATTCCTGGTGCCATTCTAGTAAATCTTCTGCACCCTCTCCAAGACCTTGACGTTCTTTCTGAGGTGCAGTGCTCAGAATTAGGCAAAGTCTATAGCAGGGACCTAGAAGTGTTTCATGAAAGTTTAACATATCTTGCTTATCTTTATCTAAGTCTGCAGGGGTGGGGGTGAAGGGGGGGGGGGGGGGGAGCAGTGCAATGGCCCAGTGGTTTTATCACTGGACTGTCAATCCAGAGACCCAGGTAATGTTTGGGAACCCCAGGTGATGGTGGATTTTCAATTCCATAAAAATCTGGAATTGAAGAATCTAAAGACAATCACAAATCCATTGCTGATTGTCAGGGAAAACACATCTGGTTCACTAGTATCCTTTTAGGGAAGGAAGCTACCATCCATACCTGATCTGGCAATGTGGTTGACGCTTAACTGCCCTCTAGGCAATTAGGGATGAGCAATAAATGTTGGCCTAACTGGTGACACCCTCATCTTATGAATAATAAAAAAAGTCACTAATTAATAATCGAGGATCTTTTTTTAAAAAAAAACAGCTTCTCAACTTCCCTGCCCACTTTCAAAGATCTATGTACGGTACATTCATCCAGAGATCTCTCCATTCCTGCATCTATTTAAAATTGTACCATTTAGCTTATACTGCCTCTCCTCACTCTTCCTACCATAATACATCACTTTGCACCCCTGTATTAAATCTCATCCATCACGCGTGATCATTCATTCCAGCAGCCTGTCCTTGTTCTTCTCAAGTCGATTATTATCTTCATGTCGATTTTCATATCAAGACTGTCATCAGAACCATGACAAATTTCACTCTTACTTTTCTCAGCAACATACAAGGCATCCCATTTATACAAGGTGATTTTTCTGCTTTGATCACCATCAATCTTTTAAGTGCCACCTTTATATCTATTCTATATTACCTAATATTTCTACTATCTCCTTCTTCACTAACATCAACTACACCCTTTTATCAAGAGGAGAGAGATACAATGTACTAATTTAGACTCCCTGTCTCTGTCTCTACAAGATTTTCTTTTTGGCCCCAAATTACATTTTTACCTTTTTACTAGTTATTATGGTTTTAATGACAACATTTACTATTATACTGTGATCCTATTCTTATATTCTCTTCACCCTTTTCATGTAACTTTGAGCCTCTTCTGTACGTTTTGCATTTGGATTCTTTCTTTATTGTGAAGATAACATTTGTCTTAACATATCCCTGTTTCATTTTAATTTTTATATCCCAGTGATTTTATTAGATTGACATTTAACACGAAATAGTCCAGGAAAAATTTCATTAACAGGACAGGTTATATGACAAGTTCTCAATTGCAAGAACAACTGAAGATGCAAAATTCTTGTCAAATGCATAAGAATGCAAACATTCCTGAATTGCAGTCTGTCAAAAGAACTGCAAGTCTTGCTATTTTCTGCCAGGTCACAGATTTCTTGCTCCACTATTCATAAAATATGAGCAAGTCAATGAGAAAGGTAAGAATGTATGGGTCCAAGCTGGAATAGTGGATCCAGTAGGCAGTTTGCTGTGGACACTTGTCATTAATCCAGATTGCTACAGATCCTCATTTATTTCACAGGCATATGAAGAATCCCATAAAAATGTCTATACCAATTAATTTCCTGCAGCTCTTAAATCTCAATCTCAAAATTAAAATAAAATTGAAAAATCTAGCAAGGTCCTGTGATGGAAAAAGTTCTTACTTCTCCTCCACCATGTCTCCGAGGATCTATCTGCTCTGAAGATTTGATCTTGTCCTGGGTAAAGAACAAAAATCAAAATTTAACAACGGGCAGTAAGTCTGCCAATTTTTGTTTCTTTTTTAAGTTCATAAAAGTGTAAAGATGATTTTTCTATAAATTAAAAATAATTCTTCATATATAACTAAATCTGTATTTTCACCAGTGCCATTGTTGAAGAGAGGGCTTGTTGAGTATTGGGGAAAAAAATGCTTACTGATGAGAATTCAACAAGTATACCCTAGAAACTGAATTAGCCTGTATTCGTAATGGAGATAAAAAGCTGATATGGTGCTATAGGATTTTTTTGTGGGAAGGAAATAAACGGGTAAAAAAAAAGTTTTGGCAAAGATCAGTAGCTCAGGTTGTGGATGAGGTTGTTGACTTGCTCGCTGAACTGGCTTGATTTTGTTCAGACATTTCGTCACCACGCTATGTGACATCATCAGTGAAGCCTCCGAAGCAAGTTTTGATCTGTATGGGTTTGTATATGTAAAACTGGAAATGACAGTACTCACCATAACAGACTGGACAGTATAAATTCCAAGCGGAAAAGAATAACATCGTTTCATCGGAAACTCCACTGATGATGTCACCTAGCATGGTGACAAAACATCTGAACAAAAACAAGCCAGCTCAGCGAGCAAGTCAACAACCTCAGGGTAAAAAAAAATTTAATTGATAAACCGTGAGCAATGACCTTATACAGGTTAGGTAGAGAGATCATGTGGTTAATCAAAGGTCAAATATCTGCAGTATTTAGGATAGTTACAAGCTTCCTCCTTCTTCTGTTTTTATAAAGATGATCTGTCACACTCTTCAGTAAAATGTCCAAACCTGCCCAATATAGGATATTTAATCCATACAAATTTTAATCAGTATTATCAAGAAGGAGCTCCCACCAAAAACTGCCCATGATTTGTGACCAAAATGCAAAGGAAGCTGCACTGTAAAGAAAACAAGACTAAAATTCCATTGAGTCCCAAAGTCAAGCTCAGGCATTCTGGTGGCCAAAACTCTTGCAGTGACTGAACTGAATTCCTCAATCCTGAGTGGATCCAATGAACAGAGGCAAGACAAGAAACACATCTCTATTGTGCTCTACAAATCTTAAAACTGGGCATTAGCTTCTAACAGAAACAGAAACAGAAACGTCAGATTTAACCACAGATCAGCTGATAAATGCATAGTATGCATCCATCTAAAGTAATGGACAACAACAGTGTGGAATTGAGAATTTCCAAGGATAATGGAAGCTCAAAGATATAACAATTATAAAATGGAGCAAACAAAACCAATAAATGATCAAAACCATTTCTCATGCAGGAAATCAATTGCTGCTAGAGAGCATAGATAGAAAGGAAGCACTTATCTATACGCAGTACCCTGCAGAGATTCAGAATGCCCTAAAGTACATTTTGCAGATAATGCAGTACATTTTCATATAGTCACTTTGCAATGTAGGGAAAAACAGCCTCCAATTTATCCACAGAAACGTCTGACAAACAGCAATGAAATGAATGAACAGATAACCTATTAAATTGTGATGGTTGAGATATAAATATTGCTGAGGCCACTGGGAGGGCTTTGTGAGATTTTTCACATCTGCATGAGAGCAGATGGGATGTTGATTTAATTAATCATCTCAAAAGATGACACCTCTGACAATGCAGCAATATCTTAGAACTGCATTGAAGCATGAGTCTGGATTCATACTTCAACTCTCAACCTCCTGGATCAGAAGTCGAGAGCCGTTCTTGAGCTGTGGCCAAAGGAATTAAAATTGACATGAGCCTCAAATTATGATTATGTTCAGATTCAATAAAGTAAGACCAGCTAAGGCCTGCAATGATTTCCCTCCTATCTCACTCTCCAAAAAGGGATTGATAGTAATTTTCAGTTGTACAGATTTAAATGTAGCTTTTCCCTTATTTGCTCATTGCGTTATTTCAATGTGATACTGCATCACAATTGCTTTAAGACTGCAAAGAAGCCTCAAAATATTGAGCTTTAATACTACATTACTACATGAAAGCAGAAATGAACAGAACAAACATATTTCTGAGTCAGACATCTCAATGATCACAGACTTCAGGGATTAAGTTACGAAGCAAAATTAGACAAATTAGGCCTTTATTCTCTAATCTTTAGAAGGCCAAGGGTGATCTAATCAAGGTCTTCAGGTTTTAACAGGGAAAGACAGGTTAGATAAACTTATTTCCACTGTTTGAAGATTCCAGAACCAGTGGCGGGGGAGGCAGTCTAAGAATTAAGGCCAGGTCATTCAGGAGAGGTGTTAGAAAGTGCTACTACACGCAAAGAGTAGAGGAAGTCTGGAACACTTTTCCTCAAATGGCAGTCATTGCTAATTCAATTGTTAAATTAAATCTGAGACAGACAATCTTTTATTAAGCAAGGGTATCAAGGGGTATGGACCCAAGGCAGAAACATGGAATTAGGCCACACATCAACTATGATTTTATTGAATGGCGGAGTAGGCTTGATTGGCTGAATGGCCTATTCCTGTGAAGATGCCCTTTCCACTGGTGACCGATAGTTGTTTAAAGGTATCTAGAATGGAATGCAACTACATTGCCTTGAGTATGGTTTAAGCCAATTATTACCTAGGTTATAGAACTTGTATATTTTACAATAAATGGGATTAATTCTCCCTCTTACATAGAGAAACAAAAGTCAGAACCTTTTTTGGGCCCGACTCCACACCTGATGGTGAAACAGCAACCCACCAGAATTTCTACCAGGATGTCTCCTTAAATTATGCAGAAACAAGTTCTCTGCCTGACTAGGGATAGCGGGAAAGTTCTTGAACATGAAGGAAAGTTAGAGATGTTCCACGTGAGAGAAGCAGCAAGCTACAATGGAGATAACCAACAAGTTCAACATGGAGGTGGGAGGAAATTCCATGACAAGGTAGACTCGACTGCTTCTGCACTCAGAAAGGTTGGGAGGGCTTCCAGGCTTGCTGGAATTGCTGGCCTTCCCTAGGTATTCATATCAAAACTAAAAACATTTGTACACAGCAAATGTCTAAGATCTGAAATGCATTGCCTGAAAGTGTGGAGGCAGATTCAGTCATGGATTCCAAAAGAAAACTGAAACATGCAGAAAAGAAAGGCAGAAAAGGAAACAAAATTGCATGCATACTGTGAGGAGGGACTGGTGTATGGGACAAACTAAATTGGTTTTGTAGAGACTCAGCATGGACTTAAGGGTCAAATAGACTGCTTCAATATTATAGCCATCTGATTATATAACAAGGGATGGTAACTAATGATAATGTCACTGGATTGGTTCCTCAAGAGGTCTACAGTTCAAATCCCAGCTGAAAACATTGACCACAACATGACAAAATTTAGCATTCAGTTTGAGAAGGAGGGACTTAGGTTGGAAACAACTGTGCCAAGCTGAACTAAGGTTAATTACAGTTGAATATATACTTTGCATCAATTTTCACAGTGAAAGACATGAATAGCATTCCAAAATTACTAAATATTCAAAGGGAAAAAAAGGAGAAGAAATAAATACAATAACAATCACAAGAAAAAAAAATGCAAGGAACATATATGGGGTTAAAGACCAATTAGTTTACTGGACCTGATAAAATGCAACCTAGGATATGAAAGAAAGTAGCTACAGAGATAATGGATGCACAATGGTAGTCTCTCAAGAATCTTTAGATTCTGGAAAAGTGTCGGAGGATTGAAAAGCTGCCAATGTAACACCTTTTATTTAAGAAGGGAAGAAGTCAGAAAAGGGTAACTCAGGTCACTGAGCTAAATATCTGTTATTGAGAAAATGTTAGAGTTTATTATAAAATGATGTAATAGCAGAATATTAGAAATGGTTAGTATGATCAAGCACAGTCAGCATTTCATGAAGAAATCATGCTTGTCAAGTTTACTAGAATTCTTTAAGGAGGTAACATGTAGGTTAGATGAAAGGCAAGGATTGAATTTAAATATTTGGATTTTCAAAAGGTGTTCGATAGGGTACCACACATTGACCTACTCAATAAGATTGGGAGCCCACAGTGCCAGTGGTAGTATATTGGCATGGATAGAGGGTTGGCTAACTGCTAGAAGATAAAGTTGAGATCAGAGGGCCATTTTCAGAATGACAACCTGTGCTGGGGCCATAATTATTTGTAATATTTATTAATGACTTGGTTGAGGAAACTAAATGTACTATAGCTAAGTTTGCTGTTGACACAAAAATACGTGGGAAGGCAAGTGGTGAGGATGACAAAGAGACTGTAGACGGTGCAGCATAAACTTAGCAGATGGGATATAACGTCAGGAAATATGAGGTTTAGCACATTGACATGAAGAATAAAGGAGCTGATTTTTTTTTTAAATAGAGGAAGACTGCAGAAAGCTGTGAATGGTTTTGGACTCTTTATCTGGAGATATGCTGGCATTGGAGGAAGTCCAGAGAAGGTTCACTAGGCTGATACCAGGTATGGAGGGACTGTCTTATCAGGAAAGTTTGAGCAGTTTGAGCCTGCACTGTTGGAATTTAGAAGAACAAGAGGCAAACTTATTGTAAGATTTTTAGGGGACTTGACAGGGTAGGTGTGGAAAGGCTGTTTTCCCCTTGGTGAGAGAATCTACGATCAGAGGGAATAATCTAAGAATAAAGGTTCGCACATTTAAGATGGTGAGGAGGAGCAAATTCTTCTGAGTCTGGGGAATTCCTTCCTGCAGAGAGCTGTTGATGCTGGATCAGTAAGTACATTTGAGGCTGAAAAAGACAGACTTTTAATCAGTAAAGGAATGGAGGGTTATAGAGTAAAGGCACGAAAATGGAATTGAGGATTATCAGATCAGCCACGACTTCATTCACTTGCAGAGCAGACTCAATAGGCTGAATGGCCTACTTTTGCTCCTACATATTTTGGCAACCGGGGAATATGAATTAATTGATAAATCTGGAATGATATGGTCTCAGGAATGATGATCATGAAAACCTCATCTAGTTCTCTTACCTCCTAGGAGTAAACATGTCACCTTTATCCAGATCCACAGCAATGTGCTTTACTCTGAACTCTGAAATGACTTAGCATTTGTAGACAGCTCCCCACAACCTGTTCAAGGGCGATTTTGGATGGGCTTTAAATGCTGCCCTTGCTGGCAAAGCTCAGACTTGAAGAACGAAGTTGACTCAGTTTGAGCCTTAAATGTGCCTAACTAGCTATCACATGTGATCAGGTAGCTTTGCTTGCCCCAATCTGACAAGTGGACAAATGAGCACAAAATCTGAGTCACAGAATATGAGGCACGCAGAAACCAACATCATAAAACATTTATACTAGAATATACTCTACCATTGTAGAAAAAATAATGGAGTTACTTGAAGTACAAGCAGTAAGGCAACATAAGATAAAACACATACTTTTTTCCATAGTTTTATCTTTATTCCTTAAATGAATAGGAGTTGAACACTTATATTCACATGTGCAGGTAGATGGGTCTTAAGATGACCATTAATTAACAAGATGGTATTCCCAACAATGCAGTACCACAGGGAAAGATCAACTTAGATTACGTACTTATATCTATAATGAACTTGAATTCACAAACAGACACTAAAGTATCCAAGAATGCTTTTCGTGACAAGAGACAATTTTAAGAAATGGCAGCAGTTACAGCTACATAACATATGGAGGCTGTTCACTCACTCAAATTCTTGGAAGTAGGACAAGTGACAAGTTAGTCTATCAGTTTTTTTAAAAATGACAACGACACATCAAATGCAAATAATGTTACAGGAATACCTTGAGTACAGTTGTCCTGGTAAAGTCCAGTGTCAACAAACAAAAAGATGGAATGTATTCTTAAATGGCCTGTGGGAGCACTACAATACTCACATCCTTTAATATACAAGTATTATAACATTGGACTACTTCTTTGACTTTTGACAAGGACAATATGCACAGTAGACACAAATTACATGATCTAGATTTAAGACATTATGGCTACTTTTGTTTGGCTAAATTGCAGTTATGCTGAGTCTTTCTGAGGTTGATGCAAGGCCTCGCAAGTTTTCATGCCAAATCATACCAAACGTGCCTCATTAATTACCTACCCTACCCCATGGCACCTCCCATTTCTGATTTCCCAACACATTTTGCCATGCGCCATTCCTGGAATAACTCAGTGCTGAATGGATATCCTGTAATTCACTGGTATCTCTGCACACATACCATCTTTAAAAGCCAATCGTACACCTGGACAAGCACTGTCAGCCAGAACTGCTCTGTGTTGCTGTGTTTGGTCACACACATCTGCAGATGCCAGACTGCCAACCAAAAGCCATGTTGAATGTTTCATACTTTATCCTTTTACCCCTCAAGATTTAACAATTATTGTCTAAAATATATTTTCCAAAACCAATCAGTAAAGAGATTTTCTTTCCCTCTATGTAGAGTGCATGTGTCAAATTCTTTAGTGTGGTAAGTATTCATTATGTCATATTTGAAACTGTTAAACCAGTTTTGCATCTATAAAGTCTCATTTTATAAACTAATAATTTTATTAAGAAACAAGTTAATGGATATTTTTATCGTGAACCTAACTTAGAAGACTTGAAATTGGCCGTATTGATAATTGGGTAAATAATTTAAATATATGTTGTCACTAGTGGAGTAGTGGGACCAAAGAGAGACAGTGCATCTCTCCAGCCTTGCTTGTAACAGTTGCTTATATTAAAACTGCTTTCCACATCATACTTTGGTCTCTGTTGCCATCTGTCCTTTCTTGATTTTTTAAAAATTCTAATCAGAAGACTGTAAATCACATATCTAGCTCTCCAAATAGAACCTTGAATTTTGATATAGCAGTAGTGAAACTCTGCTGAATATGTGTTCCCTTGTACTGTACTTCTCCTCTTGGTCTCGAAGGATGTAGGCAAGTTGAAGTATTTGATTGCGTAGCCAAAGGTCTCTTGCCTGTTAGCTGCAGACTGGCCAGGATGACTGTTTCTCCTCTTCAGTGTCTAATCACAGGTTTCTTTCCTCTCACTTGCTGCTCCTTTAAGCATGATTTTGTCTTGAGGGAAAAAAAAACAAGATCTAGTGGGAGGGAGTCTGTGATTGCAGGAGTTGCAATGCTAAGCATGAGAGACAATTGGTGATTGGAGGTATTCCTCACATGTTTGTTTCTTCCACACTCATTACTCCTTCAAAATACAGAGGGTTGACCTTTTTTCATTATTTTTGAGGTTTTTTTTGCTCCTTTCCTGCTTTTCACAAGCTGTTTGTCCTGGGAGTGTAGGATCAATAAGATGCACTCCGGCAACATATTAAAACCCCTTTAATTCAATTTTTCACTCCTTCCAAACCCAAGACCTTTATCACCTAGGTGTTCAAAGGCAAGCACATCAACTGCAGCTTCCCTTCAGAGTCACAAACCACCCTAAACTGGAACTATTCTCCATTGTTTCTAGGTCAAAAATCTGGAGCTCCCTTTCAAACAGCATAGTGGCATACCTCCACCATCTCTAATAAGAGAAAATCTAACCATCACCTCATAGATTCAATGGCATTACCCACTATCGATATTATGGGTGTACCACTGACCAGAAACTTAACCAGACCAGCCATAAAAATACTGTGACCACTAGAGCAGGTCATAGGCTAAGAATTCTATGGTGAATACTCCCTGTCACCCTAAAGCCTGCCCACCATCTCCAAGGCACAAGTTAGGAGTGTGGTTGATTACTCTCCACTTGCCTGGATGAGTACAGCTCCAAAAACACAAACAGCTTGTCATTTATTTGGCCTGGTGGGAGACATTCTGGTTTGGTGGCAGTGGAATAATCTGCAAGACTGGGTGAAGGTGCTGTTGGTGGGTTTTTGAACTAATTTGGTTGAAGAGTGGAATACAGAATGTAGGTACAATAGGAGGTGATTCACAGACAAATGCAGAAGAAAAGCAAGTCAATCTAGCAGGAAGAGCATATATAGACAAGTTAAGGGAGCTGAGAGAGGTTGGATGGCATTTATTTTAATGCAAGGAGTCTTTCAAGTAAGGCTGATGATTTGAGAGTGCTGATTTTCTCATGGGATATGATTATTGTTATTGTGGAGATATGAATGAGGCAGGGGCACGTCGAGCAGCTCAATACGGTGGGATGTAGAATCTTCAGGTGAGATAGACAGGTGCACAAAATTGGAGATGGTGTTGCAATATTGATCAATTAATCACTGCAATAAGAAGGGGTGATATCTTAGATGGCTCCTCAACAGAGGCCACATTGCATTTTTTAAAACCAATCACTTGTAAGTGTACTATAGACCTCCAAACAATCCGAAATAAAAAAGAGGACAGACCTGTAGGCAAGTTTCAGAGAAGTGTAAAAATATTAGTCATAATAGAAGGAGATTTCAACTTCCCCAATTTTAAGTTGGATAGATAAAGTGTGAAAGGGTTAGAGAAATAGAATTCTTAAAAGTGTATACCAGGAGAGATTTGTTTAGCCAGCAACTGACCCAGAAGACCTTAGGAGTGCTCTCAAAGGTGGTTGGTGAGGATTTTAAGCTGAAAGTCACCACACCTTAGATGAGGGGTGAGGTTGAAAAGGAAGTACCTTTACAGTAACCTCTGCTGTCGCTGGAATTGAACACTTGTTGGTGGTGTTACTTTGCACAGCAAACCAGCTATCCAGTCAACTGGAGTTGGTCTCTAATGAGATCCAGGACAATTTGGCAACTTGACAAGTTGAATCCAGAATTGGCTTAGTGGCTGGAGGCAGAGGGTGATGGTTGAAGGTTGCCTGGAAGCCTGTATCTAGTGGTGTACCACAAGGTTGTGTGTTCGGTCCCTTGCTTTTTACCATGTACCTTAATGATCTAGATACAAAATTAGGAGGATTCATCAGTGAGTTTACAATGTCACAAAAAGTGGTGGTGTGGCAAACAGCAAGGGAGAAATCTTAATTTGCATGATGATATAGACACAACAATGACAATGGAATTTAATCCTAATAGAAGTGTGAGTGAATGTACTTTGGGAGAACTAACAAGGCAAAGAGTACTGAATGAATATTAGGAAAGTAGGAAGTACACAGGATCAGAGGGCACCTTGGTGTGCATGTCTGCAGTTCCCTGAAGGCAACACAGCAGGTGGATTAGAAGGCATATGGTATACTTACTTCTACTGGTCAAGGCACTGAATACAAGAGCAGGGAGGTTATGCTGGAGCTGTATAAGACATTAGTGAGGCATCTTCCTAATCCATGACCTATAACACCTAGAAGAACAAGGACAGCAGCCACATAGGAAAACCATCACCTTCAAATTCCCCTCCAAATCATGCACCATCCTAATGTGGAACCATATCACCATTCCTTCACTATCACTGTGTCAAAATCTTGGAATCCTTTCCTGATAGTGCTGTGGGTGTCACTGCAGCCCAAGACTTGCAGATGTTGAAATGAAGCAGCTTAACTCCACCATCTTCAAAGCAATTAGGAATAGACAATACATGCTGGCATAGCAAATTGACCTTCAACATTCCATGAATGTATAAATAAACAATTCTAGCAGGTCAGAGTATTTCATCAATACCTTCTCAAGGGCAATCAAGGATGAGCAATGAATACTGGCCTTACCAATGATGCACACATTCCACAAGTAAATAGCTCTCACAATAGTAGTAAATAAAAATAAATTAAAAAGTAACTAGGAGGTTTCATTGTACCATGTGTATAGTTGCCATTCTACACAGACAACAGCAAGTTAATACTAAAAGTCCTGAAGACGACTTTGGTCAGCAGCAGAAAGCCTCACCTACAGAGTATTATAATTCCAAGTTCAACTGCAATTTTTTAAAAAAAACTGATTGGTAAATATAATCTCTCAAGCCTGCAAATTTTCTCAGGGGTGAGGACTCCTTTCAGGAGTGTAGTTAGAAAATTAACCTTTTAATTTAATGAATAATAGCTCAAAATAATTATTCTTTTTTGGGCCTCATCTACCATCTTACTTCACCTCAAACACAAGTTAAAATCAATAACCATAGCAAGGAGGCGGCTGAGGTAAGGACATGGACCTTATTTATAAAGAAAGTTTGATGCTGCCACAGAAAATAGTATTGTGTGGAAGGGTGAAATTGAGAAGTTTGAAAGGTTGTATTCCAAACTCTCTTATGTTCTCTTTCTTTCAAATTGTTAAGAAAAGTCTACAATCAATATTGGGAATGATCAAAAAGCTTCACATTCATATTAGTTTCTGTTTGTACTGTTACAAGCAACTTAAACACACAGATTGCATTTGGAATATTAACCCAATGTTACAAAAACTTGGCGAGAAACTCAACCCGTTCCCACTCAATCCAGATAGGTATTTTAATGTATGCAACCAAATAATCCTATGATAAAATTTACCTGCTCAAACTCTGGCTGATGTGATCTTGTTTCCCATAAATCATCCTGCCACTTGTGAGGATTGTCAAAATGAGACATGTTATGGATGAAAGAAACATCATTTTTCATTTGTTTCCATTTATATTGTTTCTCCAATCTCCATTTTAGAGGTTCTCCACTGTTCTCTGTATTCATCTGATAGCCAGCATTTTCTACATGAAATAACTCGTCTGTAGTTTGAGGCTCTTTGCTGTAAAATGCTGCTGAGTGCAACGTGCTCAAACTTGTTGGCGACTGGCTATCTGAACTGTGTATACAGGAGCTGATTTCAGACTTTCTACAACTTAGAACATGATTATTTTTGACAGCCTCAGGAAATGAATTTGGAAGTACATCTGTTGCAACTACTTCACTGCTGGTATCTAAATTAGCTACCGAGGGCTCGTTGGCTGGAAGAGGACACAGAGTTTTATCAGTTTCTGTGACTTTATTCATCAAACCTGTTCTCATTTTTGCAATAAGCATGGAGTTCCTAGAGTCTCTACAGTCTGCATTTTTAGAATTGGTTTCACTCAAGCTGGAGTCATTCAAAAAGGAAAAGAGACTGCTGTCACTGCTTGAACGTTCGTCATATGATGTATACCTACTCTCTCTGCTATTGGCAGGTGATGAACTCTCATCATCTGTACTGGACATATCATCTCTTTCCGTATAATGGATGAGAGACAAAGGAACTGACCTTTTATCAAGTCTCGGAGATGGTGGTAGACAGCTATCCATGCTTGAATTTTCTGGATCACTGACTTTGTGTTGGATCTGAAACTTAAAATGCAATAAACTAGATTCTTCAAACCCCAAGCTTCCATCTCCATCTGTCTCTGTGGTAGTCCAGGAGCTAATCTGGTTTTCACCATTGTGGCTCTTTTGTCTATCAGTGCACAAATTCAAATTTAGTTCTGTGTCAGTCTCACTACATTTGTCTCCATTGGCTGTCTGAAGTGACAGTGACAATTCACTAAGCATCTGTGGTGTCGGAGAATCAACTTCCTTTACAATGCAGGACTCCAAATTATCATTGTCCTTTGACTCACTTATCTGAAATCTGACCAGGGTTGTGCCCAACTGGTCACTCGTAGATGCTTTACCAGAATTGTCCAGGTACAGGGAATTTCTGCCTGACTGCAGTAGTGCTGAACAAGTTCTGTCTCCCACTCTGGTATCCATGCTGTATGTCTGCTGTAAAAATGAATCAAATTTGTTTAAGTATTAATTTCTACTAAAGTTTATAAAACAGCCATCACTCCTTTCCTGGAAACACCTAAATTCTTAAACATCATAAGGTCTTCCTTCATTCCTTGAATTAAACCAGTTCCCACATAACTTCTAGATATAAAGTCATTCTATAAGGTACATTGCAGATCCCCAAATGTGCTACAAGACAAGGGAATACAAAGAAATAAGAGGCTACTAAGTGGTGTGGAGGATAGAGGAACATTGGAAGGACATCTATACAGATTCTTAAAAGATAGGAGGACAGGTTGATAAGGTGGTTCATAAAGCATGTCATGCCTTTCCTTATTAGCTGATATTTAGATTTCAAGAACAGGTGTGATATGCCAGAACTGTATACTAGTTAGACCACAACTTGACTACTGCATGCAGTCCTGGTCACAATATAGGAAAAATATGATTGACTGGAGAGGTGTAGGGGACTTTAAGGAGGATGCTGCCAGGACTGGAGAATTGCAGCAATGAGCAAAAATTGGACCGAATGGGGCTGTTTATCTTGGAACAAAGGAAACAAACAACCTGATCTAATTTAGCTGTATAAAATCATTATAGTTCTGGTTAGGGACAATCTATTTCCTTTAGAAGAGGTAAAAAAACAAGTGGCAAAGATTTGAAGTGAACTGTAGGAGGATTAATGTGGTGGTGATGGTGGTAGGGGGGGTGGGTCGTTTTAGTTCAGCCATGTCGAAGAGACACAGATGTGCAGCACAGATACAGATCCTTTTGTCCAACTTGTCCATGTCAACCAGATATGGTACATTAATTTGGGATAATTAATTGGTCTAATTTTGGCAGCATTTGGCCCATATCCCTCTAAACCCTTCTTATTCATGTATCCATCAAGATGCTTCTTAAATGTAGTTATACTAGCCTCCACCACTTCCTCTGGCAGCTGATTCCATACAAGCACCACCTTGTACGTGAAAAGGTTGCCCACTTTTATACATCTTTCCTTTCTCACCTTAAACATATGTCCTCTAGTTTTGGACTCCCCTACCCTGGGAAAAAGATCTTGACTATTAACCCTATCCACATCCCTCATGATTTTATAAAGTCACCCCTCAGCTTCTGACATTCCAGGGAGAACAGCCCCAACGAGTTCTGAGGAAGGGTCATGGACCCGAAATGTTAACTCTGTTTTTTCCTTCACAGATGCTGCCAGACCTGCTGAGCTTTTCCAGCAACTTTGTTTTTGTTCCCAACCTATTCAGCCTCTCCAAATCCTCCAACCCCAGCAAGATCCCTGTAAATCTTTTCTGCATCCTTTCAAGTTTCACAACATTTTTCCTATAGCAGGGAGACCAGAACAGAACACAATATGACAAAAGCAGCCTAACCAATGTTCTGTACAGCTTCAATATCACATCCCAACTCCCATACTCAATGCACTGACCAAGGAAGGTGAATGTACCAACCGCCTTCTTCACTTCCCTGTCTACCTGTGACTTATGAACCTGCACCCAAAGGTCTCTTTGTTCAACAACACTCCCCAGGATCCTACCATTGGGTGTATAAGTCCTACCCTGATTTGCCTTAGCAAAATGCAACACCTCATATTTACTAAATTAAACTCCCTCTTCCACTCCTCGGCCCATCTGATCAAGGTCCCGTTATACTCTCAGATAACCTTCTTTACTGTCCACTACACCAATAATTTTGGTATCATCTGCAAACTTACTAACCATACCTCCTATATTCACATCCAAATCATTTATATAAATGACAAAAAGCAGTGGACCCAGCACCGATCCTTGCATCACACCACTGGTCACAGGCCTCCCATCTGAAAAACAACCCTTCACTACCACCCTCTGTCTCCTAACTTCAAGCCAATTTTATATCCAAATGGCTAGCTCTCCCTAGGTTCCATGTGATCTACCCTTGCTAACCAGTCTATCATGCGGAACCTTGTCAAACAACTTGCTGAAGTCAGTGTAGACAACGTCCACTGCTTTGCCTTCATCAATCTTTGTCACCGCTTCAAAAAAATTCAATGAAGTTAGTGAGACAGGATTTGCCAAACTCTTGCCTTTCCAAACATCCTGTCCCTCACAATCTTCTCCAACAACTTACCCACCACTGATGTCCAGCTCACCGGTCCATAATTCCCTGCCTTTTCCTTACCAGCTTTCTTAAATGATGGCACATTAGCCACCCTCCAGTCTTCCGGCATCTCAGCCCTGGCTATAATGATACAAATATCTCAGCAAAAAACCCAGCAATAACTTCCCCTTCCAATCACTTCCCACAAAGTTCAGGATAACCTGATCAAGTCCCATAGATCAATCCACCTTTATGCATGCAAAGACATGCATCACCTCCTCTGTAATACGGACACTTTTCAAGAAACCACTGTTTATTTCTCCAAGTTCTCTAGCTTCCGTATCCTTATCCACAATAAATACTGACACGAAATACTCATTTAGTATCTCACCATCTCCTGCAGTTCCACACATAAGTTACCTTGTTGATCTTTCAGAGGCCCTATTCTCTCCCCAAGTTATTCTTTTACTTTTAATGTATTTGTAGGATCTTTTGATTCTCCTTAACTCTATTTGGCAAAGCTACCTTTTTGTTCCCTTTTTGCCCTCTGATTTCCCTCAGGTATACTTCTATTGCCCTTAGGGATTTGCTCAATCCCAGCTGTCTATTTCTGATATGTGCCGCCTCCTTTTTCTTGACCAGAGCCTCAATTTCCCTAGTCATCCAACATTCCCTACACCTACCAGCCTTACCCTTCACACTAACAGGATCATACTGCCTCTGGACTCTTGTTATCTTATTTTTGAAAGTCTCGCACTTTCCAACTGTCTCTTTGCCTGTGAATAGCCTCTTCCAATCAACTTTTGCCTTACATTGTCAAAATTGGCCTTACTCCAATTTAGAACTTTAACTTTTAGATCCGGTATATTCTTTTCCATAATTCTATTAGTTTTAGAAGAGTTATGATCACTGGTTCCAAAATGCTCCCTCAATGACACCTCAATCACTTGCCCTGCCTTATTTCCAAGAGCAGGTCCTTCTCTAGTAGGGTTCATCTACATACTGATTGAGAAAATTTTCTCGTACACACTTAATAAATTCCTCTCCATCCAAGGCCTTAACACTATAGCAGTCCTAGTCTGTCTGGAAAGTGATAGGAACTTGGAACCTATGGCCTTAAAGAGGGATAAAGGTCGAAATTTTCATCACATATAAAAATCTATGTGAAGAATCGAGACTTGCAGGGTTATGGGCCTAATGCAGGAAGGTGGGGTCAATTGGTTGTCTGTCAACCAGCATGAGCCAAAGCAACTCCTTTTTCTATGTTTTCCCTTTGTTTTCAGCAGCTTCACACTAGAGTAATCACTTGTTGGCCATACACTTTTGGAAGATGCTGAAAACACTTCTTAAATACAGAAAGAGAAAAACAATATTTCTGGAGAGTAAGCCAGAATTAACCTAGGAGGGATATTGTTGAGATTCCAATCATTTGTGCAATACAGCATACCATCCCTCCAGGTTAATAGGCATTTTGACATCTCCCCTCATAGATATTTTCTAATCAACTCACTCAGAGACATTACATATCTCTGGAGCAGGTAGGACTTGAACCTGGGCCTCCTGGTTTAGAGGTACAGACACTACCACTGCACCACCAGAGACCCTTATACATCTTAGACAGCTACTGTGGGTGAAATGTTTCACTGCAGTGACACATGGGTGTGCTGGGCAATCTGAACCTTTAAACTATTATTCTCCATCCACTAAATTAATAGCTGACCCTCTATGTAGGGAAATGTGGAATTTCCCATTGTTTGGTTGTGTTCACACGTTTGAGTTTTGAAAAAAAAAACTTTTTCCACCAGCTATGCAATAAGTAAAATAGAAATTAACCCGTTAGCCTCTGAAGATTCATCATTCAATTAGGTAATGGCTGATCTGCACCTCAATTCTACGTACACACCTTTTGCTCCACATTACCAACACCTAATCTAGGCTGTGCTTCCTAATCTGGCATTCTCTGCTCTGGCATCCACAATACTTCCTCCAGTCTGTACCCACGTAAAACACAAAAGATTGTTACAGCAGTGAAGACTGCAACACTAACAAAGCACTTGGAATTGTTCTAGCAGGTAAAGAGATTTTCATATTCTCTAAAATATCTGCTTTCCATGTCAATTTATGTTCTCAAACTAAAGTCAAATTTCCTTCAGCCTTTGACTTCTTTGTAGCTCTGCACCAAATTTTAGCTATGTAGAAACCTAAATCCTTTTTGCTCCTCCACAGATTTGGCTTTTCACCATGGGACACGTTCCAATTTGACTTGCACAATTTCACATTGGGCGACCTCACATTCTCCATATTGAATTTCAGCTACCAGAGATTTTTGCCATATATTTAGTTTGTCAGTGTCCTCTCACTTCCCCTGCCTCTGCTCCCACCCACACAACTCCCTATACCTCATAACTGACTGCAGCTCAAACTTCAATATATGACTCAAATCAATAGAAGTTATTAAGCTAAGTTTTAAAGCTATAAGTACATCCAATAAAACTCTGCAGTGAGTTCTTAAATAGTCATGTCTTGTAAACATTTCAATTTAACCCTACATTGCCTGCTAGACATTACAGATTTTACATGGATTCTGTAAAAATATAGACAAGTTACCTGCACACCAGCCCTCTCCCTTTACCACACTCCAAACTATAAAGTAGGCACCTGTCTTTCTCCCAGAGTTTCATCAACATTCTTATGGAAATGGCACCTAATCACAAGGAGATCAATGCAAGCTATGGAATCTATTAAGGTGGTTTATAATATATTATTACTATTAGAAAACTTGGTCCTAAAGTAAAGGTAAATGGTTTTTTTGTTTTCAGCTCTGAAGGTTACATATTTTATTTAAGGGTCGGAAACTGTAAGCAGGGGGTCCAAATATTATTTCCAAAAAAATCATGCAAGAAGCTAAATGGTTAGATAAGCTAACTAGACAGACAAATTCGGGTGTGTACTAAAGTGAGTTTTTTATAATGCAGAGAAAAAAAGCCAGAAATCATTTCAATTTAGAAATAAAGATCCATACTAAATACTAAAATTTCTGGAGATTCCCCCTGTAAGAATTCAGTGAGAAAAGTCAGTGAGTTAGCCAGAGTCTGTGTGTCTCAGATAGAGACAGTAACAGAAAAATAGTGTCTGGTGGTTGGGCAGAAATTCACCAAAAACAAATGTTTGAAACTTCATCACTTGAGTAAGAAATTAAAGACTGAAGATATCACTGATACTTAACCTGGGTTTGAGTGTCTGCAAAGCGTATTACTGGCGAAAAAGGGTTGACTTCTTTCTTTTAATATTTATGATAACATCTTTCGAAATATGATTTGTTTTTCTCTTTTGCCTGTAATCAACTTTGATATTCTTTTGTTCGAAGTATCCTGGCTGTATTACTAATATGTTCAGTGACTGGCTACCACAATACCCAAATTGCCAAAATTAAAGTTAAAATCCATTAAAAAAAAACTACTCTTCACCAGCTGCAGTCAAACTAGCAGGGATAATTGGGACTATTGGAGGCCAATAATCTTGCCTCAGGATATAGCACTTGCCTGGATACTGCCCTATGCCCAACCATCTTTAGTTGTTTCAATGATCTTTTCTTTCTCATAAGGTTAGGAATGGGACGTTTGCTGAGGTTCTTTAGACATGTTAGAACAAGTTGTTGTTTATAAATACATAGTGTTCAATTCCATTCGTAACTCGTCAGATAATGAAGTAGTCCACACCCACATGCAGCAAAATCTGGACAACATTAGCTTGGATGATAAATCACTTGCAGTGTTCATACCACACAATACTGGGCAATGATCGCCTCCATTAGAAGAGCCTAACTACCTCTCTCCGACAACCAATGGTATTATTACATCACTGTAATATTAACATTAACAACTTCATCAACATTCCGGGAATCACCATCATTCAGGTTGGTGTCATCTACATGACATCCAGCAACCAGATTAAACATTTACAGGGAGAGATGTCCACTCATGAGATACACTATAGCAATACACAAAGGCTTTATTGATAGTACTTTCTAAACTCATAATTTTTGCCATTTAGATTAGTATGGGAACAGCACCAGGTGCAAGTTCCTCTCCAATCCATATACTGACCAGATTTTCAAATGTATCACTGCACCTTCAGCATCACTGGGTCAAAACTGTGGAACACTACTAGTGCCACACAATCTGCAAAGACTCAAGGTAGTGGCTCACCATCTTTTCAGAGGCAATTACGGATCAGAATTTAATGCTGTCCTTCCCAAATCATAACTACTGATGAAGTTGTTTTTAAAACTCGTAGTATTTAGGAACATGGTTTGTTGTAATGTCATTTCTGGTGTACAGTACTTTCAAGGAGTGCAAGGTCATAAAATTAGGATTATAGAATGTCACAGCCTTAACATCGCTCAAGACTAATGAAACTCAATGCTGGAAACAAAACTTCAAAGTTACTCAAATGACATGCAAGAAGTAACGGCAAGTGAGGCTCACACAGTGTAGGCATGATAAAGATACGGGATATTTGATACCTATTGTAACTCAATTCAGGATAACTTGCTGAAACAGACAGAAGAGAACAAAGTTCTTCTGTGCGTCATTTATTGGAACAATATTTCTTGCATTAGTACAGTGAAATATGGGAATTAGCTGTTTACTGGAGCATACTAAACTCAGGTGTTTTGAAGGTCTTGGAGCAAGGTATTCTGCTATTAACAATTTTAAAAGTCATGAGTCATCTGTCTCAATATTGTCTTCTATCTTTTGTTACCTAATGTGTTAAAGAAGATGCCATTCTTCAAGTGTACAATCTATGGCATTCATTGGATGCACTGTGTTAACTTCCTTCTCATTACAAGTTCCACTAATGTAACATTTCTAGTGTGCTTTAAAAGTGATCCATTCCTTAAAAACAAACAAAATGTTTCTGAAATAAGCTCAGCTATTCTAGACTGTATTCCTGGTGATCTAAACCAGTTTCTCTCCCAGAGGATTAGCAAGGACTACTTGCAAAAGATGCTGAGTCAACATTTCGCAAACAATTCAACTCCAGGTTGAACACGACTCAAATTTACTGCCTGTAAATCATATTTGTCATTCATTTCTTGTTTGCTGTTCTAATTCAAACTCAAATATCCATTTGTTCCAATGACTATCTTACTTACTCTGTCATGGTTTAACTTCCTTCTATTTAAATCTGTTCTTTCTACATACGACTGGCTGGACCTGTCAGGTAAACTTTCTTCATCCCAGTAGAGCTGATAATACTGCTTGCCTGCACCCTCACATTGGAGTGCACAAATTTCCTCCTCATCTTCAAATTCCCAGTCTTCAGTGGCAAACAGCTGATTGGCTAGCTCAGGTTTCGACATTGGCAGAGACTTAACTGCGACCCTGTCCTGTAATCAGATTAAGCTACATTTTTAAAATCAAGTGACATTCACAGTATTTTTAAACATGATTATATTGACACAAATCCTCACAACCACTCTAAAAATGTTTTCCCAAATAATTCAATATTCTATAGCATATAACATGAAATTATCAGCACAAACAAAATGGATAACCCAGCATGGTGGCGTATCATGAGCAGCATAAAATCTCTTACTGTTTCTACACTTATTTGAACAGGTAAAAGACAAAAACATTCGCGCATGAGAATCAAGTGACCTGGGAAGACAAAGAATGTCCATACAAAATCAATACATGATCTAAGACAAAACAAATTCCATAATAATCACCACGATAACAAATTCTGTACTAATATTCTAAAGGGATACTAAAAATACTGATAACACCAGATTCCTCTTGTTCTCATCTGCACAGTCAGCAGGAGACAAAAAAAGCAGACAGAGTAAACTCTGTCACTAGATTGGGCATATCCAAAATGAGCTACAGAGAAGTGGGGTAGAGGGGGAATTTATTTAAAAAACTAGGCCATAACACTGGTTCTATATAATACTCAACATACTGTATCTGAATTTAAACCTAATATACAAAATCATGTTGAAGTGTCATGGGATTAACAGTACCATTTATTCTGACCAACAAGTATACTGGGGGAGATTCACCATTTGAATAAATTGCCCATGTTCTGTCTCCTGCTTAATCCAGCTAGGTTAGCCCATGGGACACTGTTACAACAGAATATGAGGGGAAAAAAATTATGAGGACACGGCAAATATTCAGACTACAATCTTCCAAAAGGTTCTTGATTCAAAAATGATTCCAGTTGGCCAGGAAATTGCATGATTCTCTGCTACTTAAAATCAAAACAGTAGAACCCAATGATTTACAGACAGGTTTGTCTTACATTAGTTGTTGGGAAAATGCTGGAATCTTTCACTAAATAAGTCTTCATCATGTACTTTTGATTCATGGAATTGGGGTAATATTAGTTTGGTCGTAGGATGGTTTAACAGGAAGCAGAGACCTTAGCAGACTGCAAAAACAGGACTGCCAGACAGATCATTGCTGGGACCTCAGCTATTTATAGGTTTCTATTAATGACTTAGACAAAGACACCGAGAAATAATGTATCCACGTTTGCTAATGACAGTAAAGTAAGTGAAATTAAGTTTTAAGTTTTGAGGAGAACACAAAGAGAATGCAAAGAGACATACAGATTAAGTGAGTGGGGAAACAACTTGGCAAGTGGAAAATGTGAGGATCTGAGTGGATATTCACTTCCGTTCTAAGAACGGAAAAGCTAAATAGTTCTTAAAATAGTGTGAAATTCTTAAACATTGATGTCTTAAAACCGACTCATTCTGAACAAAGAGCGTACAGTTAGAGTCTAGACATAGCAAATCAGAAGGAAAACGGCAATTTGGTCATAATAACAAAGGGAATGGAATACAAGAATAAGGACTTTAAGTTTTATATAATTGTACAGGGTTTTGATAAGACCACATTTAAATGACTGTCATTTCTATATTTAAGGAATGATTACTTGCAGTGGATGTGGTGCAGTAAAAGACACTGGACAAAGTCTCAGTATGAAGGGCTAATTGTTTAAGACTGAGCAGCAATTTCAAAGGTTTGGGAATCTTTGCAATGCTCAGAACGTTGTGAATGCTCCACACATTGAAAATATTTAAACATTAAAATAAAAGATTATTGACTTTAAAGGGGATTAAAGGATACTTGGTGCAGGTGGGAAAGTGATTGATGATCATCCACAATCATATTTAAGGTGGATCAGGCTTAAGAGGCTCCAAAATCGAGTCCTACTCCCATTTCTCATTGAGATTGGTTGATCAGCAAACAGTTTTGATAAACTTATTGGCAAGATGTAACCAAAGGCATCCCACAGGCAGCTAATGTTTGGGCCTCAACAATTTATTACTGCTAAGTGGGGAAAGTAAGTCACATATCCACATGTGCTGAGTGCATAAACAGGCAGTGTAAAATTACAAAGGGATATTAATAGATTAGATGATAGGCAAAACTTTGGCAAACAGAATTCAATATAGATAAACGAGGTTATCTATTTGAGACCTAATAAGAAAAGAGAGAACAAAGAACTTTCTAAATGGTGAGAAGCTAGAAGTAGACTCAAGGGCTTGGCACAATGTTTTTTTCAAATGTACCCAACTACGCATTTTAAATTTATATTAAAAAAAACAAAATGAATAGACTGCCAATATTTAACTGCAGCTATGCAAAGCTCTGGTTGGACCACATTTTCACCGATGTTTAGGAAGGCCTTAGAAGGAATGTAGTGTAAATTTGCCATAATGATTGATGACCTAACAGCAGGGTCCAAAATATTTTCAGGTTTTTTGGGAGCTACTTAGACCTAAAGACTTTGGTTAGAAAACAATCTGTTTGCAAATAGGAATTTGCAAACTGTCATAATGCCTCCATTAAAAAAAGATATTCAACATTCAAAACGGTTATTCTCACTCACTCAGACATTTGCACTCACTAGGTCAATTGCACTCCCAATTTTCACCACACATTCAAAACGATAGATGAAAACGATCATATGCAAGTACACTTCTATAACAGGAACTGAAAAAAAATCTAAAGGGAACAGAAAAATTTGCATTTCCCCCACAATACTTGTTCTTCCTCTATCCCAGATCTCTTTACTTTGAACCTTACCCCCAAAATTAAATTGTCCAAAAATATAATACAAAAATAGAAAGTCATTAGAAAGGATTTAACTTTTTGCTTTTATTGGTTGGTTTTGTTGTTCCAGCAGTAGAATGAAACCTGAAAGCTACGTTGGGTAATAAGGCTTTTGAAGGAAATATAAAAATTAGAAAATAATGACTGTCTTGGATTCAATGGAGCAGTCTGCATGGGAGAGACAGAATCTGCAGTTGGAGGAACAATGGCTCATAGATTCCATTTTAGCCAAATTTGCTGCTCCTCTTTTTCACAGCTCTGCATTATTTTCCCCTTCTCAACAAATGCAATTGATAGGTTCCAGATAATAGAGGCACCATAACGCAAGATGTTTAGAGAAATATAATTGTGCCCCATGTGTATTGACAGGTCTGTGATAATATTGTGGCTGCTATCTCTGCAGGCAGTCCGTGGCAGCCATGAAGCATACAGAGGGTACCCAATTTACAAATATCCCATACAAGGATGTAACTTTAAAGATCTGACATACGAACCTTTCCTGTACTTGCAAACAGCTATTTTAGATTGTTCTGCACCTGCTTCGACTTGCATACAAATCAACTTGCTAACCATCTGAAGAACGGAACCCACTCACAACCCAGACACTGTCTCTACTTCACTTGAAACGTGGTACAGCTGAAAAAGTGTGGGGGGGGTGATGGAAATATTTGCAACTCTGAATTGCTGAGTTAAAATGGCTGTGCATTTTCCATTCCCTACTGCTGTGGAAATTAATGATAATACGAGTCAGAATTGGAATTTCTTCCGCCTTCAGTGGCAAAACTGTAAAATGGCAAAATAATTAAAATGCTTAGGTTTTTCAAAATAACAGCTGTAGTTCTGCTATCAATGCTGAAGAAAGAGTATTGCAGCCCAGATATTACGGAGGGGTAGAAAAGCCAGAGCGGAGATACTTTGCAGACTTTACAGATGTACTTTGAACAATGGCTGTACAACAATCAGAGCTCAAGGGTGAGAGACACCATTATGAGTATGTGACACTCGGCTAAATACAGCTGAATGCTGAGATTTTGGACAAATTAAATGATCTCAGAGTCAGTACTGTATTAGGCATAAGGAATCCTGCCTTGAGAGCACATCTGTTGAAAGAGAGAAAGCTATTACTACAAAAGATTTGAGATTGTCAGTCCTCAGCTAATACAACACAACTGGAAAAAAATTAGGCTTTATATTAGGACGAGACATATTCCAGGTTGAATTAATACAACAGATCGGAAAAAGGAAAACAAAATTGCAGAGAAGGCAGCAGATAAAGATCAAGGTCAATGGGCAGGATTTAAATATTGTGGAGGACATCACATAAAAAATCACATAACAAAAGGAAGCTTGTTCAGCACGGGGGAAGCAGTGCTGTAACTGCAAGAAGCAGGATCATTTTGTACACAAGTGTTTAGGTATAAAGAAGTGAAACAATCCTAGAAACTGCTGAAGAGAAATCACTCAATGATTCAGAGGAATCAATTTACACATACAACAGATTGACGTTGTCACATTTAAAAGGCGATAAATGTTTGTGACTTAACAGTGATGACTGCAGAAGTGAGCATGACGCATCAGATAGACACTGGTGCTTTATGCAACATCATGAATTTCACAAATCTGTACAAAGTTGCTCAAGACATGATCCAAAAATGAAGCCTTGAAGGTAATGTTAAGATTGTATGTGTGAATAACACCCCAAGAGGACAAACAAAGCCATGAGCCTAAAACAATGGGTAGAATGAAGATATGAAGTTCCAGATAGTAGACAATAAATAAATTTCACTAATTTCAGCTGAAGCAAATCTAAAGCTTGGATCACATGACTCTAGACCACTAAATGCTGAACAAATTCTAAAAAGGTTACTAAGATGTCTTTTTGATATCTTGGATATCTTCCTGATAAACAAAGTAGATGAAAGCATGAGACAAACTTAGCATCTGCTGAGGAGCGTTCCAGCTGCTTTTAAATCCAGGCAGAAAGTCAATATAAAAGAGCTGGTAAAGGAGGAAGTAATCAATAAAGTGACAACCTGCACAGACTGGATTGTAAGTGGGGCAAAAAGAAACTGGGAAACAGAATATGCTTAGATCCAAAGAACCTCATTAAAAGTTTGCTTTATATCTCACTACCATGTGCGAACCTTTCAAGAAATTGTGCCACAAGTTGCCAAATCAAAGATCTTTCTTATTCTTGATGCAAAAGATGGTTACTGGCAACTGAAGTGCAATGTAGGCAATTTTGTAACTATATTTTTGACACCATTCCAAACATACAGATGGTTGCATATGCCATTTCCAGAAAAGTATATGCATAGTCCAGAAGTGTATCAATGTAGAGAAACAAGATGATCAGTGATAACACAGTGTGGAGCTGGAGCAACATAGCAGGCCAGGCAGCATCAGAGGAGCAGGAAAGTTGATGTTTTGGGTTGGGACCCTTCTTCGGAAATGGGGGAGGGGCAAGAGAGCTCAGAAATAAACAGTGAGGAGGGGTGCGGCTGGTTAAGGTAGCTGAGATGGTGATAGGTGAGGGCAAGTAGGGAGTGGTGGTGATTCATTAGTGAAGGGGGGAGGAGCAGATAGTTGGGAGAGAAGATGGACAGGTTGTGTCAGGTCAAGGAGGCAGGGATGAGAGGAAGGGTTGGACATGGGACGAGGCTGGGAGTGGGGAGATTTTGAAACTGGTAAAATCCACATTTAGGCCATTGAGCTGCAGGCTCCCAAAGCGGAATATGAGGAGGTGCTCCTCCATTTTCTGGGTGGCATCATTGTGGCACTGGAGGAGGCCCAGGATGGACATGTCACTCAGGGAGGAGGAGGGGGAGTTGAAATGGTTTGCGATCGGAAGGTGCTGTCGTTTGTCGCAAAGAGCGCAGGTGCTCTACAAAGTGGTCTCCGAGCATCCGCTTGGTCTCACCGATGTAGAGGCCACATCAGGAGCAGTGGATGCAGTCGACCACATTGACGGATGTGCAGGTGAACCTCTGTCTGATGTGAAAGGTTTGATTGGTGCCTTGAATGGAGGTGAATGGGAAGGTGTAGGGGTAGATGTAGCGCTTCTGCAGTTGCAGGGAAAGGTGTTGGGGGTGGTGGGGCTAGTGGGAGTGTGGAGCAGACGAGGGAGTCATGGAGAGAATGGTCCCTATGAAAGGCAAATAAGGGGTGGAGAGGGAAATATATCTTTTGTGTGGGGTTGGATTGTAGGTGGCGCAAGTGATGGAGAATGATACGTTGGATAGGTTAGTGGGGTGATATGTGAGGACAAGGAAGATTTTGTCTTTGTTTTTGTTGGGGGCTGGGGATGTGAGGGCAGGGGTGCGGGAAACGCAAGAGATGCGGTTCAGAGCATTTTTGACCACTGAGAGGGGTAAGTTGTGGTCCTTGAAATAAGTGTGCATCTGGGATGTTTGGGAGTGGAACTCCCCATCTTGGGAGGAGACATGGCAGAGGCGGAAGAATTGGGAGTAGGGGATTGCATTCTTGCAGGAAGGTGGGTGAGAGGAGGTATAGTCTAGGTAGCTGTGGGAGTCGGTGGGCTTGAAATAGATGTCAGTTTCGAGGCGGTCACCAGAGATGGAGACAGAGAGGTCCAGGAAGGAGAGAGAGGTATCAGAGATGGTCCAGGTGAACTTGAGGTTGGGGTGAAAGGTGTTAGTAAAGTTGATGAACTGTTCAAGCTCCTCATGGGTGCATGAGGCAGTGCCGATACAGTCATTGACGTAGTGGAGGAAGAGGTGGGGGATACTGCCAGTGTAGCAGCAGAAGTGGGACTGTTCCACAAATCCTACGAAGAGGCAGGCATAGCTTGGACCCCTGCGGGTTCCCATGGCCACCCCCTTAGTCTGTAGGAAGTGGGAGAGTGGGAACTGGAGGAGTAGCACCTCATTTTCTGCCTTGGGAGCCTACAGTCCAATGGCCTAAATGTGGATTTTACCAGTTTCAAAATCTCCCCAACCCAGCCTCATCCCATGACCAACCCTCTCACTCATCCCTGCCTCCTTGACCTGACACAACCTGTCCATATTCTCTCCCAACTATTTGCCCCTCCTACCTCACTGACCAATCCCACCACTCCCTACCTGCACTCACCTATCACCATCCACCTACTTTCCCCAGCCCCATCCCTCCTTTCTCTATTTATTTCTGAGCTCCCTTCACCCTCTCCCATTTCTAAAGAAGGGTCCCGACACGAAACGTCAACTTTCCTGCTCCTCTGATGCTGCCTAGCCTGCTGTGTTCCTCCAGCTCCACACTGTGTTATCTGACTCCAGCATCAGCAGTTCTTACTATCTTCAAGATGATCAGCGATCTTTTCAGACTGAACACTATTATGGATTATCTGCTAGTCTATGTATGTGCAGACACAATACAAGAACTCAACACCATCAGAATGTGAGGCAACTGCTCGAGTGCAAATGCATTACATGAACTTTAAGCCAAAAGTACAAAGCACAGTACATATGTCATGTACTAAGAGCAAAAGGATTCACCAAGATCTTGGCAAGGGGAGAACTGTAGCAGAGATGCAGCGACCAACAGATGTGGAAGCAGTGGAATAATGCGTCAAATTTATAAACTATTTAGCAAAATTTAAACTAGTGATGACAATGCCAGTGCTGATGTGCTAACAATGTCAATGATGAAGGCACATTGCTGTATTGAAGCCAGTGAGATAGGGATTTGAGCAACTGTAATGCAGCAAGGACAAATATCTGCAATTGGAACAAGGGTGTTAAAAAAAACTGAACAAAGTAATACTCAGACTGAGAAAAAAATGCCTGGTGACTTAAAATCAATACATGTTTTGGAGAAAGACAAAATGACAGAGGCATCTGAGCACAGGTCACTTCAATGCATCTTCTTCAAACTGCTTTATTTGTTGCATACTCTTTGGAATTCAAACAACTTAACATGTTCTGGAAGTCAAACAAGCAGAAACATTGAAGCTGAAAGACAATATGCAACTCATCAAACATTCCAGATAGTAGTGATGAAAGGATGGCCTGAAAATATCAAGGACTGATTTGGTGCTTCGACTGAGTATTGGGTATACAGAGATGAAGTCATTGTACATGATGTCATCTTGGGCTAAGGAGACAGAGCTATTATCCGTAAGGAGACGAGGAAACATGCTGAAAGTGGACCCACGCTAACAATATAAAAATGGAGCTATACCTGTAGAAGACAAGTGTGCTATTGGCCAAAATCAAGTAATGAGATTAAGGACCACATCAATCAGATTATCAAGCCTCAGCTAACTAAAGAGTCGCTTAGGATAAATGACATTGCAGGCAGACTATAGATGAAGTTTGGGGCAGACTTCCTCACTCTTGTAGGGACGGATTACTTTGTCACTTGACTACTATGATGACTGCTGGGAGTTAGACCACTTGACATCAACAACTACCAGTGAGGTTGGCTGTTTCATAAAAGGATACATCACTACCACAAGATCCCCAGTTAAATGGAAAGGCTGAAGCAGCAACAAGGAAAAAACTGCCAAAGGGATCCTAAAGAAATCAAACAAATCCAGCACAAATTTATACAAGGCAATCCTTGAGTGCCAAATTACACCCATGAAGGCATAGAAAGTAGTTCAATCCAAAGCCACACCCAAACTATGCTTCCAAAATGCAACTTCCAATTGCAAAGAAAACCTGATAAATTGAGAAAGTGACAAAAGCAAGATGATAAAACTGCTAATTCATTGCCAACACTGAGCACTGGAGGGGTAATCAGAGTGCATATGTTCAATACTCTCAGTAGATGTCAACTCACGTGGTCTATCTACAACATTTGTTTTCTCTACTGTATGTTGTCAATGTGAACGATCAGATATATCATCTCAGCAGTTACGACTGTAACAGCACTTACCATGGGAATGACACTCCCCAGAGAAGGAACATCACCTTAGAAGCAAGCAAATATCAGAGGGAGCCAATGACAATGTGCACGCATTTAAAAAGTATGTATTCACTACAGATTGCCATCGTTGATCTAACTAGAGTTAATGTACTTTTGCTAATAAATAATAACTTTATTTGTGACCATGTATATTGGATAAAGTTCCTACAGCAAATTATAGTGTCTCCAATCTGTGGCAACCATTAAACACATCACTTGAAACACAAAGCAGTACTGTACAGGAGAAACCTCAAACTTTTTGTCCCATCTTTACATTTACGCAGGCTAAAAATAACAGAGTGGGAAAATTTGCCTGTTATGTATTTTTCAACCCTGCTAACTCCAAGGGCTAAATTGCATGGAAAAATTACAGTGCTATTCCCTGTAACGTAAAGGGTTAAGTAAAGGACAATTTGTTTAAAGTTTTCAAGACATTAAAAAGAACAGATGGGTAGACTGATTGCCCTGGTTGAGGAGATTAGGACTAGAGGCACAAGTAGAATGACATTAGGAAACACGTTTACATGCATTGCATGATAGAAATGTAGAAGCCACTTCCACAAACTGCAGTGGATACTTAGTCAACTGTTAATTTTAGATTTTTCTTAACCAAAGGGGATGTGATATGGGACAATGACAGGTATAGGGGGTTAAGTCACATATTATCCATAATCAGAGAGTGGTGGAATAGTTGAAGGGCTAAATGACACGCTGCTGTTCCTATGACGTGGGATAATACTTTAAGTTTGGGTGGGTAAAATGTAAAACTGGAGGCCACCATCCAGTGAACCCATCTGCAGAACTTTCTAGACAGAGATCAGGTTCTTTCCAGTGGATGATTTAGTCGAGTACAGAGTTAAATGTCATAAAAACAAACAATTTAAACAAAGAAAAATCAAGACAGTTTGGACAGCAGAGAAATGGAAACAGCTAATTTGATGCAGAGATAAAACAGGTACAACAGTACCAAAAATTCAATCATTCTAATCAAAAGCTATCAGTGCACTGAAAGAAATATATTTCCACTCTTAAGTGGATCAAGCTGTGCAAATTATGTTTCACTTACCCACAACAGACAGTAAACAGACACCCAACACAATACTGGAATCCTCTAACTCCACATCTTATAATATGAATTTTGGATGGACAGTCCAACTGGGTCGATTCTCTACTATGCTCAAATTGCCAACTTGCAATCTTGACAGTAAATCTCCACACTGGGAGTATGAATTCATAGAATTTATTTCTAGAATACATTCACCAAAAATGTAAAAATAAGCATTAATGTACAAAAGTTGAAAATGTGATCATATCAAACAAAAATGTGGATGCAAAGATTTCAAATTATTGTATTTCCAGCTCCAATTCCTATACAAAGCACACAACTTCTACCTGCAGAGCCTGGAGAAATACAACAAATTGGTGTAAAATAAAGTGACAGTGAAAGTATTCTTGCGCCAAAGTGAAAAATGCTGATTGGAAATTATGAATAATTCAGAGCAAAATGTTCACAAGTGAATAAAATGAATTCATCAAAGGCTTATCCATTGAACTGACATGCATATATCATTAGATAACAGCAGCTGCAAAATGGTCAACTCTGCTGTTATAACTTGTAGTGCATCGAAACTCCAGATTAGTTTACAGTCTTTTAATACTACTAGCCAACTGCAGCTCTAAACTTAGCATTGTTAAAACTGGATCCTGACTCAGTGTATGCCTCGTCAAGACTCTGAAATCCTCTGTGTAATTTCACTCTTTCATGCTTAATTTTAAAATAAAACTTGTTTTGGATGAAGGCTTCAGAAATTACTGCACAATGATTGGCTTGGTGCCAATTTTTGTATGGTTGTACACCTGTGAGCTGCCTTGCAAGTGTTAGAATATTAAAAGCTCTATCTTAACACATTTTATTGATTGTTTAAAGTCTACCTTCCCAGAGAAAAATAAGGCTTTGCCTTACATTAGAACATGACTACTTTCATACTCCCACTTTTTACTAATAGCCCACAACAGCATTTTTCTCAACCATCACAAGACCCAAGTAAAGGTTCAAGACTTGGAATAAGCCATTCCAAGGGTGAAGCCAATAACAAAATGCAAAGCAAAGTAGGAAGTAGTGAATGAATGATACTGTTACGAAGTTGTGTAGATTAATTGTGAATTAGAAGGCAGGAAGCTAGAATTTGTTTGTGTAAGAATAAGGAGAAGAGTGCACAGCTCCTTTAAGAGGTAAAATGCTTTTCTAATCTTAACAGATTTACAGGAAAAAATGTGTCTGTATATAGCTGAAGATGTACAACTAGTTCTGAAATTGAAACATGTATCAATTAGCTGTGTGATTGGAAACCTTAGGCTTGTTTTGATGTTTTGGCAACTAGCTGGAATCAACCAATTAATTTAAACCAAGCACTTAGTGATTGAAAGGCAATTGAACTTAAATCTGATGGTTTTGACAACCTTGGAACAATGCTATTTTAAGAAAATTGATATGTCATCCAAGGTATATAAGGAGAGGGTTTTTGAAAATCAGTGTGAGAGCAAACTGCCATTTGAGAAATAAGCATTTTACTCTCACAAGAAATCTCTAAGCTCTCTAAGAAAGCACCATCTATCCATGAAAAGGTACCTCGGCACTCCTAGCTAAGAGTCTTCACAGAGAAAACATCCCCGACAGCCAGATCAGATGAGAACAGCAGAAGAAAGGCGTGTAGACTTTGACAGACTAAGTTTCAATTTATTTTCTTATTACTTCAGTTTATGCAAGTGGGACTTGTGTTTATTGGAACAGCATACCAGTAGAATTTAGTTCAGTTAGGGAATAGTTCAGTTTATTAGTGCTTCTGTTAGTATGTTCAGTGTTAGGGTTAAATAAATAAATTGTTATTTGTTACTTATAAAGTGAATATCAAGGATTTTCTTTCATTTAACCACCCCTTCTCCATAACAGTTTAACATATGAGGCGAGGTGAGGGGAGCTTCTCTGGGGTTTTGGGTTTAATTATTAGAAGGGAACCTTTACTCCTGCTGTAACAGATTAGGGGCTTGTGTTTCAATTTTGATTATCAGAGGGGTTCAACCACCCCCTCCATAACAATACAAAGTCAGTTTCAACACAATAAGGTTTAGGAGCTTCAAGAACGGCATATAAGGTCTGTATGTGGCACAGCAAATACATGATGTGGAGATGCCAGTGTTGGACAGGGGTGGACAAAGTCAGAAGTTACACGTTAACATGCTATAGTCCAACAGGTTTATCTGAAATCACAAGCTTTCAAAGCACTGGTCCTTCGTTAAAACTTCACCTAATGAAGGAGCAGCACTCTGAAAGATTATGATTTCAAATAAACCTGTTGGACTATACCTTGGTGTTGTGTAACTTATGACAGAAAATACAGTTTAAATCAATGATATTGTATTGATAAAGATGCAAAATGATGCAACAGAAAGGTTAGCAGATTTTAGACAGCATTTGAAATCTGCAGGAGACTGAGTTTTTATCTACCATATAACCAGTGTAAATGCAAAGCCTGGAGTGGCTTGGCTCTATAACCTTTCTTTCCCTTAGCAGATAACAGGTGGTAAAACTTTTAAATGGGGGTTCTTTTAACTACAAAATGATCAGAAGTTTGTAATAAGCAAATCTTCCACGAGTGATAGCTGGGGACAAGAAATGATACAGAAACTGCAGGCAATAGCTGTCACATGATAAAATGTATATGAACCTCTTGGCTGAAGCAGAATGTGGAAGTGCAGCAGAGATTGTATATACCTTATAGAATGCAACAATGTCCGAATTAAGCTTGAGCAGCTTCTGAAACACATTTAACTGACAAGTAATTTAAGAAAAGATAAAACAGAAAATATGTCTAATGTCCTACAAGTTTACCTCAAGCATGATGTAGACCATCCTCCTCAAGTGCACTGGTCTCCAAGAATTTGGCTAGCAAAGACTTCAAATTAATTATATTAAATAAAAGAATATACATCACAAATCAGACCAGGTCGTCTGTTCTGATGTTTACAATCCAGAATTCTGTTTCTATTCTTGTTACCTATTCGCCTCAACCAGTTCTTGCGGAATCAAATTCCTAGTTCTAACCATCAAGTATTATTTTTCTTTTTATTTCTTGCTGGATTTATTCCTAATGAGTCAAAATGAATTTTAGGTTTTCAAAGAATCAGTTGAGTTGCTTTGGACATATCTTGCTTGGAGAAACCAATGTACAGCTATATATAAAAAAATGTGTGCAGTACTGTGCATTCTTAAATGAAATAAATCAAAAAAACACGAATCATTAAATATAATAGTTATACTCTCTAGATAGGTAGTTCAGCATCTTTCTCAGCAAAAAAATATTAGAACGCCACAAGCAGAAACGCTATCCATTAAATGTCTACAGTTAAGTGAAATAACTTTTAATGTAAATTTTAAACATAAAATACATCATAAACACAAAACAAAGACTTACACACTTTGTTTTTGGATTGGCCAGGCTTCAACAAGTTACAGAAGCTGGTTAACGTTGGTAGCAACTGAAATCCCAGGACTTCAGCATATGTTCAAGAGTGGGAACAGGAGCAAGAGGAGAAGGATTGGCTGAAAAAGTCTGCAGTGGTAGCAGTGGATGCTGAGGGCATTAAAAGGAAGAACAGAGACAGAGAATGACAGCAAGACGAAGAGTGACACAAGACCAAGGGGATGAGCATGGGTCAGGGTGAGGGTTTCAACACTAATGGTGGGATGGGAGTGGTAGTGCTAGTGTGGACACAGCAGGGGGAAAGAGGGGCAGCTTTTAAAATCCCTAGTGTTGGCACAGACACTGGGACTTTAAAAGTAAGAACAGAGGGGTGGAAAGAGCATCATGGAGGAACAGGGGCAATGCTGACAGGACACCAGTGTTGGGAGGAAAGGTCATATGCACAGAGGTCACTGAACTTGAACTCTGAGACAAACAATATTAAAGTGAAACTTGCCATGTTAATTACTGTATTCTTACTATTAATTTTAAAAGGAAATAGTGTTAAACAGGGACTTTACCACAGGTCACCTTTCCCACAACTCCTGCAATTAGGCAGGTGTCAAATGAAGTACTCGACATTGCTTTATTCCAAAGCACAGAAGTTGACAGAGAAACAGATAAATGTTTTTAAGAAGCCGCTTACTCAGGCTTGAAACTTGTACTTCAGTGTATGGGTTAAAACCATACAGGAGAAAATAGTTGAATGATATGCACAAACTCGATTCATGTAGAGAATGGTGCTTTGCGCTTTCTCGTTCAATGTAGGGACCACTGTGTCCCACTGGTCAGCCAGTCAAATTTTTAAGATGTTGTTCCCTCAAGATCTATTACAAAATCATCCACCATGGTTCAAAAGCGAAGAGTGATGCAATGACATTTACTGACATTCTCCCACAAATGGAAACATATTCTCCACATCTACTGTATTCAACAATTTTATAGTTTTAAGGATCTCTATCAGAACTCCCCAAAGATTTTTCTAAAGAAAGTTCTCAACATGTTCAATCTTCCCTAATAGATATAATTTCTTAGCCCAAGTAACATCCTATTAAAATACTCTGGCAGTAAATCTAATCTTTGTTTTGTGCCTGTGCTCCAAGTCTCACCTGACCAAACCTGGCCCAAAACAACCTGCCACCTAAAGTGCTTGACTTGAAATCCTGCAAAACCCATATCCAGAGGCTTTCAATTTTGAGTGTTTACTTGAACTAATTTTGAATTCTGTACCACAAAAAAACCCCCAATGTTCATGGTAGTATTTTTCATTGCTAAATTTAGTTTAGCATTCATTTCCGATCCATAATGATAATATTAATGATTTGCTCAATTTTATCCCTTTGCTCATCTATTCCATTCAATTTATCATTTACAAAGATGATTGCAATTAATTATACTCCTAGTTTACTTTCATAGGGAAATTTTACAATAAATAATTCAAGCTTAAATAATTCAAAATCCAAATAATCAATATAAACAATGAACTACTGTGAAATTATTTATTATATATTCTGCTTTTTATCTGCCCTTTGTTGCGACTCTACAGTGGTAGGTCATAAGCCTTTTTGAAATCCAAGTACCTGTATAATACATTTACTACAAAAGCCTCATCTATTCTCCAAGATAGTTAAGCACGACTTAGGCTTTTGAATCCATGTTGTCTTATTACATATTGTCTCATGATGAATGTCTGACTATTTTTGTATAGATTTTGCTAACCATCAACACTGACATTAAGCTGACTGATCTATAGCTGGCAGGATTTGTCCTACTTTCATACAAATAAGAGAGTTGGAATATTAAAGCCTCAAAGAGAAGACATGAATTAAAACACAAAGCAAACATGTAGCTACGATCTTCCAATCTTCATCCTCCTTGACACTCCCTTCAAAGCGCTCCAAATAGAACAGGCTGGATGCCTTTGCATGGACTGAAGTATTCTGGAGTGATTACTTATAGGATATGATTACTGCATGAGTCAGTGATTTTTTTTAAATGTCAAGAGTGGCTTAATAGCAAAGGGCAGAGTGGAAACACAGGAGATAAAAATTAATAAAATAATTTCATAATTGACTAGCTATTTTAGTGGCTAAACAAAAAGATTGAAGAATTGTGGAGAAATGCATTTGATTTTCTCCCATTATATTTCACAAATGTTCAGTTTACCTTAATTCTCATTTACTTTAATTTGAAACCGGGCATGCCCACAATCAGGTACGGAAAACAACCCTAAATGAATCAACACGGCATGTTCAGCGTACCAGGCCAGGATTATTATACATATTAAATTTCAGTTAATATCAAATACTCTATAAATGCAGAAACACAAGGTTTAACATCGAATTACAATCGTGCGCAATCGGTTAACTAAGTAAATAATTTCGTCAGCATCACTCCCCAGTGACCAGTTCCCCACAACTCAACAATTTAAGAGAAAACTAGAACGCCAGTTTGTAACACATTGTAATGGGCAGCACATTTCATGCGCTATTCTTGTGTTTTATATGAAATACCAGTACTGGTGTTCCATTACCACTGGACACTGATCTCAAATTCTATTTTTAACTTAAAGGAATAAAGCTGCAAATAATAGGTCAAATATCACTGCAGGGAACTCCGGAGATCAGAAATGCTCCACTTGATCACTGGACCATACAAAGTAGGCCAAAAGTTTACAAATTTTACATAAAACCCGACAGAATTTCTAACTCCAAAGCCTTGAGCAAACAAGCAGGTGCATTCCAAACTCAACGGAATAAAACAGGCTATTTCACCCCAAATCGGGGAAAAACCATGAGGAATGTCATTCCATGCCCCCACAGAAAGGTGGCACAGGAAATTCCATCCCCATTCCTAAGAAGCAAGACTGAGAATACCATCCTACGGAAACCTTCCCGATATTTTCTCCTTTCCCAGACTCAGCACCTGTCTCTCGGGGTGACTCCAGGCTTCAGCGCCGTCATGTTCCGCCCATCGCTGGGATACTGCTCCTCTCCCCCCACGCCGGTACGGCTGCTCCTCGCGGTCAGACAGCGAAGGATATGTGTCGGAATCAGAAGCCGGCGTCTGTCGCCGGGAGGCTGGTTCCTTGACGCCTGCCGACTCTATGCCCAGCACCGCTCCCAGTCGCTCGAGCGACTTCTCGATGTCTTCCAGAGTGAGCTCCATGTAACGGGCAGCCGGCTGGGGCGAAGGGGGGATAGGATCGGGGCTTTTCGGCTCATTGCCTTTAGCCGAGCTCGCGGATGTATCATCGGACTTCCTCATGGACAGGAGGGCGACCACGAAGGCGAACAAAGTCAGACACAAAGATAACATCCACACCTCATCCATGTCTGCGTCGAGTGGTCACCAGATCCACTCACTAAGCCTTCACACGTCAACGTCCCGCCACCAAGGTAGCTCGAGATGACACACGCTCCGCCTTCCGTTAGCCCCGTCCTTCTACTCTGGATGGCATCCAATCACGCACGAAGGAAACATAGTCTGTTCCACCTCTTAGCCAATTACATACTAAAGCTGCACTCCACCAATAGCACAGCAGCTAACTCAAAGGATGCAACCAACTGAATTGCGACAAAGGCACGTCAGTTAAAGGTTTGCTAGCCAATGGGATCGCACACCGCCCACACACCCAACAGAAGGTCTCGCGATTTGCTGGGAAACTGCTGATTCAAATATTACGCAGGCGCTGTGTTGACTCAATCCTTCTTTTCCCGCCAGAAGTTTGTGCTAGTTTGATCGTTGCATCAGGTAATAATAGAGATCTCACGTGGATATTATACATTTTTCTTAAAGGTTTAGTATCACCCTCCCCTACTATTGGTATATTCTTCACTGAGGTGTCCCTAGATCAACCAATTTACTCTCGAAGTTGGGAAAACTTTGAGAAACGATCACCGAGACAAAATTAGCAAACGTTGGACAACTGTGGATTAGTTTAGGGAATTTTTTTTGTAACTAATTTGATTGAGTTTGTCAATGAAGTAGCACAAACAGATGTCGTTAAAAGCAAAATACTTCGGATGCTGGAAACCTGATAAACAAATGCTGGAGAAACTAGCTCGACTGGTTGAATCTATGGAGAGCGACATACTTGACTCGGTACGTAACTGAGTTTTCTCGCCACGTGCTGCCATTATATGTTTTATAACAAGGGAATCTAATGAGGGTAGGTAGTGTAGTCGATGTGCTGGAAATAGGTTGTCAAACGACATTTTATACAGTGCCGCATCAAAGGTTTATTGTCGGAATTCAAATCCATGTAATAATAGAGGTGCAGAGTATTTCTTAAATTGTGAAAGATGGAAACTGTTGATCTCCAAAGGGATCTAGGTGTACACATTCATATGTCACTGAAAGCAGCAGACAGATACATCAAACAATTCAACTAGCAACCAAAATGTTAGCCGTTATCCCAAGCGGTTTTGGGTACAGAGCAAAGAATTATTGCTTCAATTGTATAGAGCATTAGTGAGACTGTACCTGTTGTATTGTGCGCAGTTGTTCTCTTACACAAGGATATATACCACCAAAGGATTGTTGGGACAGTCTTATCAGGCGAAATTGGAAGGGTCTGTATTCTCTGGAGTTTACAAGAGTAAGAAGATCTCATAGAAACTTACATAATCCTTAAGGGAATTATAAAAACCAAAAGAACTGCGGATGCTGTAAATCAGGAACAAAACCAGAAATTGCTGGTAAAGCTCAGCAGGTCTGGCAGCATCTGTGAACAAAAAAAATCAGAGTTAACGTTTCGGGTCCAGCGACCCTTCCTCCAAACTGTTCTGAGTTCTGAGGAAGGGTCACCGGACTTGAAACGTTAACTGTTTTTTTCTTTACAGACGCTGCCAGACCTGCTGAGCTTTTCCAGCAACTTCTGTTTTTGTTCTTAAAGGGATATACTGAGTAGATGTCGAAAGGATGTTTACCCTGCCTGTGGTACCTAGGACCAGAAGGCACAGTCTCAGACTGAAAGGCAAGCCATTTAAGACTGAGATGACATGAATCTTTGGTGCGTTCTACCCTGGAGGGCTGTGGAAATTCAGTCATTAAGTAACCTCAAGACAAAGATTGATATATTTCTAGTTGCTAATGGCATTAAGGAATATAAGAATAGCATGGAAATATGGCATTGAAGTAGATGATCAGCCATGATCTAAAATAGTGGAGCAGACTCAAAGGGTTGACAACTTCTTCTCCTATGTTCCTATATAATTCTACCATCAATGTCATCAATTATTGCCATCAATCAGGGCACACAAAATCTTCTTGATAAGCCCACCTACCCCACCTGTTTAAGCAACTAGCAACCAGTCTTCAAATATGAGCTTTAACAAAAACAGTAATTTCAGCACCTGACTGCATCACCTTCTGATACCCATGTTCAGGATGTTCAAGGTTATAGATCTGGACCTTTTATGGGAGTTGTTTGATAATGTCCCATTACAGACAATACTGCGATTAGTCAGTAGGTAAATTTGCAATTTAACAGAATATTATTAGAAAAACAACTCAATAATAGTAGTTTCCAGACTTTGGCTGCATTTACCTTCTGATGGTACTTAAGACTGGAACATTTTCTCAAAAGATGAACCCAAGGCTGCAAGTCCTGGGTAACACCAATGTACTGAACCATAGGGCAATATGACATTATGTGAGGAAATCACCACCTGGTTAACTAGCAGGTTTCTGTCTGTATCTGCACTACCCTGTGAAGGCATGATATTTGAGCTGTCCCAGTGCCAAGGAGATGACCTCAATAAATACATGCACACCATATAAGGAGACACACATTTGAAACCTATGCCATGCAAGCTGGTCACGAGTTGATGGATAGAATCATGACTAATGATACTTGCATACCAGTTGTAAAGAGACAGGGGCTGCTAGCAGCCTCGCCAGGTTAGTGAACATCATTTCTTGCAGCAACAAGAACTGCAAGAGATTAAGAAGACCATTCGGCTCATCCCAGCCAACATGTTTTATGTATATTCTTTCATTGATTATAGGTGCTGTTGGCAAGACTAACATTTGTTGCCCATTCCTTTTTGCCCTTGAGAAAGTGGTGGTGAGCTACCTTAAACTACTGCAGCCCATATGTTGCAGATGCGCACATAGTGCCGTTAGGAAAAGAGTTCCAGAATTTTAATCCAGTGACAGGGAAGGATTGGTGTTATAGTTCCAAGTCGGGATATCTTGAGTTCCAAGTCAGGATATCATGTGACTTTGAGTAAAACTTGCAGTTGGTGTTGTTCTTATGAACATACTGCCCTGTTTTTCTTGGTGGTGGAGGCTGGGTTCAGATGGAGCAATGTGAGTTGCTGCAGTGTGTTTTATATACACTTCTATCACGGTGCATTGGTGTGGAGGTAATGAATGTTTTAGGTTGCAGATGGGATCCCAATCAAAGAGGATGCTCTGTTTCAGATAATGTTAAGCTTCTTGAGTGTTGTCAGAGCCACATCTTTGCAGGAAGTTGGTGAGTATTCCATCACATTCCTGACTTGTGCCTTGTTGAGGTGGGCATGATTTGAGAGTCAGGAATGAATTAATTGTCACAGAATTTCTAGCCTCTGTCCCACTCCTACAAACATAGGAAATAGGAGCAGGTGCAGCCTGTTGTGTCTGCTCCGCCATTCAAGCATCATGACGGTTGATCAACCTCTACGCCATTCTGCACCTTCTCCCTCCACTCCGTCCCTTGGTTACATTTCTGTCTTGACATACTCAATGATTGAACCTCCACAGTCCTCAGGGTAGAGAATTCCAAAGATCTACCAACCTCCGAGGGAATCATAGTCATAAATGGCCTGGCTATCATTTAGACACAATATTTATATGGTTGATTCAGATCAGTTCTTGGTCAATGGTAACTACCAGGCTGGTGATGTGTCCGGACCATTTTAGGCAGAATTTCAGGAGGCTGGAAGTACTGATTTACTATTTTTGTTTCAATTGCCATTCTAACGCCGGCATTACCCATCCTACAAAAAAGCAAATTGCAGCCTTCCTCCAGCATAGCCTTCACTATATCTGCAGCTTTAATGGTCACAACTGCATGAATTCTTTTGCTTCAAGGCTGCCACTGGAGGCGTACGTTCAGTGACAGCACAGCAGGAAGCCAGTTTACTCTTTGTGTCCATGCCAGCTCCTCTATCAATACTCCAGTGTTCCATTCCTCTGCTTAGTCCCTAGGAGTAAGGACATGGCCACGAGTCCTTAAATTGCTGAACTCTATTAAGTCCAGAAGGCTGCAGAGTTCCCAAGTGAAAAATCCTCTTTCTGATACTAGGATTTCTTCTTTAATCATTGGTGCCATCGTATATCTTTTTTTCCATCTTGACATTTTCTGAACACTTTGTATCCTTGCATATTAAATATCTAGTTCTCACCACTTTTAGGCCAACTTTTTCATTTGTGTAATTAAACAATATTCCCATATTGCTATTAGCACTTGCAGCTCACCAACCTGATTTACATTACTTTATGGTTATGTATGGACATTGGAGTCCTCCTCCATTTCCTATATATGGTACTACTTCCTCCTGTAGTATTGTCCAACATTCTCTTACTCAATGCACATTTTCCTTCCTTTCTACTTCTATATGATGGGTACCAATCACTGTCAATTTAGTTTGAACCCTCGCCAACTGCCCTAGTCAAGCACTCCACAAGTGCATTGGTTCCAATCTTATTGAGATTGTGATGAAAAGTGTGTAATACATACCATTTTTGGAATTTGATTTGAAATCTGTGGGTTTTTAGAACTGAAAAAATTTTGGCTCTCAGATTTGGGAAAAAAAAATCATGTTAGCAGATTTGGAAAAGACATGGACCTTGAGCAAAATGGCTTCCTGCTGCGCTATTATTGAATGTATGTATCCAGTGGCAGATTTGGAAAATTGTCTCCACAGACTCGCAGCAAAGAAACTGTAGGAGTGAGTTAAAGAGTTGAGATATGTAAAATCCTCTGGACTTGAGTCTCTGTGATGGATATTGTCAGAAAACTAATTGAAACTTTGATGTATATTTTAGATCTTGCTAACTGTCTTCTACATTTAGATAAATTGGTTTGTATGGTTTAGTTTTCTTTTGTAGAATAAACTTCTAGTTAAATCTTCCACTAATCTATTTTAGTGACTAACCACTCTGTTAAGCAACTAAAGAAGAAAATAAATATATCTATCAAGTCTGGTTTCATTCTGACCATAAGACTTAAGAGCAGAATCAGACCATTTGGCCCATTGGGTATGCAATGCCACTTGATCATGGCTGATGTGTTTCTCAACCCCATTTTCCTGTCTTTTCCCTGTAACTCTTGATCTCTTTACCAAACAAGAACTTATCTATCTTTGTCTTAAGTACTTTGTCTCAATGACTTGCCCTCCTCAGCCCTGTGCAGCAATCACAGATTCATCACCCTCCAGCTGAAGAAATTCCTTCTCATCTCAGTTCCAAAGGGTTGTCCCTTCACTCTGAGGCTGTGCCTTGAGTTCTAGTCCCTACTACTAGTGGAAACATCTATTCCACATCCACTCTATCCTGGTCTCTCAGTATTCTCTAAGTTTCAATGAGATCCCTCCCTAATCCTTCTAAACTCCCAGTACGGACACATTCTTAATTTGCTCCTCAAATGACAGGCACTTCATCCCTGGGATTGATCTTGTAAACCTCTTCTCGACCCCCTTCAATGCCAGCGCGACCTTCCTTAGATTCTGGGCCCAGAACTACTCTAAATATTCCAAATGTGGTCTGACCAGAGCCTTGTACATCCTCAGCAGTACTTTTCTACTTGTGTATATGTGCCTTCCTAATTGCCAATGAACCTGTATGTTAACCCTAAGAGGATCCTGAACTATGACTCCCAAGTCTATTTGTGCTTCAGATTTCTGAATCCTTTCCCCATTTAGAAAATAGTCTATGCCGTTATTCTTCCTACCAAAGCGCATTACCTCAACTTTCCCACATTGTATTTCATCTACCACTTCTTTGCCCACTCTCCTAATCTATCCAAGTTCTTCTGCAACCTCCCCACTTTCGCAACACTACCTCTCCTTCCACTGATCTCTATGTCATCAGCAAACTTAGCAACGATGTCCTTAGTTCCTTTGTCCAGATTATTAAAGTATAACATGAATATTTGTGGTCCCAACAAGGACCCCTGTAGAACTCCACTAATTACTGACTATCACCAGAAAAGACCCCTTTAACCCCACTCTCTGCCTTCTGCCAGTCAGCTAATCCTCTATCCATGTCAGTACCTTGCCCCTAACACCTTGGGCTCTTATCTTATTTGCAACCTCCTGTGTGGCACCTAGTCAAAGCCCTTTTGGAAATCCAAATAGATCACATCCATTGATTCTCCTTTGTCAAACTTGCTCATGACCTCTTGAAAGGATTTTAACACATTTGTCAGGCATGACCTCCCTTTGATGAAGCTGCACTAACCCTGTCCTGTTTTGCCATGCATTTCCAAGTAGCTTGCAACCTCATCCTTAATCGACTCTAGCGTCTTACCAGCATCTGAGGTCAGGCTAACTGGTCTGTAATTTCCTGTCTTCTGCCTTCCTTCTTAAACAGGAATGTTACGTTAGCCATCTTCCAGTCCTCTGGGACCCTCCCTGACTCTAGTGATTCCTGAAAGATCACCACCAATGTCTCTACAGTATCCTCAGCAATCTCCTTAAGAATTCTGGGGTGTAGCCCATCTGGTCATGGTGATCTATCCGTCTTCAGACCTTTCAGTTTCACTAGTAACCTCCTTCTTAATGATGGCAGCAAAACTTCCTTTGCCTCATGACTGTCTTGAAGTTCTGTCTTCTGCTGTGAAAGCTGATACAAAGTTCTTATTCAGTTCCTCTGCCATTTTTTTTGTTCCCGATTACTACTTCTCCAGCCACATTGTACTGTTGGAAAATGTCCAGTCTTGCCTCTCTCTCTTACCTTTTAAATATCTTTTTAAAAAACTTGCAATCTTCTTTTATGGTTTACTCTCATTTTTCGTCTTCTCCCTTTTATTCCTTTTTTTTAAGTTATCCTTTGCTGGTTTTTAAAGGCTTACCAATCCTCTGGCTTCCCACTAATCTTCACTACATTGTATGCTTTTTCTTTTGCTTTTTTGCTGTCCTGACTTTACTTGTCAGCCATGGCTGCCTCCTACTCTCCTTAGTACGTTTTCTCCCCTTAATATGTTTCTTCTTCCCCCAGAAATTCCTGCCATTACTGCTCTATCATCTTCACTGCTGGGCTTCACTTCCAATTGACTCTGGCCAGTTCCTGGCTCATGTTTTTACTCAATTGTAATATTGTTATATCTGAGTCCAACGTTGTCTCCTTTAACTGTAGGATGAATTCTATCATATTATGGTCACTGCTCCTTAGAAGTTCCTTCATCTTAATCAAGTCTGCTTCATTACACATTACCAAATCCAGAATTGCCTGTTCCCTGTTGGGCTCTACCACAATCTGTTCCAAAAAACTATCTTGTGGAGATTCCATGAATTCCTTTTCTTGAGATCCACTACCAACTTGATTTTCCTAATCCATCTGCATATTGAAGTCCCCCATGATTATTATTATAGTGTCGTTCTTACATCTCCTGATTTATTTTCTTCCTCTCCATTCTGACTAGGAGGCCTTACACACATCCCACTCAGAGTCATTTCTCCTTTGCAGTTCCTCAGCTGTACCCACACAGATTCTATGCCTTCTAACTCTATATCATTTCTTGCTATCAATTTCATTTCATTTCTTACTAACAAGGCAATTCTGCCCCTCTGCTCATCTGCCTGTCTTTCGATAGGACATGTATCCTTTAGATATTTAATTCCTAGCCCTGATCCCCCTGCAGCCACATCTCTGTGGTACTGATGATATGAAACCTGCCAATTTCAATCTGTGCTGCAAGCTCATTTACCTTGTTTCTTATACTGAGCTGTTAAGTACAACACCCTTAGACCTCAATTAACTGCCCCTCTTCTCATAGATGTCCTCTCGCCTGCGCCTGAAGTTAGATTCCTGACCCTTTCCATACGATCTGTCTTTTTACTTTTCTGGAAACTTCAATAACCTCTGCTGTCACCTGGGATCATAATAAGGTGAAGACCATCCTTTGTGAATCAATGCTTTCTGCCGCAGAACTGGTTATAATACCCCAAAAGTCTGAAGTCTCGCTCCTGCATCATGCTTCAAGCCACACACTGATCTTCCCTACCTTCCCATTTCAACAGCAACATTAACCCATCAACTGCTCACCAATGCTTAAAAGAAGTGACAAATCATTATTTGCCAGAGTGAGCCAGTTCATAATATTCATGAACAACCAGCGGCATAACACAGCACTGCAATTTCTGAAGTTCTTAATTTATCCAAGATCTAAAGAATTGAGATTGAACTTTACATGCATGCCAAATTAATCCCATCCCTAACAACAGATAATAAATTCACTCAATGTCCTGCTCATTTGTGACCAAAACCACAATTCCAGTAGTAATTTGAAGACAGTCCATCAGTCTTGCACTTGTTGAACCGCAAAGGGAAGTATTTGGGAAATCAAAGCTCCTATCTACAACTTTGTATAATGACATCACTGCTAGTACACAGGACACCAGCTGTGAACTGCTATAACTTGGTCTCTTCTTGCAATTCTGAAATGCATCACAAGTGTCTGGATTGAACATGTGTCTGCTGTCCTCTGGAGCCCAGGTAGGTGCTCTCAGACTCTGGCAGAGCTCTGCCTAACAAAGAGGTTTTGTTACAAAAGTCCTGGACAAGGATGCACTCCTAATAAGGAAGGGAATTAGCCATTGGCACAGCAGCAGCCCAGGGATTACGTACAATTAATTAAAATGGCGATGAATGCTTTTTATAATGGCAATTGATCCATGTCTCCACTTTATGCCTAGGCAGCAAAGTTAAAATCTGCTCCCAAATGTAGCTTTCAGTATGTATAGTGGCATGAGGATTTTATATTTTTTTTAAACCTGCAGCTGTCATCTGATCTGAGTTTTGCATTTCCTCTGTTGGCAGTCTCTCAATGAATTCCAACATTACTTCTGCCTCTCTATGTCTTTCTCTCACTCTTCCCCTCCTCTTGCTGTTTTTCTGTCTTGCTCTTTTCCTTGCTCTATACAGCTTCGCGCGCTCTATACAGCTTTGCACACACTCACAGCCTCTCTTTCCTGCACACTGTCTCTACCTGTTTGCTGTCTGTGCCTGATTCAGAATTTCTTTTTATTCACTCATGGGATATAGACATCGCTAGTTGGCTAGCATTTTATTGCCTGTTCCTTGTTGCAGTGGAGAACTGCTTTCTTAAACTGCTGCAGTCCTTGTCCTGTAGGTAGACCCACAATGTCTTCATGGAGGGAAATCCAGGACCTTTTGACCTAGCGACAGTGGAGGAACAGCGATTATATGAGTTGCTTGGAGCAGAATTTGCAGGTGATGGTGTTCCCAGTATCTGCTGCCCTTGTCCTTCTAGGTGGAAGTGGTCGTGGGTTTGGAAAGTTCTGTTTAAGGATCTCTGGTGAATTTCTGCAATGCAACTTGTGGATGGTATACACTACTGCTACTGGAGCATCGGTGGTGGAGGGAGTGGATGATTGTGGATTTGGTGCCAATCAAGGGGGCTGCTTTGTCCTGATAGGTGTCTTAAATGTTGTTGCAGCTGCACCCATCCAGGCAAATGGGGAGTATTCGATCACACTCCTGATTGGTGCCTTGTAGATGGTAACAGGCTTTAGGGAGTCAGGAGGTGCGTTACTTGCAGCATTCCTAACCTTTGACCTGCTCTTGTAGCCACTGTTTATATGGCAAGTCCAGTTGAGTTTCTGTTAAAAGGTAACCCCCAGGATGTTGATAGTGGGGTGATTCAGTGACGGTAACACCACTGAATGTCAAGGAGCAGTAGTTAGCTTGCTTCTTATTTGAGATGGTCATTGCCTGGCATAAGTGTGATGTGAATGTTAGCGCAGGCCTCAATATTGTCCAGATCTTGTTGCATTTGAACGTGGGCTGCTTCAGTCTCTGAGGAGTGGCGAATGGTGCTAATCATTGTGTAATCATCGGCAAATATCCCCACCTCTGACTTTAGAATGGAGGGAAAGTTATTGACTTGATTTGATTTGATTTGATTGTAGTCACATGTACCTAAGTACAGTGAAAAGCTTTGTTTTGTGAGCTGTACAGGCAGATCATAGCAAGCAAGGATGTACAGATCACAGGGCACTTAGAGTGAGGCATACAATATTATGGCTACACAGGAGGTGCACAATCAAGATGAACATTAGCAAGATCAACATTATTTGAAATTAGAGAGATCCATTCAGCAGCCTAATAACAGCAGGGAAGAAGCTGTTTTTGAACCTAAATGGTGCATATGTTCAAACTTCTCTATCTTCTGCCTGACAGAAGAGGCTGGAAGAGAGCATTACTGGGGTGGGAGGGTCTTTGATGTTGGCAGCCTTTCCTCAGGAACGAGAAGTGTAAATGGAGTCCAAGGATGGTATGTTACCTTCCGTGACGGCCTAGGCTGTGCACCCAATTTTCAGTAGTTTCTTATGGTCCTGGGCAGCGCAGTTGCCATACAAGGCCATGATGCACCCAGAGAGAATGCTTTCTGTGGTGCATCAATGAAAGTTGGTAAGGGTCCTTGTAGGCAGGCCAAAATTCCGAAGCCGCCTGAGGAAGAAAGGCATTGTTGTGCCTTTTTGACCATTGCATTTATGTGGGAGGTCCAGGATAGATTGTTGGTTATCGTCACTCCAAAGAACTTGACGTTCTCGACCTTCTCCACCCCAACCCTGTTGATGTAGATTGTGGTGTGTCCTCCTTTCTTTATGTCAATAATCAGTTCTTTTGTTTTACCGACATTGAGAGAGAGATTATGATCATTGCACTATGACGCCGAGCACTCTATCTCCATCCTCTATTCTGACTCATCATTGTTTGATATCCTGCCTATGATGGTGGTGTTGTCAGCAAACTTGTAGAGAGCATTTATACGGAATTTGGCTACTCAGTTGTGGGTGTACAGGGAGTACAGTAATGGGCTGAGAACGCATTCTTATGGGATGTGAGTGTTGAGGATTATTGTGGATGAGGTGCTGTTGTCAGTCATCACTGATTGCAATCTGTGGTTCAGGAACTTGAGGATCCAGTTGCAGAGGGCAGAGCCAAAACCTAGATCTCAGAGTTTTGAGATTAGTCTGCTAGCGATTATGATGTTGAAGATGACTGAAGATGGTTGGGCCTAGGAAACGACCCTGACGAACTCCAGAGATGTTCTGGAGCTAAGATGACTGATCTCCAACAATCACAACCATTTTACTATGTGCTAACTATGACTCCAACAGTCAAAGACTTTGCCCCCGATTCCCTTTAATTCCAGGTCTGCTAGGGCTCCTTGATGCCACATTTGGATGTAGCCATGATGTCAAGAGCTGTCACTCCCACCTCACCTCTGGAATTCAGTACTTTTGTACATGTTTTAATCAAGGCTGTTATGAGGTCAGGAGCTGAGTGGCCCAGGTGGATCCCAAACTGGGGGTCAGTGAGCAAATCATTGCTGAACAGGTGCCATTTGCACTGTCAATGACACCTCTCATCACTTTACTGATAAGAGAGTCGACTGCTGGGGCGATAATTGATCGGGTTGGATTTCTCTTCCTTTTTGTGTACAAGACATAACTGGGTAACTTTCCACATTGTTGGGTAGATACCAGTATTGTAACTGTATTGGAACATCTTGGCTAGGGGAGCGGCAGGTTCTGGAACACAAGTCTTCACTTCTAATACGAGAATATCATCAGGGCTCATAGATTTTTCAGTATCCAGTGCCTCCAACCATTTCTTGATACCACGTGAAATGAATCAGTTAGCTGAAGACTGGCACCTGTGATGGTGGGAACCACTGGAGGAGGCTGAGATGGATCATCCACTTGACACTTCTGGGACTACATGTGGCAGGACTGCAGAGCTTCGATCTGATCCATTGGTTGTGGGAACACTTAGATCTGTTTGTCACTTCATGCTTATAATGTTTGGCACGTAGGTAGTTCAGTTGGGTAGTCCAGGTTGACATTTTACAGTATGTCTGGTGCTGCTCCTGACAGCTCTCCTGCCCTCTCCCTTGAGTCAGGCTTGGTGATAATGGTTGAGTGGGGAATATGCCGGGCCATGAAGTTGCAGATTACGTTGGAGGACAATTTTGCTGTTGTTGATGGCCCACAGCACTTCATGAATATCCAGTCTTGAGTTGCTAGATTTGTTTGAAGTCTGTCCCATTTAGCACAATCATAATGACACAGAATATAATGGAGAGTATTCTCACTGTGAAGGTGGGACTTTGTCTCCACAAGGACAATGCGGTGTTCACTCTTACCAAAACTGTCATGGACAGATGCATCGGCATTCCCTCTTGTTGACTTCCTCACCACCTGCCACAGATCCAGTCCTGCAGCTATTTCCTTCAGGACTAGACCCACTGCTGAACCACTCTTGGTGGTGGACATTGAAATCCTCCAACCAGAATACAATCTGTATCCTTGCCACCCTTAGTGCTTCCAACAAGTGCTGTTCAGCATGGAGGAGCACTGATTCATCAGCTGAAGGAGGACAGTATGTGGTAATCAGGATATTTCCTTGCTCCTGTTTAACCTGAAGCCATAAGACTTCATGAGGTCCAGAGTCAACTTGAAGACTCACGGGGCAATTCCCTCCTAATTGTATACCACTGTGCCGCCACCTCTGCTGGGACTGTCCTGACGGTGGGACAGGACATATCCAGGGATGGTGATGGTGGTGTCTGGGGCATGCCCCCAGACATTAGTAAGGAGGACTTTGCTGTTTTTTTGTCATTTTCATTTCTGCTGTCGAGCTTGATGCCAGGTGTCCCATCTGTTTTCATTTCTTTGTTGAAACTTTGTAGTGATTGATCCAACTTGAGTGGCTTGCTAGGCCATTTCAAAGGACAGTTGAATGTCAATCACATTATTGTGACTCTGGAGTCACATGTAGGCCAGATCAGGTGAGGAAAGCGGATTTCCCTGAGGACTTTAGTGAGGCAGATGGGATTTTCGGCAATCGACAATGGTTTCATGGCCATTAGTAGATTCTTAATTTCAGATTTTTTTTTAATTGAACTGGGATTCCACGATCTGCCATGTGGAATTCAAACCCAATTATTAATCCCCCAGATTAATATTCTAATGAAAATACCACTAGCCCATCACCTCCCCTATTCGCCATCATGCTGCCACCAAATCAAAAAGACTTTCTATCTATCAAACAGATGAGCAATATGATGTATAAATTTCAGTTCTGTGTGATTCCAGGTATCTTTTATGTCCCAAAAACTGATGGAGGATATCAAACAACATTTGACTATTCACAACAAGCAAAGTACTGACCGTCTTGAACCAGACCCTGGTTTCAAAGCTTGCAAAGTGTCCAACATTAAATATGATTTTGTAATTGGACTGTATTTGCTGAATAATCTTAGGTGCAAATAATTATGTTGATAACCAATTTAGGATTGTAAATTTGGCTCATAGCATACTGGAAGCCACATAGGGCCCTGTTTTTTGCAGACAAAATTGTTGTTTTAGGGGTTCATGATCACAGTTGACAATTTGTAAGTCATTTTCTAATAGTTTATTGAGTTTTTTAAGAAACAGCAGATTATGTATGATACATTGGTTAATTAGATAAAGAGAATATACATTTGGGGATGGTTTACTGATATCAGAGGGCAGACAAGCTGTCGAAGTGGAATGTGTTGGTCTTGTTAAAGTTGTGGGGCAGCATCCAGCTCTCTAGCCGAGGTGTTAGGAAACTATTCCCTCCAGTCATCTTCCTGTCCTTCTGGTCGTCTTCCCTGTCCGTAGTGAAAACTGCTGTCCACACTGTTTGCTTGATGAGAACTGCTCTGTGAGAGAAACTCCCCTCTGCCGTGAGTCTACTCTATTCTTGCTGTCTGCACGGATCTTCCGGTGTGGATTTGACTGAGCTCTGGCACGGTTATTTCAGCGCAGAGTCTGGCTCCTTGACTCTCTTGGTCACTGCATGGCTTTTCTAGCACGGATTTGGCTTCTCTAACTTGCTTGGCTGCAGTGTGGAATTGGCCTAGCCCCTGTGGGCTTCCAACCACACGCCCCCCCCATCCCCCTTGCCTCTTACCCTCACAATTTCTCAGGGAAGCTTACTTTCCCTGTGTCAATTGTCTCAACCCTTTTGACCAGTGGCCATAGCACAGCCAGTCATGATGTTGGATGATTGTCATCCCCTTACCTGCCCACATCTGGGGTTAGTTTTCATTCCTTCTAAGCTTATTTCAAAAATAACATATTAATAATAGGATGTGGCGCCAGACGAATTGTGATGTTAAATTTGGGCATCATGACCTCTCTTCTTGCGTAATTTTTCCCTTTGTTTTCATATGCTAGAATTTTGGAAAATTAACTACTGCTGTAATAGACATTAAATGGAATCTCATGCTACGTAGTAAATACTATGAAAATTCAGTTTTTTGCAGAACCTCAAGATTCAACAAAACAAACGTATATGCATTGCGCCTGTTTCAACAAATGGCTGTCGCCTATTTTGAGTTGGTTCATTTCTCAGGCAATGTCCCTAAACAATCAGAGTCCATTTGCCAACCAATCGGTATTCTCCTCTCATGTATTATAAATGCGGTTTTCACCTTGTATTGCCTATCTTGAGAACTGTTCTGATGGGCGCAAGATAAAAAGCTCTGACAAAATGTGTCCTTTTCAGCAATCCTCAAATTACGTTTGGTTTTTCTTTCAGTTAACATGACTGAGAAACTGATTATGATTCCCGAATTAAAATTCCCTGTGGTGCAATACCACTAGAATCACCTTGAGTATCAGAGAGTATCATTGTCTGCTGTTGGTTTGCAGACTGGTATATTCCAAGGTCCATTGCTACATGCTGAGGTCCGCACTAAAGTTTGAGGCAGCTGCTGCTAAGGCACAGTGGGGAAAGACCACTGTTTGAAGTCTTCCTGCTGAAGATAAATGGGCTGTCTGTTCAGTTATTGGACCCTCCTAGTGCTTCAAATATATGTAAATATTAATATGAGAGGTCTTTGGTTTTTTTTGGATAGAGTCAAAGTCCAATGTTTTGTTTATTTATTTAACATGCAACTTTACAGAACTGAACTTCTTTTGTGACAATGTATATATACAGAGATTTTTTATGAATAAAGTATCATTTTGAAATTTTAAAAAAAACTGTTGGTTGTATGTTGTTCTGGAAGATCAGCATGGAATCCTGCGTGATGGGGCTGCTCAGGATGAACAAAACCCACTGCATCTTTCTCCAGACTACCTTTGCAAAGGAAAATTCCAGAAGGAGATGTGTGACAGTCTCAAAGCTGCTGTGGGTGGGGTGGGGATGGTGAGGGCAGCATGTGGTGGCACAGACTGACCAGTCATACAAGAAGGATCTTCGCAACACCGGCGACAGGTAGAACCTCAGTATGTAGCAACATCTAGTGTTTGTGTACTGGGGGTCTATGTACGACTTGATGCAGCCACACAGAAAGGTGACCATCAGTATGAAGGTGGCGTTGGGTACATTCTTCTCCCCCCTTATCCAGAGCTTTGTACATGGCGTCCCTGCAGACTAGTCTATTTTAGATCTCCAGTTGAAGTGGAAGATGGCTGCTCAGATGACTGCAGTGGCTTAGGTTCTGGGAATGGACCAGACCCATGCCATGTACAATAAAGAGAGAATATCTCACACCTGATGACCAGGTTTTAACCCGCAAATGAGAGAGAGAAATGCTCCCAAAAACCCATTTTCAGCCTCACCTTTACAATATGCTCCTCCCAAGTTTTTCCCAAGCCCTGGTCCCTCCAAACCATATGCCCAGCACCTTCAGGTAATTTGTCCTGAGTCCTGGCTCCAGAGGCCAGTTCGAACTGATCGCAGGTGCTCATGCGTTTGCACAATGATAGCAGATTTGAGCAGAAAATAATGGCGTCAGCCATCAGAGGCTTTGACCTGCAGACCTTCGCTGACTGGAGAAGTCACCCCTTTCAGGTTTGCATCTTTCCTGATGGATTCGGCAAAAGCTCTATGCAACATACAATCAACTGTAGACTTTCTTTTCAAATTTCAAAAATGTACTTTAATCATAAAAAAACTTAATATATGTATATATATATATAATACAATGGCACAGATGTAGTTTGGTTCCGTACAGCAGCATATCAATTAAATAAACAAACATTGGAGTTTGACTTTATTCAAACAAACCAAGGGCATCTCTTACTTGAACCAGACTACATTTACATGCATTTGAGGAACCAGGAGGGTATGATAACTGCATTTCATCTCCCCGTTGTAGAGGACACCACATTGTGAGCAGTGAATACAGAAGACTACATTGAGTTAAGTGCATGTAAATCGCTGCTTCACATGAAAGATGTGTATGGGGCCTTGGATAGTAAGGAGGGAGGAAGTAAATAGGTAGGTGTTACATGTTCTGCAATTGCATGGGAAGGTGATGTGGGGAGGTGTTGGGAGTGGACCACAGAGTTCCTGAGGGAACAGCTTTTGTGGAAGGCTGACAAGGGCAAAGAGAGGCATTAGTGTCTAGTGGTGACATCCTATTGGAGGTGGTGGAAATGGTACATAATAATCCTTTGGATGTGGATGCTGGTATGGTGGTAAGTCTTGGGAGGGAAGAGAAGAGCTGAGGGCCAAAGTACGGGAGATGTTCAGACATGTCTGAGAGCTCTGTCAACCATGGTAGGAGCAGTCCTCAGTTGAAAAGAAGGGGAACATTTTGGATGCCCACTTGTAGAAGCTGGCATCATCGGAACAGATGCGATGGAGACAAAAACTGGGAGAATGAAATGGAGTCTTTACAGGAAGCAGCGTGTGAGGATGTATTATCCAAGTAACTGGGAATCAGTGGGTTTATGGTGGATTTTAATTTACTGTTGATGAGGGTTGGGATGGATTATAGCAAGTGGGGAAGACATTGCAAATAATCGTGAGAGTCTTGGTAGGAGGTATGTACAATAACTGAGCTAAGGTGAGTGTGAGATATATTGGAGAGAAAATGGTGGAACTTAGCTTGATGGACTGGGGAAGGACATCGATCTTCTTCCTACAGTGCTTGGATTTCATCCAGTCAGCTGAGACTGCTTTAACCCAGGTGGCAGCTTCGAGTACGTTTGGATGGAGTTTAATTTAGATAAATGTGAGGTGTTGCATTTTGGTAAAGCAAACCAGGGCAGGACATATTCAGTTAATGATAGGGCCCTGGGGAGTGTCGCCGAACCAAGAGACCTAGGAGTGTAGGTGCATAGTTCCTTGAAATTGGAGTCACAGGTAGATGGTAGCAAGGAAGGCATTTGGCACTCTTGCCTTCATTGGTTAGTGCATTGAGTATAGGAGTTGGGACATCATGTAGTAGCTATATGGGACATTGGTGAGGCCACTTTTAGAGTACTGCTTTCAATTCTGGTTTCCCTGCTATAGGAAAAATACTGTTAAACTTGATAAGGTTCAGAAGAAAATTTCCAAGGATGTTGCTGGGACTTGGGAGAGTTTGAACTGTAGGGAGAGGCTGAATAGGCTGGGGCTTTTTTCCTTGAAGTGTCGGATATGAGAGGTGGCCCATTAGAGGTTTGTAAAATCATGAGGGGCATGGATAGGATAAATAGTCAAGGTATTTTCCCCAGGATAGGGGAGGCCAAAACTAGAGGGCGTAGGGGTTTAAGGTGAGAGGGGAAAGATTTAAAAGGGACCTATGGGGGAACTTCTTTACGCAGGGTGTGGTTTGTATATGGAATGAGCTGCCAGAGGAGGTTGTTAAGGTGGATACAATTACAACATTTAAAAGGCATTTGGGTTCGTACATGAATAGGAAGGGTTTAGAAGGATATGGGCCAAATGCTGGCAAAGGGGATTAGATGAGTTTAGGATATCTGGTTGACGTGGACGAGATGGACCAAAGGGTCTATTTCCATGCTGTACAATTCTGTGACTCTAAATATCTGGTGTCACTCTAAATATTCGGGACACTGATTTCCCTCTGTCCATGCATGCAGAGCAGCTCTGGACTGACGGTGCTTCTCTGGGTACACACATTTTAAAGATGACATCTGTGTAATATTTGTAAATTCTGAGAAATATCCTGAGTAGTGAGTTGTTGTGGGAACAGTGCATAGTAAGGTGGAAGTGGAACGAAATTTGAGAAACATCATGGACTGGGTAGGTGGTAAATGAGATAAGTTTGGTAATATATGGTGAAAGAACTCACAGTGACAGACCCTCCAGAAAACCCGACGCATCTTAGACTTGGCCAAAAAAAAGTAAGATTCAGTCCACTGTTTCTAAATTTTCAGATGACTCCAAATTTTGATGACGGCCAGTACTGAGGAAGACTCTAATAAATTATAGCAGGACATCAATAAATTTGCAGAATGTGTTAATAATTTAGGATTTTGGAAGTGGTTCAGAAGAGATTCACTAGCTTGATACCAGGAATGAGCAATGTGTCTTACGTAGAAAGACTGGACTGTGGGCCAGGCTTGGTTTCAGTGGAGTTTAGAAGAGTGAGGGGTGATTTTATTTGAAGTTTATAAAATCCTGATCTTGACGAGTTAAATGTGGAAAGGATATTTCCTCTCATGACGGAGTCAGGAACAAGGGAACAGTTTTAAAATTAGGGATCGCCTTTTAGGACAGAAATGTGGGGACATTTTTTCTTTCAGGGCTTTGCAACTTTGGAACTTTCTACCTCCTAAGGCTGTGGAAGGAGCATTATTTAATATTTCTATGTTAATGTGACAGAACCTTCTGTTGCAAGTGGCAATGGTGAGGGAGGACCCTTAGCAGAAGAGCACAAACAGTTGTGCTGGGACCTCCAGCTGTAGGTGGCAATATAGAATTCAATATAGTGTTGTATAACCTCCGTAACCTTAGAATTTTCTCTCGGAATAAAACCAAATGACTTCTGTTTTAAAGGAGCCAATGTAATCATTGAGTTACACTCAATCTGTATCATGGTTTACTTAGACAATACTTACAAGTATTGTATGCAGTTCTAGTTGCCATATTATAAAATCATGATCCTCACTCCTTGTCATAATGACCTCGACAAAACATGCAAACACTTAAAAGCCCAGACTCAGCATTGAATGGCTTCACAAGCTCAAGGGCAATGCAGGCTGTGACAATCACGACTGAATTCAGCGGCAGGAGTGGTGAGAGCGTGAGCCGGGGGCAGCAGGGTAAGTGAACTAATATATTCGGGTAGTGGTTAAACCCAAAACACTACACGTGTAGTATCTCCCACCCATCCTCTGCCTCTAACCGAAAAAGAAGACTGTATGGAGAGTCGGTAAGGTAAGCTTCATTTTTTTCTTTTTATCTCTTTGGCAATCTAGTGTAGAGGGGATAGAAGCTAGGGGAGTTGCATGCTCCTCTTGTAGGATGTGGGAGGTAAGGGTCACGACTAGTGTCCCCTCTGACGTCACCTGCGAGAAGTGCACCCAACTCTGGCTCCTCACAGACCGTGTTAGGGAACTGGAGCTGGAGCTGGATGAACTCCGGATCATTCGGGAGGCAGAGGGGGTGATAGATAGGTGTTATAGGGAGGTTGTCACACCCAAGTTACAGGATAAATGTAGCTGGGTGACCGTCAGGAAAGGGAAAGGGAATAGGCAGACAATGCAGGGATTCCCTGTGGCCATTCCCCTCAATAATAAGTATACTGCTTCAGATACTGTTGGGGGGGACAGCCTACCAGGGGAAAGCCATAGCAGCCAGGTCTCTGGCACTGAGTCTGGCTCTGTGGCTCAGAAGGGAATGGGGGAGAATAGGAAAGCGATAGTGATAGGAGATTCAATGGTAAGAGGAGCAGACAGGAGATTCTGTGGTCCTGTGCAAGGCTCCTGGATGGTATGTTGCCTCCCGGGTGCCAGCGTCAGGGATGTCTCGGGTCTACAGGATTCTTACGGGGGAGGGTGAGCAGCCAGAAGTCGTGGTACACATCGGTACCAATGACATAACTAGGAAAAGGGATGAGGTCCTGAAAAGTGAATACAGGGAGTTAGGTTGGAAGCTAAAAGGCAGGACGAGCAGAGTAATCTCAGGATTACTACCAGTGCCATGGGCTAGTGAGGCTAGGAATAGAGAGCGAGTGCAGCTAAACACGTGGCTACAGAGCTGGTGTAGGAGGGAGGGCTTCAGGTATGTGGATCATTAGGATACCTTCTGGGGAAGGTGGGACCTGTACAAGAAGGATGGGTAGCACCTGAACTGGAGAGGCACCAATATCCTGGGTGGGAGGTTTGCTAGAGCTGTTCGGGAGGGTTTAAATTAATTTGGCAGGGGGATGGGAACCGGAGCTATGGATCAGAGGATGGGACAGCTGGTGTACAGGCAGATACAGTATGCAGAGAGTCTGTGAGGAAGGATAGACAGTTGATAGAGCAAAGTTGCAATCAGTGTGACGGGTTGAAGTGTGTCTATTTTAACGCAAGAAGTGTCAGGAATAAGGGTGACAAACTTAGAGCATGGATCAGTACTTGGAGCTAAGATGTTGTGGCCATTACGGAGACTTGGATAACACAGGGGCAGGAATGGTTGTTGGATGTTCTGGGGTTTAGATGTTTCAAAAGAAATAGGGAGGGAGGTAAAAGAGGTGGGGGAGTGGCATTGCTAATCAGGAATGGTATCACGGCTGCAGAAAGGGAGGTCGTCGAGGATGGTTTGTATACTGAGTTAGTATGGGTGGAAGTCAGAAACAACAGGAAAGGAGAAGTCACTTCTTTGGGAGTTTTCTATAGACCCCCCAATAGGAACAGAGACACTGATGAACAGATTGGGAGGCAGATTTTGGAAAGGTGCAGAAATAATAGGGTTGTTGCCATGGGTGACTTCAACTTCCCTAATATCGACAGGAACCTTCTAAGTGCAAGTAGTTTGGATGGAGCAGATTTTGTCAGGTGTGTCCAGGAAGGATTTCTGACTCAATATGTAGATAGGCCGACTAGAGGGGAGGCCATATTGGATTTAGTGCTTGGCAACGAACCAGGCCAAATGTCAGATCTCTTGGTGGGAGAGCATTTCTGTGATAGTGATCGCAACTCCCTGACCTTTACTATAGCCATGGAGAGGGATAGGAGCAGACGGTATGGGAAAGGACTTAATTGGGGGAGGGGGAATTATCATGCTATTAGGCAAGAACTGCAGAGCATAAATTGGGAACAGATGTTCTCAGGGAAATGCACAACAGAAATGTGGAGGTTGTTTAGGGAACACTTGCTACGAGTTCTGGATAGGTTTGTCCCACTGAGGCAAGGAAGGGATGGTAAGGTGAAGGAACCTTGGATGACAAGACATGTGGAACATCTAGTCAAGAGCAAGAAGGAAGATTACTTAAGGTTGAGGAAGCAAGGATCGGACAGGGCTCTGGAGGGCTACAAGGTAGCCAGGAAGGAACTGAAGAATGGATTTAGGAGGGCTAGAATAGGGTATGAAAAAGCCTTGGCGGGTAGGATTACGGAAAACCCCAAGGCATTCTATACTTATGTAAGGAACATGAGGATGGCCAGAGAGAGGGTAGGACTGATCAGGGATAGTGGAGGGAACTTGTGCCTGGAGTTGGAGGAGGTAGGGGAGGTCCTTAATGAATACTTTGCTTCAGTATTCACCAGCGAGAGAGACCTTGTAGTTTGTGAGGACAGCGTGAAACAGGCTGATATGCTCGAACAGGTGATGTTAGGAAGGAGGATGTGCTAGAAATTTTGAAAAACATGAGGATAGATAAGTCCCCTGGGCCTGACAGGATATACTCAAGGTCACAACGGTAAGCAAGGGAAGAGATTGCTGCGCCGTTGGCGATGACCTTTGCGTCCTCGTGGTCCACTGGAGTAGTACCAGATGATTGGAGGGTGGCAAATGTTATTCCGTTGTTCAAGAAGGGGAATAGGGATAATTCTTGGAATTACAGACCAGTCAGTCTTACTTCTGTGGTGGGCAAAGTATTGGAGAGGATTCTGAGATATAGTATTTTATGATTATTTGGAAAAGCACTATTTGATTAGAAATAGTTAGCATGGCTTTGTGAGGGGCAGGTCATGCCTCACAAGCCTTACTGAATTCTTTGAGGATGTGACAAAACACATTGATGAAGATCAAGCAGTGGATGTGGTGAATATGGATTTTAGCAAGGGATTTGATAAGGTTCCCCATGGTAGGCTCATTCAGAAAGTAAGGAGGCATGGGATTCAGGGAAATTTGGCTGTCTGGATACAGAATTGGCTGTCCAATAGAAGACAGAGGTTGGTAGTAGATGGAAAGTATTCAGCTTGGACCTCGGTGACTGGTGGTGTTCTGTTTTGGGACTTCTCCTCTTTGTGATCTTTATAAATGATTTGGATAAGAAAGTGGAAAGGTGCATTAGTAAGTTTGCTGATGACATGAAGTTTGATGGAGTTGTGGATAGTGTGGAGGGCTGTTGTAGGTTGCAACAGGACATTGGCAGGATGCACAGCTGGGCAAAGAAGTGGCAGATGGAATTCAACCCGGAAAAGTGTGAAGTGATTCATTTTGGATGGTTGAATTTGAATGCAGAATACAGTGTTAATGGCAGGATTCTTGGCAGTGTGGAGGAACAGAGGGATCTTGGGGTTCACAACCATAGATCCTTCAAAGTTGCTACCCGAGTTGATAGGGTTGTTAAGAAGGCATATGGTGTGTTGGCTTTCATTGGCAGGGGAATTGAGTTTCAGAGCCGCGAGTTTATGCTACAGCTCTATAAAACCCTGGTTAGACTACACTTGGAATATTGTATTCAGTTCTGGTTGCCTCATTATAGGAAGGATGTGGAAGCTTTCGAGAGGGTGCAGAGGAGATTTACCAGGATGCTGCCTGAACTGGAGGGCAGGTCTTATGAGGAAAGGTTGAGAGAGCTAGGGCTTTTTTCATTGGAGTGAAGAAGGATGAGAGGTGACTTGATAGAGGGGTACAGGATATGAGAGGCATAGATAGAGTGGATAGCCAGAGACTTTTTCCCAGGGCGGAAATGACTATTATGAGGGGCCATAATTTTAAGGTGATTGGAGGAAGGGAGATGTCAGAGGTAGGTTCTTTACACAGAGAGTGGTGGGTGTGTGAAATGCGCTGCCGGCAGTGGTAGTGGAGTCAGATACATTAGGGACATTCAAGCGACTCTTGGATAGGCACATGGATGATAGCAAAATGTAGGGTATGCAGGTTAGTTTGATCTTAGAGTAGGATAATAGGTCAGCACAACATCATGGGCCAAAGGGCCTGTACTGTACTGTACTGTTCGATGTTCTATGTACTGCTGAGCTCCCGGCTTCTGATTGACCAGCAACTTTAAGGCAAGTCTTCCTATATGTGAGGAGTGAAATTCTGTCACCAGTTTATTAATTGCCAGTTGCTGTTTACATGGTTGCAGATCACTATTCTCCCTCAAGATGGCTCCCCACCCAACTTTTTACCCCAGTATACTGAAAAATCCAGCCCAATGCTTCCTCTAATGGAGAAGAGCAAAGTAGAAACTATTAATATAACAGAGTCACCAAGAAATCAAATGGGAATTCAGTAGAAACTTTATACCCAGATAGATGAGAATGTGAAATTCACTGTCATGGATTATTGAAGCAAATAGCAAAGATAGATTTAATGGATGCTAGATAAGCATATAAGGGAGAAGGAAATACAGGGTCACAATTATATTTTTAAAAAAGCAAAGATGGGAGGAAGCACAAGTGTAGGATAGATGGTGGCGGACTGGCAGGGCTGAATGACCTTCTTATGTACAATATATCTACTGCGATCCTATGCGGCCTCAGTGTGACTTTCAGCTGGGTGTGTGTGTGTGTGTGTGTGTGTGTGTGTGTGTGTGTGTGTGTGTGTGTGTGTGTGTGTGTGTGTGTGTGTGTTGAGAGGTGGTGGTGGAGTTCACAAAGTTTCTGATTGCTTTATGTTGGGATGGGAAGAGGGAGCTGTTTGCTGTGAGTGGGGAGCAAGAGAGGTGTGGATCGTACAATATCAGGCGAGTGGGGTTAATCACAGTAGTGAAGGGAACTGAGTTGATCATCGTGTTTTAGGGTAAGATGAGAAGCTGATTATTGTATGCATAAATGGGGAGAGGGGCTTCACTGAGTCTTCTGCCACAAGGGAATATAGTGAGCTTGCCCGAACCTACATAAATATATGAAATAACATTTTTACTTTAAATCATAGAATTCCATATTTACATTATGTATAAATATATTGATGTTTAAACAAACTTTATTGTTTATTTCCAGAATCAACTTTTATTTTGCTGGCATCTAGTGTCATGTTAATTTTTAAGTATTAAAGTGGGATCACATTGGAAAGTTGATTGGGAAGCAGTTATGTATATCTAATTTTATGCCTCATATTTTAGGAGTAATACTTTTAGTTTGGGAATGGACATTTTTAAAAGTTGAGATAAATTAAAAACCTTTAATATGAAATGTGTTAAATAGGCTAAAGTCATTGAAAATCAAATAAGGCTTATATGTCTAGTTTATAAGATCAGAGTTGGAAGTAAGAAGTCTTTAAACAATAGTCTGCCTCTCTGGCCTCTGGTGGACATATTGTCCCGGTAAGGGATTTAAGTTAGAGTTGTAGAGACGTATAGCATGGAAACAGACCTTTTGGTTCAACCAGATATCCTGGATAAATCTAGTCCCATTTGCCAGCATTTGGCTCATATTCCTCTAAACCCTTCATATTCTTATACCCATCCAGATGACTTTTAAATGTTGTAATTGTACCAGCCTCCACCACTTCCTGTGGCAGTTCATTCCATACATGCACCACCCTCTGTGTGAAAAAGTTGCCCCTCAGGTCCCTCTTTAAGTCTTTCTTCTTTCACCCTAAACCCTTATGCCCTCTAGGTTTAGACTCCCTTATCCTGGGGAAATACCGACTGTTTACCCTATCTATGCCTTTCATGATTTTATAAACCTCTATAATGTCACCCCTCAGCCTGTGACACTCCAGCGAAAATAGCCCCAGTGTATTCAGCCTCTCCCTATAGTTCCAACCCTGGCAACATCCTTGCAAATCTTTTCTGAACCCTTTCAAGTTTCACAACATCCTTCCTATAGCAGGGAGACCAGAACTGCACATGGTATGCCAAAAGCAGCCTAAGCAGTGTCCTGAACAGTCACAATATGACCTCCCAACTCTATACTGAGTGCACTGATCAATTAAAGCAAGTGTACCAAATGCCTTCTTCACTACCCTGTCTACCTGTGACTCTATTTTCCAGGAACTATGAACCTGCACTCCAAGGTACCTCTTTGTTCAGCAACACTCCCCAGGATCTTACCATTAAGTGTATAAGTCCTACCCTGATTTGCCTTTCCAAAATGCAGCGCCTCACATTAGTCTATTATTAACATAGTTCTCAGAACAAAGGGAAAGTTCGGAAAGTAGGGATAATTATTTTAAGTCTCCATCTGGGATATTCTAGGTGTGCCATGTTGCTGTAGCAATAGCTTACAAGGTTTTATTTATTGGGTATTTTTCTATGTGATTTCTCACAAAAACAGGCAGTCAACTTGGGAGCTGCTTCAAAACAAAGAGGGAATCTGCCAGGAAGTCTAAAACAGCAATGGAACCGGTAGGAGAGGGTTATAAGAAACCGAGGATGTTTCCTGATTTGAAATCACTACACAAGAATGCATTGAAGCCAAAGGGGGAGTCCACAATTGACATGTGTTGAAGGACAGTAGGTGGTTTTACCTAGCTGGATTTTAGTGGAAGGACCCCAAGAAATTTCATACCTCAGATAAAAGCTAGAACACCAAAGAGAATCAAAGTGAATTCTTTAAAGTTATGACACATTCGTTTGGTCTTGGCAGAAGTGAAGGATGCTTTGTAATCCTGTACCGCATTGTGGAACACTTGGGTGGAAATAAAAGTAGAACAAAGCTTGCTGCTGAGACTTCCTGTCAAAAATCAAAGTATTGCAAAATATCGTAAAACTTCGTTTGTTTAACTTTTCTATCATAAAAGTTTTTGTTTTAAATGCGAAATCTTCTGATCTAACTCTAAAATAGCTGGAAGTTTGAATTTCCTTTTAAAAATTACTGGTCTCTGCAATCTTATCAAAATGTTTTACAAGAACTTGGTCTTAACTCATCAATTTTTGGTTCTGTGCTGCAGTTGTCTTTGAACTTAGATCTCACCATTTTTTTGGCCAAGGGAAAACGTTTCATGCGGAGAAACTGCAGCCTATCTTTGTGTGAAAGCTCGCTGGACAGAATGTCAATCTGATTTTGTCAGAATTACAAACCTTACCTGGGAATATCTGCCTGCTTGAGGCAACAACTAACCAATCAGAGGCAGGCATCTCCAAAGTTTAGCAGTGCCATGGCCGCGGCGGAGGTTGCTGTCAAGACAGCATCACTAGGACCTCAAATTAAAAATGACTACAAGGAAAGGCAAGTACTGTTTTTGGGGTGTGGTGGGGTTTGTAGGTGGAGGTGGGAAGCGATTTGGAAGCAATACCAGATGAGTAACTCTGAGGCCAACACCCCCCCCTCCATTCCTTCAATCTCACAAAAATTAGTGCAGATCAAAAGACCCCCTCCCAATTTCACAGCTTACCCATTCTGATTTACCAGTCTGATAGATTGGCAATTTCCCGAATTGCCTCAAACTGAAGTAGTTGCAGTCCGTTTGGGATGATGCTCTTAAGTGGTCATTGATTGACCACTTAAGAGTTTTAATTGATAGCATGTTGAGAAAGTTGATCCTGGGCCTTCCTGCCCAAAACTTAATTTCTGAGATTGCAGGAAGGGACTGACTATCTTCCCAGTGACAATGCCTATACTTTCCCTGCCATTTAGGGGAAAAGTCCTGGCTAACATTAGAGAGTCCCTTCCACTCGTCATAGCCTTTTGTAACAAGACCAGTTCTCTCCTCTTGGAATTCACACTACAATCAAGAACTTAGTCAGACAGAACTTTGCGTTTTAAAGAATAGTAATGCACTGGAAAACAATATCGGAGAAGACCGTTGAAGCAGCCGGTGTATATGAGTTTGGGATAATTAGATAGGAAGAGAAGAGATTGAGGATTACAATGTATTGACCTGAAAATGATGTTCACCCGCTTGATAAAGACCCTTTTTTTAAAGAGTTCTTCAATGCCTGTATAACCTTTAATCTTATGTCTGACTGTCTTGCTGAGAAATAATGTTGCCAGACACCCGTTGATCAAGTCAGGAAATTGAATGCATAAAAACTTAGAAGATAGGAGCAGGAGGAGGCCATTTGGCCCTTTGAGCCTGCTCCACCATCCACCATGATCATGGCTGATTGTCCAACTCAATAGCCTAATCCTGCTTTCTCCCCAAGTACTTTGATCCCATTCGCCCCAAGTGCTATATCTAGGTGCCTTTTGAATACATGCAATGTTTTAGCATCAACTACTTCCTGTGCTAATGAATTCCACAGACTCACCACTCTTTGGGAAGAAATGTCTCCCATCTCTGTCCTAAATGGTCTACCCCAAATCCTCAGACTGTGACCTCTGGTTCTGGACATACCCACTGTTGGGAATACCCTCCCTGCATCTACCCTGTCTAGTCCTGTTAGAATTTTGTAAGTCTTTATGAGGTACTCCCTCATTCATCTGAACTCCAGCAAAAACAATCCTAACCTAGTCATCTCTTGCAATACATGCCTGACACGAAGCAAGATACTGTACACCATAGTGACACAATAATGTGAACTCATCCCAGGGTACTGGATGGGATTAATCCTTCCTCTTAGCCACATTCATCTCCTTTTCTCATATGTTCCACTTTTTGCCTGGCTTCCTACCTCCTCTTCCAACTCCTTTCCCTACTATTGAAGAAACCAATATAACCTCTTATATTTTTATTACCTCTTCCTATCTGTGCAGCATGTTGATTGTATGAGTTAAAAACACATTTCCATCTACTTCGTCCTCTCATCAAACACTGGGATTCACCTCACAAGTCATCAGTCACTATCTGTATTGTCAGCACAAAATTCAATTCTGCTGACTGATAAGGAAAGAAGCTCCAGATTACTTAAATGTGCTTGTTAAAGGCTTTCAGCTGTTGTCCAGGGATATAAGCGACAGGAGCAGAGGAGTAGCAGAAGTCAAAAGTGACAGGAGTTGAACCTTGAAGTTACAGAAACTGAAAGTTACTGGACACCAGGTCATAAGATAGAGATTATGTTCCAAATAATGTTAATGTTTTAATAAATTGCAAATATCATTCATCATTATAGAATGATTCAGCAGACAGAAGGCCATCCAACTTTAAATGCAATATTCTGAGCGTTCTATACTGGTACAGAATTGGAATAAATTAATCTTCCTGTGAATTCTGGAACTCAATACATCTTCTTGAGGAGTCTCCAATATGATTCAAGAGTCTCTATAATTATGGGGTAGGGAGTTTGTTTACACTCTACTGTCTGATTAAAATCATGTTAAGTGCTGGAAACCTTGACAGAAGTCAAGAGTCTGTTAATTACATAGAATAAAAGCTTTCACATCAATAAAGAGCAACACCAAAGAACTGCACCAAGCTGAAATTGGTATTATTGTTCATCATCTTGCATTAATGTACTAACATATTATATCAGTAAGCCTTGAATTTAAGTCTAATTATACAGACTTGAAGGGAGAAATTTGAACTTGTGTGTGGACTTGAGTGCATTTGAGGGTGTGGGGTAAAAACTGAGAAAAATACCAACACATCGAGAATGCTGTGTTACTGCTTTTAACACCTGAATATGTTAATTAAGGACCAGGATGCGACTACATGACCAACAGTAATGAAGAATCAGAACAGCAACAATTTGTTGTCTAAGCAACCTTGTTGAGTTTCTGCAGTGCATCTTATAGATTGGTTCAAATTGCTGACCTGCTCTTGTCACTACATTTATATGACTAGTCTAGTTTCTGGTCAGTGGTAATCCCCAGAACATTGATAGTATCAATGAATGGCAGATAGTGATGGCACTTGCATGATGCAATGTTACTTGTTATCTAACCCTGGAAATTGTCCAGATCTTGCTCCATTTGAACATGGACTGCTTCATTATCCTGAGGTGAGACAATTGATTAAAATAAAATTTTAATGCACGCTTTTACCTTGGAATAGACAAATGTAGTGATGAGTACTTAACTACAACTAAGGGGCATTGTCTGAGAATTAGGGCCAGACCATTCAGGAGAAACGTTAGGAAGCACTTTTACATACGAAGAGTGATAGATGTTTGGAACTCTCTTCCATAAACAGTAGTGGATGCTGGATCAGTTGTTAATTTTAAATCTAAGATAACTTTTTTTTGTTAAGCAAAGTTATTAAGTGACACGGGCTAAGGCAGGCATATTAGCTGGGCCTTACATCAGCCATGATCTCATTGAATGGTGGAAATAGCTAGAGGGGGTGAATGGCCTATTCCTGTTCCTATGTTCTCTAAGCATGAAGGAAAATATAGCTAATATTGAGCTGTGATGGGATATGAAACCAATTCTGTGAGAACCTAGGTAAGAAAGTAACTTGTAGTGAAAGTACTGAAAAGCCTTCGCAACTTGAATTAACAGTCTGAGGATAATCAGGGAGAGGCAGGAGACATAACAAAAGGGTCATCTGCTGAGCTTGTTTAAGGATATGTAATGTAAGTTCTGAGATACTTAATGACAAGTGAACTGTAAAAACATAATGATACATGAGACATAAGTCTATAAATTCCCATGTTCACTATGTTTCAAGGAGAGACTTTGACGGACTTCTCCCAAATCTCTCTTCAGCATATGCTTGAAAATAAAGTCTGTAATTGCTGAACCCAAAATCAAATAGTTTTTAAATCACTACAACAATCTGAGGAGTTACAAATTGTGCTGAACGTTGTATAATCATCATCAATCACCTGACTTCAAACCTTACGATGGAGGAAGGGTCATTGATGAAGTAGCTGAAAGTGGCTGGGTCTTGAACACTACCTTGAGGAACTCCTGCAATAATGTCGTGGAACTGAGATGACTGATCTCCAACAACCACACTCTCTGTTGTTATTTATGATTCCAACTAGTAAAGAGATTTCCCTAACTTCCATTGACTCCAATTTTTCTAGGGGTCCTTGCTGCCACCCTCGGTCAAATGTGGCATTGAAGTCAAGGATCCCTGAATGACTACAGCTCCAACAATATTCAAGAGGCTTGACACCATCTTGGACAAAGCAACCCACTTAATGGCATTACATCCACAAACATTAACTCCTTCCACCACCAGCGCACAGTAGCAGCAGTGTGTACCATCTGTGTGCTGTGGAAATTCACCAAGGCTTCTTGGACAGCACCTTACACACCTACAACTACTTCCATCTAGAAGGATAAGGGCAGCAGACTTTCGGTGTCACTGGGTCAAAGTCTTGGACATACAACAAATTTACTATTCAAGAAAGCAGCTCACCACCCCTCAAGGGAAACTAAGGATGAGCAAAAAAAATGCTGGCACAGTCAGCAATGCCCACATCCTATAAATTAATTTTCAAAAGGGCAGACACTCATACCTCACCTCTGAGTAAGAGGCAACTTGACTGAAAAATGTAAGGTCCTGAGGGGTCTTTACAGGGTTGATGTCGAGAGATATAGTAGGAACTGCAGATGCTGAAGAATCTGAGATAACAAGGTGTAGAGCTGGATGAACACAGCAGGTCAAGCAGCATCAGAGGAGCAGAAAAGCTGACGTTTTGGGCCTAGACCCTTCTTCAGAAAAAAGAATTGATGTGGATGAGGATGTTTTTGCTTGAGGGAGAATCCGAAAGTTGCTATCACTATTTTAAATTTAAGGAGTTACCATTTAATGCAGAGATATAGATATTTTTTCTTGCTGAGGCTTGTGAATCTTTGGAACTCTTTCTTAAAAGGCAGTGGGAGCAGAGTCTTTGAATATTTTTAAAGTAAAGGTATTTGCACAAAGGGGTGATAAGTTATGGGGAGATGGGGTGGGCTTGGCAGAACTGTGAAGTAATGAGATTAGCCACGATTTTATTGAATGGTGGGACAGGCTTGAAGTGCCAAAGAGCCTATTTCTACACATAATTGGCATGTCTGTATATTGGCCAGATGGATAAGGAAGGCAGAATTCATGGCCCCTGAAGGACATTTATAAATCAGATTTGTTTTTTAATGATAATTGAATAGTTTTGTGGTAACCACTACTGATGCTAACTTTTTATTTCAAATTTCCCACTTACGATGGGACTTGGATTCATGTCTGCAGTTCAGTGGTCTAGACCTCTGAATTACTACTTCAACCATATAACCGCAATGTCCTGTACCCTCTGTTCCAAATATTTTTAAACGTACCCTCTACGGTCCTTATTCTAAAACAATGAATGTCTCCTTTTGTCAATTTTGTTCCACCCATTCATAATATTTCTATCAAATTACTCCATAATTACTCCTACATTATTCTAATAAAACAGGACCAAATTTTTCCGTTTTTTTTATGTTTATACTTCCATATACCAGTCATTCTAGTCAACTTGCAATGTATCCTTGAAAAAACACAATAGCTTTCCTTTTGTGTGAATCCTAATATAACACAAAACCTTCTGAGGTTTTAAGGTTTTGTATAGCCCAGCATTACTAATTGGCTTTTATGTTTTAGATCTTGTCATGTATGCTTTCCAATTCATGTGAAACAAGCAGGAAGAACAGACTTTATTTCCATTTCACCCCAGCTCAGTCTGGCTGACAGGTAGATAATTAAGTCCCAGTGCAAAGTCACATCAAGTGTCAGATTGAAAGAGCTTGTGTCAGTCTCAAAATAGTGCATCCTTTGCTACAAATTGAGTACAGTGACAGAGCTGGCACATGGTGTCTGAATCAAAAGTCCAGAAACTCGCGAAAACTCTGCACCTGCCAGCTCATAGCTATAAGCTCCTGGTCATAAGACCATCAGAAGTCAGACTCATCAACCCTGCCATCTATTCAATAAGACTGTGGCTGATTGATTGTGGTCTCAACTCCACTTTCCTGACTGTACCCTATATACTTGACTACTTTCATGATTAAAAATTTGCCTAACTTGGTTTGAATATATTCAATAACCCAACCTCCACTGCTCTCTGGAGTCTTTGGAAGACTAGCAGCCCTCTAAGAGAAGAGATTTCTCCTTATCCCAGTCTTCTATGAGTATTCCCTATTTTTAAACATGTCTCCTATTTCTAGGCACCCCTCAGGGCAAATGTCTGTCCTGTCAATCCCATCAGAATCTTGTATATTTCAGTAAGATAGCCTTTCCTTCTTCTAAACTTCAATGAGTGTAGGCCCAACCTGCTTACCTCATAAAACAGTTCCTTCATTCCAGGAATCAGTACAATGAAACTTCTCTGAACTGTTTCCTACAAAACAAAATCCTCCTTTCAAAAATAAAACCAAAATAGTGTGAATGCTGGAAATCTGACATAAAAACAGGAAGTGCTGGAGAAAATCAGAAGGCATGGCAGCATCTGTGGAGAGAAACAAAGTTAAAATTTCAAGTCTGAAATGACTTCAGAAGTGGAAGGGGCTGGAAAATAGTGTTTTTATGCCCTTCATGGAGAGGGGGGCAAGGAATGAATAGGACAGGTTGTGTGGATGTCCAGAACAAAAGACATTGGTGGTAAAGGAGCAGTACAGCTATAAAATGGATGTAAATGAAGATAGGGAAAGAAAAAAAATTGGTCCATCCTGCAGACAGCAAAGGACAAATTTCAACAAGACAAAGGACAATTTCTCATTTGCTTTCCTTAATAGTGACCCTGAATGCTACCTTTTTGTGATTCATGTATGAGGGAATTTCTGTACTGCAGCATTCTGCAGGCTCTCTCCATTTAAATATTATCGTACTTTACAATTCTTCCTATCAAAATTATCTCACAATTTCCCACAAAATACTCAATCCAGTAATATTTGCCCACTAACATCCTGTATGTATCTCTTTGCAACTTGTTGTGTCAACCTCACAGCTTGATTCCCTACATATTTTTGTAGCAACATAAAATTTGGCTATAGTACAGTCAAACTCTTCATACAAGCATTACTGTAGATCATAAATAATTGAGGGCCCAGCATTGACCCTGTGGTACTCTTCTGCCTACAGGTTGCAAAGTTGAAAATGACTCATTTATTCTGTCTCTATTTCTTGTTAGTTAGTCCATTTCCTTTCCAAACTAACACATTTTCCCTATCATCACGAGCTGTCATTACCTTTTCTGTTGCATCTTCTTGAATGCCTTTTAGACATTGAAATACACTTATTTATCCTGTTTTTCCCATCCTCAAAGAACTTTAATAACTTTATCAAACACCATTTTCCTTTCTCTGAACTACTTTGACTCTGCTTGATTGGATTCTGACTTTCTAAATGCCCAATACTACTTCCATAATAATGGACTTCAACATTTTGTCCACAACAGATGGTAGAAAATAGGAAACTGTAGACCAGTTAACCTGTTTCGTTCCTTGAATACAGGTGTTAAATTTGCAGCTTTCTGTTTTGCTGGCAGAATCTAGGGAATTTTGAAAGATCACGACCAATGCATTCACTATCTCTGCAGCCATTTCTTTTAAGACAATAGTATACAAACCAGTAGGTCCAGGAAACAGGTTCTGAGGAAAGGTCACCGGACCCAAAACATTAACTCTGATTTTTTTTCTTCATAGATGCTGCCAGACCTGCTGAGCTTTTCCAGCAACTTCTGTTTTTAGTCCAGGAAACATGTTAGCTTTTTGTTCCATTCATTTTCTTAGTAATTTTTCATTAGAAGGTTCCTGTTATTGGTGATATTGGTGTCATCTTGATTCTTTACGTTCGTCAGTAGCTGTCGCAGGGTGGTTGTTGGTTTGTGGGCTACCCTAATACCTAGGGGCCTGAGTAGCCCTATGGTCATCTCTGACGTGCGGAAGGGTGTCTAATATGTCTGGCCATGTTGTGTCTTCTTATTTTGGTCTGTCGCAGAGGTAACGGCGGATTGTGCTTTTTGGGTATCCATTCCTCTTAAAAACTCCATATAAGTGGTCCCATTCTGCTTTGCGCAATTCCGGGTTGCTGCAGTGTGTTGTGGCTTGTTTGAATAACGTCCTGAAGTTCTGCATCAGGACCAATTCCCACTGGTCTCAATACATACGGACAAGGAAGGACACAATTTTGACTGGAACAACTCATCCATAATAGCACAAGCCAAACAGAAACATGCCACGGAATTCCTGGAGGCCTGGCATTCCAAGGGGAAATCCATCAACAAACATGTTGAATTGGAACCGATATAGAAACCACTGAAAAACAGAACCGGAAGTGATGCCAACCACCCCAGCAAATCGAGGCATGTAAATAATGAGCAGGACAGAACAGCAATGCTTCCCTGGAGGCGCACTTAGGATGTTACCAAGCAGGGTGATGAAATGTCTGCAATCAAACATACCAGCTCGGTGAGCAAGTCTACACCCTCATCCACAACCCGAGCTACAATTCTTCTCAAAAATCTTCCAACGCTGCAGGGATTCAATGATTCTATGTTTAGCCCTGGTGTGAAAGCATCATCCTTGGCCATCATGTCCTCAGCCATCAGCTCCTAAGGTGGGACTTGAACCTGTAGCTTATGACTCAGAGACAGCAACACTTCCACTGTACTACTGAACTCCATAATCAGATACATAGTTACACTTAAATGTTAATCTCCCCTCACTTACCCTCCCAAATGGCCCAATTGTACAACTGTGTTGCCAAATTTCAAACGAATGCCACCTACACATTTGCTGACGACGCCACTGTAGTAGGACGTATACCTAACAATGCCGAGTCAAAATAAAGAAGCGAGATAGAGGGCTTGGTGATGTGGTGCAATGAGACCAACCTCTCTCTCAGTGCCAGTAAAACTAAAGAACTGATCATTAACTTCAGAAAGAAAGGAGGAGAACACGCTCCTATCTACATCAGCGGAACTGAGGTTGAGAGGATGGACAGCATCAAGTTCCTCGGAGTGACGACAACTGACAACCTGTCCTGGACTTAACACGTAGTTGCGACGATCAAGGAGGCACAACAACGCCTCTTCTTCCTCAGGTGACTCAGGAAATTTGGCATGTCCATAAGGACCCTCATCAACTTCTACAGATGCACAATCGCATACTGTCCGAGTGCATAATGGCTTGGTATGGCAACTGCTCTGCAACTCTAAGAAACTACAGAAGGTGGGGTGCACAGCCCAAACCATCATAGAGGCCAACCTTCCATTCGTGGACTCTATTTACACGCCTTGCTGCTGCAGAAAGGCTGCCAACATCATCAAAGACCCATCACAACCTGGTAATGATCTCCTACAACCTCTTCCATCAGGCAGAAGATGCAGAAGCTTGAACACAGGCACCAGCACGTTCAGGAACAGCTTCTTTCTGGCCGTTATTAGACTGATGAATGGACTGTCTAGCCTCAAATAAAGCCGATCTTGCCTAGCACATGCCCTGTACAATGTAATTCGTATGCCTCTGTCTAAGTCTTTTTGATCTGTACATCCTTGCTTACTATCACCTGCCTGTACTGCTTGTAAACAAAGCTTTTCACTGTACTTCGGTACATGTGACAATAAATCAATCAACCAATAATTCCAACCCATTCACTTTCACAGTCAAAGTTGAATCCTGACTCTCAGCATAACATATTTGGTATATTAAAATTAACATTATACATTTATTGAGAAATACAGGGATAATTTCCACAGTGCTGGATGATGCCAAGATCGAAAAAAATAAATCTGTAGATCTGGCAGCAGTGACTAGAAAGCCATTTCTGATTTTTAATCTGGAGGGAGTGAAAACTGAAAGATAACGGAGTTCGAAACTTTAGAGATCTGCAGAGAAGTATATTAGAATTGGAAGTTGATAAATGTGAATAGAGTGTAATGGTTTGAGAAGGAAATAAAGCTTGCCCATGAACACTCAGATACGAATGTTCAAATTAGGAACAGGGTATGGCCATTCAGTTTTTCTAACTCTGCTCCACTATTCAGTACATTCTTGGGTGATCTGATTGTGGCCTCAACTCCACATTCCAATCTACCCCCAACAAGCATTGCATCTCTTGTTAGTAATGACTGTATCTAAGCCTGTCTTAGAGGTATTTCATAACCTAGCCTCTAATGTTCTTTGGGGAAGAAAGTTCCAAAGATATATGATCCTTTGAGAGAGAAAAATTCTTCCTCATCTTCATCTTAATGGAAGACACCATATTTTCAAACGATGTTCCATAATTCTAGTTTTTCACAAAAATGGACCCATCCTTTTAGCATCCAAGCCATTTCTGGCTGCCTACACACCTTCAAATCACAGCACGAGATCCAGGAGAGAACAGGCTTAATGGGATACTGATGTAATTGTTACAGATAGACATTGAAGCCAGAGACACTGATTAGCTCATTATTCCAGTGTAATGGAATCTGTAACCCAATTGTTTGCTTTGTTCCGTTACTGTTCCATGATTCCAAAGTGATTAAAGAATCTTAAAGGTTCCTAATGGATCTATTCAGAGTCATTTTCAATCCAAGTGCCACAGGGCAAATTGTAAACACATTTAGAATTATTGATTCAGGCCAAAATGGCTGTAGGATTTTGCTGCTGTGAGATTGATGCATTGGCAAGGAAGGAAAACAGGCAGTTGCAAGTGGACCATTTAACTAAAACTGAAATATATTTCGAGAGAAAATGCTCCTCAGAACAACAGAGATAACATTAAGATAGACTGAGTAACAAAAGCTGCAGTAGGTATTTTGCATTACAAGGACACCAAGCAACAGACACTGTGTAAGAAACAGTGGGGTGAATTTTATGGTCCCCCCCCACACTGGTATTGTTAAAGGCATGGTATCACATGTAAAAAATTGGTGGTGGCCAGATTGCTCTGTAGCCTCTCAGTTCTGCCTTATTCCTGCATATCACAAGGGACAGATATGATGTCAGATTGCCCACTCATCTGCCTTTAGGCTTACTGAAGCCATTAGATGTAGAGTTAGCTGCCTTTTCCATCCATGCAGCTGGATATGATGGGGAGCAGCTCAGCAACTTTCACTGCATTATCTGCTGGCAGGTAGGAATTGGGTGGTCCTTTGTTATTCATCTAACTTTTCCAAATGACTTTTGAACTGAACCCCTGCTCTAAATAGCCTGATAATCCCTTGAAACAGAACAAGAAGACTCCATACCTGCGAATCATAGCAATTATGAAACTGTCAGGTATTACCCTCTGTGGCACGAGTAGCAAAGAAAATCAGTATGACAGTTATAAATGAGGCAATAGATTTAACTCTGGAGCAGACAAAACCTGTAATCAGCCAAAAAATGTGAACCAGCTGCACTTCTTGAAAATTGCGTGAACATATGTAGTTATTTTAGCTCCTGCATTACAGCACATTAAAGCTCATCAGAGTTTGACCTTCTGATACATAATCTTCCATTAAAGTCCATTCCTTCAGTACCTTATATTCTCTCATCAATATCAAACTGTCCCATATTCTAATTCTCCAACTGAAGCTTTTCCACTGCTCTAAAGCATATTGACTTGTAATTCTCTGCACTTTTTACATCCATTATTCTAACATGACATTGTTGTTTTATAGGTTGATTTTTTAATATGTGGAATTCAGTTCTGGAGTTCAGGGTGATTTCAGTAGAGTGAAGGACACACTTAGCAGCAGTAGCTGAGTGTGTATAAAGGCCAACCTTCACAGAATGAATATGCAATGTACAATAGCCCAGTAAATCCTTTATGAGCTGTTTGTGAATTGGCTTTGTTTAGATGAAATTCATAGCTTGGTATGTATTACCATTATAAAATAAACTAATAGACAGAATTACAGACAAAACCAGTTAACACTTTTTGCTAATAGTATACCATGGACCCTCTAGGTCTAAGTGTTAACTGTTAGAGAATGTAGGATTTTCACAATGCTACAGAAAAGAGTTGTTGTGTAGGAAGTTAGTGTAGGACAGTACATTAAGCTGCACCGAATCTGATGATGCCATATGGATGGGTGGGGAAAAGGCAGAACAGCTGAAAATCTTGTAAAGTGAAGACCTCTATTCTAGGTCTCTTCGTGATATTAATAACATCAACTAATGGAAATTGTACCTAGTTGTTATCATGTAATAAACTGAATTGATTTAAGACAAGAGCTCTTTTCATTAAGATAGACTCAGTTGTAGTTTAACTCTGGTCCAATGCTGAGCATTTTGCCGTTCTTCGGTATCTGAAATTTTAAAACAAAAAGGACAAGGGTTTGCCGTAGTGAGGAAAGAGGAGCAAATAAGCACTATATGTTTACACCATTTGAAACTTTTAAGTTAGAGGGAGATAAGAGAGACATGGGATCAGTGAAGAAGGATTTGGTTTGAGGATTTTGTCATCTTTAATGCATTTCCATAATGCCTTGAGCATGCAGTTGCAGCCAGTTAATTCTTATTGCTTCTGGTTATGCACCACATTTTCCTGCAAGATGAAGAAAAGTGTGTCAGCAAGTGTTGTATAATATATTCTATGTCTGTCATCATAGAAGAGCTGCCATTGTGTGCAAGATGTGGGTGTGAAACTTGCAATAGTGCAAAATCTGTGAGGGTAAAGTGAGCTATATGAATGTTAAATATAATTCTGATTGATAGAGATTGTTGGAAGGTAGTGGTGGAAATGTGATAAATTAAGCAATATCTGAGATAAATGTTCATTTGCAGGATGTGGAATTTTCTGCTCCCTTTTACCTCCTTCAAAACACCTCATGCAATATCTGAAGCCTGGTTATCCATGCACTTCCCCATGGTGAGCTACTCTTCACTTCTTCTTAGGTCAGATTCCATCATAAAATGATTCCCAACACCTTATCTGGTCTTGTCACAATGTATGTCAACTTTTAAGAGGTATAGGGGGCTAACATTAAGTGGCACATATTGGTAACAATGTTGAGTCCTCGGATGTATGGCAGCCAGTAAAAAGCATGGGAAGCACTGACTGCACGCTGAATTTATAATTGAATAACACTTGGCAGAAGCACTGAGGGTGACAAGGAAGCAAAATGTATTCTGGGTGGGAGATTTCAATGTCTGCCACCAGGAGTAGCTCAGCAGCAGCACTGCTGATTTGAGCTGGTTGGGTCCTAAACAACTAATGCTAGTCTGGTTGAGCAGCAGGTGATGAGAGAATCAACAAGAGAAAAGCACATAGTTGATCTTATCCTTGACAAATCTGTGAGTTGCCAACACATCTGTCCATAGAAGGTATAATTAGTAAGTTTTGATTGATTTATTTATTTATTGTCACATGTACCGAAATACAGTGAAAAGCTTTGTTTACGAGTGGTACGGGCAGATCATAGTAAGCAAAGAATGTACAGATCAAAAAGACTTAGACAGAGGCATACAGGTTACATTGCACAGGGGTGCGCTAGGCGAGATCAACATTAGCAAGGTCAGCGTTAGATGAGGCTAGAGAGTCTATTCATCAGTCTGATAACGGCCAGGAAGAATCTGTTCCTGAACCTGCTCGTGTTCAAGCATCTGTATTTTCTGCCTGACGGAAGAAGTTGTTGGAGATCATTACCGGGGTGTGATGGGTCTTTGATGATGTTGGCAGCCTTTCCATGATAGCGAGCCATGTAACTGGAGTCCATGGATGGAAGGTTGGCTTCCGTAATGGTCTGGGCTGTGCACACCACCTTCTGTTGTTCTTATGTCCTGGGCAGAGCAGTTGCCATACCAGGTCATTATGCACCTGGACAGTATGCTTTCAATGGTGCATCTGTAGAAGTTGGTGAGGGACCTTATGGACAAGCCAAATTTCCTGAGCTGCCTGAGGAATAAGAGGCATTGTTGTGTCTTTTTGACTGTCACATCTACATGGGAAGTCCAGGACAGGTCATCGGTTATCGTCACTCTGAGGAACTTGACGCTCTTCGCCCTCTCAACCTCAGTTCTGTTGATGTAGATGAGGGCATGTTCTCCTCCCTTCTTTCTGAAGTCAATGATCAGTTCTTTAGTTTTACTGGCATTGAGAGAGAGGTTGGTCTCACTGCACCATGTCACCAAGTCCTCTATCTCCCTTCTGTAGTTTGACTCGTTATATATCTGTCCAACTCCAGTGTTGTTGTCAGCGAACTTGTAGATGGCATTTGTTCAGAATTTGGCCACACAGATGTAGGTGTAAAGGGAATACAGTAGGGGGCTGAGGATGCATCCTAGGGGGGCTCAAGTATTCAGTGCTATTTTGGAGGAGGTGCACTTGCCTATCTTCACTGATTGCGGCCTGTGGGTCAGAAAGCTGAGGATCCAGTTGCAGAGAGCAGAGCCGAGACCAAGGTAATGGAGTTTTGAGATCAGTCTGGAGGGGATAGTGGTGTTGAAGGTGGAACTGTAGTCAACAAGCAGGAGTCTGATGTAGGTGCCTTTGATGTCTAGATGTTCCAGCGGTTAAGTGCAGGGCTAGGGATATGGCAGCCTCTGTTTGTAGATGACAGAAAGATTGGTGGTGTTGTTGATTAGTAAGGAGGATGAAAAGGCTTAGGTCTCAGGGCTTCATACAACCTGATATTGATCCGCTAGTAGATTAGGCAGAGCAATGGCAGATGGAATTTAATCTTGATAAGTATGAGTGAATGCATTTTAAGAGATCTAATAGGGAAAGATAGGTCCCTAGGAAATACTGAGGGAAAAAGGGACCTTGGTGTACAAGTCCATCAGATTCCTGAAGGTGTCGGCACAAGTAAACAGGGTGGTGGAGAAGACACACAGAATATTTGCCTTCATTAGCCGGGCCGTAGAAAATCAGAGCAAGGAGATCTTGTTACAACTTTATAAAACATTGATTAGGCCACAGAGAGAATACTTTAGCCAGTTCTTGTTGCCACATTATTGGAAGAATGCGATTGCGTAGAGAGGGTGCAGAGGAGATTCACCAGGATGTTGCCTGGGATGAAAAGTCACAGTTCTGGAGAGAGACTGAATAGTCTGGGTTTGATTTTCTTGGGGCAAATGAGGCTGAGGGGAGATCTGATTGAGGTATAAAAAATTATGAGGGGTATAGACACAGTAGATCATGAGAATCTTTCCCCCATGGTAGACGTGCCTAAGGCTAGACAGCATAAGTTTAAGGTGAGGAATAATTGGTTTAGAGGAGATCTGAGGAAAAAAATGTTCACCCAGATGGTGGTAGAAATATGGAATGTGCTGCTTGAGAGGGCACAAAGGCAGGAACTCTTGCATCATTTAAGAAGCATCTGGATGAGCAGGCGAAATGCCAGGCCATAGTAAGCTATGCACCAAGTGCAGGTAAAGGGAATTAGTGTAGTTTGATGCTTGTTGGTTGCGTTGACATGGTGGGCTGAACAGCTTGTTCTATGCTGTATCACTCTGAGTATCAGTACGAGTGGCTAACACACAGTCCTTGTGGAGAAAATGTACTCGCTCACATTTGTGAATACCCTCCATTGTCTTGTCTTGCACTATCATCATTTTAAATGGGACAGACTTTGAATAGATCTAGCAACAGATCAAGACTGGGCATCCATGAGGTGCAGTAGGTCATGCCAGGAACAACACCATGCAAACCTGAATATGAAACAACAACCTGATGAAGCTACCAAACAAGACTAATTGCATGTCAAACTGCATAAAGCAGGGGGAGACAATAGCCTAATGGTATTACCACTGGACTGTTAATTCAGAGACCCAGGTAATGGTCTGGGGGCCTGGGTTTGAATCCCACAATGGCAGGTGGTGGAATTTGAATTCAATAAATATCTGGATTTAAGAGTCTAATGATGGCCAAGAATCCATTATTGATTGTCGGGAAAAGCCCATCTGGTTCACTAATGTCCTTTAGGGAAGGAAACTGCCATTTGGTCCAGCCTACATGTGACTCCAAACCTACAGCAATGTGGTTGACTCTTAACTGCCCTAAATTTAATTAGGGACGGACAATAAATGCTGGCCTAGCCAGTAATGCCCTCATCCAGGGAATGAATATTTTTTTTAAAAAGCAGCAAGACAGCTAAGTGATCTCACAACCAACAGATCAGATTAAAGCTGTCAGACCTGCTGCATCCAGTCATGAATCATGGTGGATAACTAAACAACCATCAAATCAGTTTGCTTAATATCAGCCCATTGAATTAAAATCTAAAATTTTTCTTGTAGCCTACTGGTAAAATGATTAAAGGCAATAGGCCAAATACTGGCAAATGGGACTAGATTAATTTAGGATATCTGGTCAGCATGGATGAGTTAGGCCAAAGAGCCTGGTTCTGTGCTGTAAAACTCTATGACTGACTCAGTGACTCTGTAATTCACTGGAAAAAGTGGAGGCTCCACAACTATCCCCATTCTCAATGATGGAAGAACCCAACACATCAGTGCAAAAGATATGGCTGAAGCATATGCATGAACGATCCATCTTGGCCTCCTCCAGCAGTCCCCAGCATCACATACACGAGTCTTCAGCCAATTGATTCACTCCACATGATATCAAGAAACAGTTGGAGACACTGGATACTGCAAAGGCTATGGACCCTGACGTCAGCTTTCCTGCTCCTCTGATGCTGCTTGGCCTGCTGTGTTCTTCCAGCTCTACACCTTGTTATCTCCTTTGATACTGAAGCATCCACGTTCAAATGCAACAAGATCTGGACAATATCCAGGTTTGGGCTGACAAATGGCAAGTAGCATTCGTGCCGCACAAATGCCATGCAATTAAAAAATTATCTAACCACTGCATCTTGATGTTCAATGGTGTTAGCATGATTGACACCCCACTATCACATCCTAGGGGTTACCATTGACCAGAAATACACTGGACTCACCATATAAATACAGTGGGTACAAGAGCAGGTCAGAGGCTAGGAATACCGCACCAAATAACTCATATCCTGACTCCTTCAAAAGCCTGCCCACCATCTACAAGGCATAAGTCAGGAGTATGATGGAATACTCTCCACTTGCCTGGATGGCTGCAGCTCCAATAACACCCAAAAAGTTTAACACCATCCAGGACAAGGCAGCCAGCTTGATTGGCACTGCATCTACTCCCTCCACCACCAGTGCTCAGTAGCAGCAGTGCATATTATATACAAGATGCTGGAATTTTCAGCAATGTCTATTACAAAAATGAATTTAATATAACCTGAGCTTGCTTTTCGGTCAACTGGCCAATCAGTTGACATAATTAGGAATGAGTAGCAGCCTTGTTGCACAAAGTGGCTCACTGGGCTGGATCATATTGGAATTCAGAGAAACAAAAGGCGATTAGGAATCAATTGCTATCCATTATTCATGTGTGGAGCTCTTTGCATGCTATTACCTTCATGATGTCATGAATATTTGTCCAGAAGAATTACTGTCTGCAGTACTTAACACAATCAATTGAGGGGAAGAAATGAACAACATTAACTGGATAACGGTACCTATTGCCTGTTCAAGGTAATTTTTTTAAACTTGTTGTAAAACTCCACTTGTAAAATGATGAAGCTGTCATAGGCATAACACCCCTTGTTAAATGATAGTCACATAAAATTTCTAACATGGGGGTGGGGACATATTATATTGAGAGTCACAATGAACAAGTAGTTTATTTAAAATTGTATTGAGGGGTTGTATTATATAGCACTCACAGTGAAAAACATGTGAGCCTGATTTTAATTCTATTAAATTGAATGGATTTTGAATGAGTTAAAATCTTACCTACATTCAGAGAATGAAGGGCATTATATAGCCCCCGAGTGAGGGAGTAGCTTACATGGCTGGATTTAGGATTTTTCTGGATGGATGAATTAAGATGGACTGAATAGTCATCCTTATCTGTAATAATTTTATGACATCATAAGTCACAGTTAGGGAATGTATACTACAATGCTTACAAAGAATCACAGTGAAAGAATGTATTAAATAAAGTCATAATAATGGACAAATTATGTAAGTGAGCAATAGTTAGAGTTGATACCTTGTAAGTTTTTGTAGTAACTAATAGAGTGTCAACTTTGTTTTTTAATTCATTCGTGGCTTGCCTTGAAGTTTGCATTGGAGGTCAGTAGCAGTTGTGTATCTCGAGCTACAGTGTCACAAAATGTTTAAAGACCTGATTAGGTGAATAACATGGCAAATAGAAACCCTCTCATTCTGCCTTTCCCAGCTGTTTATTTATTCACTTTTGGGATGAGAATGTCTCTGGCTAGGCCAACATTTATTGCTCATCCCTAATTACCCTTGAGAAGATATTGGTTGCCCACCTTGTAGAACCACTGGAGTCTATAGATTTTATAGATTTATAGAATCCCTACGGTGTGGAAACAGGCCCTTCGGCCCAACAAGTCCACACCGAACCTCAGAGCATCCCACCCAGACCCATCCCCCTATAACCGATCTAATCTACACATCCCTATGGGCAATTTAGGATGTAGGTGCATCCACAGTGCTGTTAGGAAGGGCATCCTAGGATTTTATTCCAGCAATGATGAAGGAATGACAGGATAGCTGCAAGTCAGGATGGTGATTGACTTGGAGGGAACTTGCAGGTGGTGGTGTTCCTATGCATCTGCTGCTCTTGCCTTTATATATACTTCCTCAGACCAAAAAAAAATTGCAGATGCACTTATCCCTTTCCTGCTCTCTGAAGGCAGCTCCTCGCATCTCCAACTGATCAACCACCACTGTCAGTATTCTAATGTCACATCTATCCCTAACGGTGAACTCAAGGGTGTCATTTCATTCTCCACTCAGACCAATCCACTATGCACTCATCTCTTCTTTCTATCCTATTGCGTATGGATATGAAAGGGTTTATTTTTGACGGCAGCAAGCATCATCCACTGTAATGATGATATAGAGACTGGTTAAGACTAAAAGGGAGTTTGTAGGAGATAGAGACAACAAGGTGCAGGGCTGGATGAACACAGCAGGCCAAGCAGCATCACAGGAGCAGGAAGGCTGACGTTTCGGGCCTAGACCCTTCATCAGAAATGGGGGAGGGGAAGGGGGTTTTGAAATAAATAGGGAGAGAGTGGGAGGCGGATAGAAGAGGGATAGAGGAGAGGATAGGTGGAGAGGAAACAAACAGGTCGAAGAGGCGGGGATGGAGCCAGTAAAGGTGAGTGTAGGTAGGGAGTTAGGAAGGGGATAGGTCAGTCCAGGGAGGACGGACAGGTCAAGGGGGCGGGATGAGGTTGGTCGGTAGGAGATGGAGGTGCGGCTTGAAGTGGGAGGAGGGGATAGGTGGGAGGAAGAACAGGTTAGGGAGGCAGG
>NC_063352.1:35662704-35677105 GCF_021869965.1 Rhincodon typus
CCTGCCTCCCTAACCTGTTCTTCCTCCCACCTATCCCCTCCTCCCACCTCAAGCCGCACCTCCATCTCCTACCGACCAACCTCATCCCACCCCCTTGACCTGTCCGTCCTCCCTGGACTGACCTATCCCCTTCCTAACTCCCTACCTACACTCACCTTTACTGGCTCCATCCCCACCTCTTTGACCTGTTTGTTTCCTCTCCACCTATCCTCTCCTCTATCCCTCTTCTATCCGCCTCCCACTCTCTCCCTATTTATTTCAAAAGCCCCTTCCCCTCCCCCTTTTCTGATGAAGGGTCTAGGCCCGAAACGTCAGCCTCTCTGCTCCTATGATGCTGCTTGGCCTGCTGTGTTCATCCAGCCCTGCACCTTGTTGTCTCGGATTCTCCAGCATCTGCAGTTCCTACTATCTCTGATTCAATTGTAGGAGATAGACATGGGACTAGTGTGTTCCTGGTAGTCTATCTGGTAATGTAGGTCACATGAATGTAATCTGTAAATAGTTGCAGTAATTCAATAAACTTCATATTGTTTACTCATCAAGACTCATCTTATAGTTAGATCACGAAATCACTTCAGACTTGAAGGAATCCACACACGTGTCCTTGCAGAAGAGAGCACAAAAAACAGGCAGAGACCGAAAATATGTCACAAAAACATTGCCATCTGAAAATGAGGAAGACCTAAATATCAGCCCAGTCTTGAAATGCTTGGCGATTGGTGGTGGAAAGTTGTGGGTTTTCCAGTGCCATGATAACAACTAAATATACCGCAGCCACATGGCAAACTACACTCGTGTTGATTTGATGACAGAAGCTAATAGAATAGAATGATCTGCACAATGATGTCTTAAAACCCTCTGAGCTTATCAATTCTAATTCAATCTTTCATTTCCCAGGTCCTGCAGGTGTTCCTCAGGAGAAGGAAGAAGACTCTGGAGAAGGAAGAAAACTACTCAGAGGAGGGCTTGCTCTTTGAGAAGGCACTATTATACCATTCATGCATACCCTATAACATTTCAGATGCACACAACTCAGTGGGCTGACCAAGACAGATTGTTCAGTTGTCTCATGATTAAACTCATCACAAATGAGCAGGAGCAGATTTGAAGACAGAAAAATCAGTGAAGAGTCCCCTTCAAAAACCGCAATACCTTCTAAGCTATGTACAGCTGGTTGCAGATGCTGAGCCTCCACAACCATTGACAAAGAAGACTTCCATCCCCGCCTCTTCGACCTGTTTGTTTCCTCTCCACCTATCCTCTCCTCTATCCCTCTTCTATCCGCCTCCCACTCTCTCCCTATTTATTTCAAAACCCCCTTCCCCTCCCCCTTTTCTGATGAAGGGTCTAGGCCCGAAACGTCAGCCTCTCTGCTCCTATGATGCTGCTTGGCCTGCTGTGTTCATCCAGCCCTGCACCTTGTTGTCCCAGACTATTCGAGAAGATGTGTTTTTTCAGCTGGGCAACAGTAGGAAATATGTGAGATTTATCGGGCTTTTCAGACAATTTTCACATCATTGGAGGAGACCATGTCTAGCATGAATGCCATGATGTCTCAGTCATTCACCCTGATGTTTACATTCAAGTGAAGAACAACCAAATCCATGAAACATCAGCCATGACAGACCACTGTTAACATACTGACCCTGATTAGTGACTTGCAGACTCAGTCGACCACCCTAATCAGATGGTGGAAAGCTTTGCCTTGGCTTTTGAGCACTTCAGTGAAGTTCAGAAAATTACTGCAGCTCTTAGCTGGTAGTAAAATGCAAGTGGGCCATTGGATGGAGAAAAGGAACATAGAATTAGAGAATCTGGAGAAAAACTCCTACCCCTGATCTCTTGCAGTCCCACTTATCCCCTAATTCTAATTCCAGCTCCTTGCAAATCCCAACCATTTGGAAACTTGGAGTGGGAGGAGTAGAATTCAGTTGTGGCCTGCATGGGTACCAACAACATAGATCAGACTAAGAAAGAGGTCCAACTGAGTGACTGTGAGCAGTTAGGGACTACATTAGAAAGCAGAACCACAGAAGTAGTAGTTGTTGGATCAGTACCTGAGCCAATTGGCATAAGGTAGAACAAGATTAGCGTTAAATGCATGACTCCTTTGATTTGGGAGAAATGAATTTCAATTCATGAGGCACTGATACAGAGGAAAGAGGAATTTGTACCATTGGGACAGTCTTCACCTGAACCAAGTTAGGTCCAGTGTACTGGCATTTCATAACTAAATATCAGAGAGGAGGATTCGCGTGAGAAAAGATTTGGAAAGTTAAAGAGAAAGGACAAGGCAGTTGGGTAGGACAGCAATGTTGGTAATGATAACCGGATTGTGACAGGAAAGAGCATAATGTACAAACATAACAGTGTACCAGCAATTAAGGTCAGAGTAAGGTAAAAATGGTAAAAAGACATAATTTAAGGCTCTTTATCTGAGTGCATGCAGCATTTGTAACAAGCTGGATGAATTGTTACCACAAATAGAATTAATTAATTAAGTGTGATATGATAGGCATTTCTATGGCAAGATTGAAAAAACATGGAGTAAGAGTGCTTACATTTCTGTCCTGGGTCAACTGCAATGTTCTGACAAAGCATAACGTAAGCTTGAGGAACAACACCTAATTTTCCACATAGGCACTTTACAGCCTTGAAATTGGAAAATTGAATTCAATAACTTCAGAAACTGACCACATTGCATCTATTCTCTATTTTTTTTACATACTCTTCCCCCCCACCGCAACCCATTTTCTACTGCCTTTCAATTCTGAAGCAGTCATACTGGGCTCAAAACACAACTCCATTTCTCTCCCAATTGATGCTGCCAGACTTGCTACATTTGTTCAGCGTTCTCTGTGTTTGTTTTAGATTTCTAGCATCCACAGTATTTTATCTTTATATGGATGAAGGGCTGACTGCCCTTGACATTTAGGCAGTGTTTATCAGAGCATTAAGGAGACCTGGCAAAACTGAAATAAGTGGAAACCTGAGGCAGCAGTTGAGGGGAGCTGCCCATTGGTAAAAAGTGAGAGGGGCACCATTGAGATGTACAAAATTATGAAGGGCATAGATCGGGTAGACTGGAAGAAACCTAATCCCTCAGTGGAGGGATTAATGACCAGAGGGCATAGACTTAATCTAAGTGGCAGAAGGTTTAGACGAGATGCAAGGAAAAGTTTTTTCACCCAGAGGGTGGTGGGTACCTAGAACTGTATAAGGGTGATAGAGGGAAAAACCCTTAAAGCATTTAAGAAACAGATAGATGTGCATTTGCAATGCCAAGGTTTACAAGGCTATTGATAAATGCTGGAAAATGGAATTATGATGGGTAGTGTTTTTGACCAGTGTGGAAGCAATGGGCGAAGGGCCTTTTTCTGTGCTCTAGATCTCTGAGATTCTGGTACATTGGTGGAATGGTGACAATTGATTTTAAGTATGTTTTCACATTTGTAAATGTATGTTCATTTCTCACTGTCATCTGTGAGAATCTCTGTTATGGCAAATGCAACCTTGATTGTACTAAAGTCACAGTCTTTCTCTCCAGACAATGTTCCGTGGACCAAGGGGTAAAGTCAGCAACTGCTGCACCGTGAGCGTGCAATGGGTGAATCGCAGATATTTACAGCTTTGTCAGCCGGCCTCATCTTTTCAGGGGCACAGACATTGCTATTGCATCAAAGACACTAGTGGAGTTCATCCATTAGCCAGCAAGAAATGATCGGTACTGTTTGGGTCAATGGAAATGGAGTTACACCATAGGCTAATGCCTAAGGGTCACAAGGAATGCTTAGCTTGCAAATGTGTTTCACCTAAACTGCATGTCATGTTTCCTGTTAGTGCTACTTGAGGGACCTCACAAAGCTATAGCTAGACCTGTGCTCACTCTTTTGTCCTGTGGAATGAAATATGATTGAAAGAAAGGCTACTGCTGCTTTGGTTCCCTAGTAGAAATGCAACTCCATTAACTGCCTGAACCTAAGTATTAAGCATGCCCAAAGATACCACCTCCTACCCTCTCTTTTGTATCATGTTGTTAAGGAGAGACGGGAGAGGACCACATGGGGGTTGCAAGCACTGGCAGCAATCCACAGGACACTCTGGGCAGAAAAGTGGGGGAAAGCAAAGTACTGCCACAGAACTGTACAAAAGTTACAGCACAGAAAAAGATCATTTAACCCATCATGTCTGTCCCAGCTGAATGAACAAGCTACCCATCCTAATCCCACTTCCCAGCACCTGGTTCTTATAGATTACAGCTTTTCAAGTGCAGGTCTAGGTTCCTCTTAAATTCATTGAGAGTTTCTACCTCATTCACAAAATTGTGCTGTAAATTTAAGCACCCACTAACTTCTGGGTGATAAGGTCCCTCAAGTCCCCTCTAATTCTGCTAATCATTATAAATCTATGTCCCTGGTAAGTTAACTTTCTGCTAAGGGAAAACAGGTCTTCCCTATCCCTCTCCATGAGAGGAAACAGATCATTCTTATCCACTCTATCCAATCCTCTTATTATTTTGTACATTTCAATTAAGTCTAATGGAAATGACCCTACCCTTTCCAATTGTACCTCATAGCTGCAGTTTTCAAGCCCTGGGAACATACTTGTAAATCTCTCCTGTACTTGCTCTAAAACAATTATGTTCTTCCGTAAAACATAGGAACAGAAATAGTGCATTGGGCCCATCAAGTTTGCTCCACCATTCAATGAGATCGTGGCTGATCCAGTAATCCTCTGCTTAATTTCCTGCTATATTCCCATAACCTTGATTGCCTTACTGATTTACAAATTGTCTATCTCAGTCTTGAATACACTTAATGACCAAGCCTCAACACCCACCTGTAGCAAAGAATTCTGCAGGTTCTCTACCTTGAGAGAGAAGAAGTTCCTCATCTCTGTCTTAAATGGGCAATTCCTTATTCTGAGATTATGCCCTCTGGTCACAGACTCACTCCAAAGGGCATTGTGGGTCTATCTACAGTACGTGGACTGCAGCAGTTCAAGAAGGCAGTTCGTCACCATCTTCTAAAAGGCAATTAGGGATTAGCAATAAATGCTGGCCAGCCAGCAATGGCCCTGTGCCACAAATGAATTTTAAAAAAATATTTCCGCAGCGTCATTCTCGAAGGGATTTATGTTCACTTTGGCCTCTCTCTTCCTTTCTACATATTAAAAAAGTTACTTTTGTCCATTTTATATTCCCTGCTAGTTTACCCTCAGAGTTTACTTTCTCCCTCTTTACAGGAAAAAAATAAAGTGGTGACTAGAACTATACACAAACTCCAGCCGTGACCTAACCAAGCCCTTATATTGTTTCAGCGTAAAATCCCTGCTGTTGTATTCGTAGAGTAGGAAATCATTCCATATTGCCTTCTTTACCACTTTATCTATCCTATATACATGCATTACAAGGTCTCTCACTTCCTCAACTCATCTTATACCTTCCTGTTTACTGTTCTTTTCTGTGTTTTGTTTGTCTTCCACAAAAGCATAATTCTGCACTTTTCCAGAGAGCTATTTTTGCACTCATTCAACCAAGCAATTGATAGCATCCTGCAATCAACAGCCTCCACTATCAGCTACCCAGCTAATTTTTGTGTTATCTCATAATCATGCCTCATACTTTTAAATATGGAACTCAACAAGCTGGAAAATCAGTGAACAACAGTATTGTTATATGACTGATGATTCTGTACTCTACTGTACTCTACTATGACTGAGATGGGAGGAACACATCATCTTTCTCTAGTCTGACTATTCCATATGGCAGAACATGTATGTAATTGTTCTACCTGGTTCCTGATATGGCCAAACCTATGTTTGTTTTATATAAGACTTAAGAAGATCCATCAACTATGTTTATGTAATAAACATAAAATTATTGAATTATTAAAAATTACTTCACAGAACTGATTAACACGCTGTTTGTAGTATGAAAATATAAACGTTTATTCTGCAAAATAATCCAAACTCTTACACCCATTGATACCAGGAAAAGAAGAAAGCACAGATTTGTCTCTGTAGTGACTCATTTTCAGAAGAAACCACTTTTGGCAATAAGTCTTAGTTCTTGAAGGCAAAAAAAAAAGAATAAGGTGCAGAATGTTCAAATGATTATCAGCATTGTATCCTTTCACATGTAGAAAGCTGTCACCAATAGTGGGATCTTTGCAAACATTGTTTACTCAAGAAACATGGAATCGTGGATTCTTTTGGAAGTCTTCAAGAGGACAATCAGGTTTCTCACTGGTTTCACAGAGATTTATCCAGAAACAGGACAGGTGAACTGGGAAACTTCTTTCTTTTATCAAGCTTCTCCAACTAAAATCCAATACGATCTCCTGAAAAATACTGTTCAACAGAGCAGCCATAAAATCAGTTGTTTCCCTGGAAGTGCATTCAATCACCAGGACCCACAATTGTCTGGAATCATGCTCCATTGTCCTTTGACTCTTTATAATTAAAATCTAGGTATCCACGATCCTTCAAACTCAAGTCCTTTAAAGATTATTAAATATGAAGTCATAACAACACAGAAATGCAAAACAAAAGAACATAGAAAATCTACCAGCAGGAAATGTGGGAAGAAAAAGGTCACAGTCTCTACTATTGAAGAACCCACCTGCGGAAGATTTGGCCTGTCAGCATTAATGAGGGTCAGGGCTGCCAGGAAGGAAGCCATTTCTTTTTTTTCTACTCATTTATGGGATGTGGGCATTGCTGGCTGGCCAGCATTTCTTGCCCATCCCTAATTGCCCTTGAGAAGATGATGGTGAGCTGCCTTCTTCAACCGCTGCAGTCCTCCTGCTGTGGGTTGACCCACATTGCTATTAGGGAGGGAATTCCAGGATTTTGACCCAGCAACAGTGAAGGAATGGTTTAAACAGACAATAAGCAAAAAACAGACCAAAATATCTGCATTCACAGGTACTAAAGCAGTTCTGCACAGCCTTTATATATCAAGAAAAACAAACTTTGGAAGTTGATATTTCCTGCAGCTGCAAAACTGCAAAGCCATTTCTTATGCAGGACACAGTTTATATTTATTGAGGCAAAAAAATGGTCTAACAACTGAACATACCATTGTTATACTTCAGCTGAAAGACCTTAGAGGGTGATATTTCCCCGCTGTGCATTGGCAGCAGCTGCCCCAAGCTTTCCTGTGTCCCTTAGCACTTAGTCCTGGACCTTGGAATGTGCCAGTCTGCAACACATGGTCGAGGTCAACTTTTTATACTGGAAGGCCAACAAGTTTCAGGCAGACCAAAGAGTATCTTTCACAGAGTTGGTGGTCCTCCAGGTGCAGTCGATGTTTGTCTCCGGGTTTTCCCTAGGGAATAGCACATAAAGCATAGAGTCCTACATCATGGAGCTGCTTGGGATGAACCTCAACCAAAACAACTGCATCTCTCTCTGGACCTTCCTTGCAGGCATATTCCAGAAGGAGATGTATGACAGTCTCATCATCAGCACAGCTGCTTCAAGTGCAGTGTGCGGTGTTGCACAGAAGACCAGGCTGCATGAAAGATCTAAAAACCGAAAGAACTGCAGATGCTGTAAATCAGGAACAAAAACAAAGTTGCTGGAGAAGCTCAGCAGGTCTGGCAGCATCTGTGAAGGAGAAAACAGAGTTAACGTTTCGGGTCTGGTGACCCGAGGAAGGGTTCTGAGGAAGGGTCACCAGACCTGAAACATTAACTCTGTTTTTCCCTTCACAGATGCTGCCAGACCTGCTGAGCTTTTCCAGCAACTTTGTTTTTGTTGCACATGAAAGATCTGATGGGCGGTGCTTATCTGTTTTTGTGATGTTAACTATGTAACTTTATTCATAAGTAAAGATATAAATAGCAGCAAAGAAGTTACTGAGTATTCTGTTGAAAAGATCAATCAGATGATAGTATGCTGGACAGTGCTTTCTTTATTATTTGCATGCAAGGAGAGTTGACCAGCAGGTTGTAGAAAACCCAGCGTGGCGAGTCTGAAACATGTGGTTGCAATCACACTTTTATGCACAAATCAGCATCCCCTGTATTGATCAATTATATTTTGATTTCAATCCTTAGCAACACAACAGACCGATCATATTCTGATTCAGCAACATAACATTTCATCAGTAAATCATCTGCCTTAAACTCTTGCAACATCAGTTGGGTGTGGTTTAGAATTTTCTGCGCTTAGCTGGAACCAGGTGCAGTTAATGCTAGCTTGTGAATATGCTTAGCTGTCTCACTTTTCTGCCCCTGTTTTGATTCCTTCCACAGTTCTATGGTTGAAACCTCATTATAGTGACTCTGACATTAGATCAACATTAACATCATCATGTATACCAGGAAGGAATGGTAGCATCTACCGTCTCCCTTCGGGATACAGAAGTGCAGAGGCTGAGACCTGAAACGTACAAGCTGCTCAATGGAGTATCAGAGTAATCAGTGTAAATATACATGATTGTGATTCCTGCTATTAGAAATAAGTGATCTTTCACATTCAGCATGTGAGATACAGAAGTACAGGATAGGAATCAGTGAAGTGCAATTCATTGATCATGCACTTGAAATTGGTTTATTTAAAACCTTTTTGCTAATTCACATTTGATGTGATAATTACAAATGGCTTTAGCTTACTAAATGTTTGTTAATTGGATTCAAAAGGCAAATAGCCTTGTTATTCAATTTCTTGATTACTTCTAATTTCTTTCTCCAAACCCTTCATGTTTTATTCTTCATGTTTATTCTATCCAATAAATAGCAGCTTCTCTTTCTAATTTATAACTCTGGCTGACTACATTAATTATAAAAACAGAAAATTCTAGAATAACACAGCAGGTCCATCTGAAAGAGAAACAACAGGTTTGCATTCTAAGTGAGACTGCTACTTTCTGCTTGTCCTACAGATATTGTGACAATACAATGGACTTTAACAGGTGTATTTTGACCTTTTTTTATGATGAAATGTTGAGACATAGGTGTCGTGCAGTCTGCTCCAACACCGGTAAAGTAAACAGAAACAAAGTAAATAGCTTGTGTAACTGTAAAAGTAGCCTGAATGGGTGGGGTCAAGCTCCCAGAAAACCAGGAATTTGTTTTAGCTTTAGCCTTCAGTAGCAGTTGTTGGCGTCTTGAAGCTGGATGTGGAAGCTCTTATTCCTCTCTCTGTTACAGCTAAAAGCTGTGATTCTCTTCCTGCTGCTAGAATTGCGTGTGAGACAATCTATTTTACTGAATTTGCCAAGAGTTTGTTTATGGGATATTTTTATATTGGAACAGTTGCTGTTTAGTAGTTAAATAATCTATTATTCTGTTATGTTTTCCAATAGAGTTGTTATTTTAATTTCTTCTTTATTTATATATTATGTTAAAATACGATGAAAGAAAGTGTGTTTGCTTGTTTCTGACCAAACACATGGATGAAGGTAGAGCAGTGGATGTGGTATACATGGATTTAAGTAAGGCGTTTGATAAGGTTCCCCATGGTAGGCTCATGCAGAAAGTAAGGAGGCATGGGATAGGGGGAAAAGTGGCAGATTGGATTCAGAATTGGCTGACCCTTAGAAGACAAAGGGTGGTAGTGGACGGAAAATATTCAACATGATGCTCAGTTATGAGTGGTGTACCACAAGGATCTGTTCTGGGTCCTCTTCTATTTGTGATTTTTGTAAATGATTTGGATGTAAGAGTGGAAGGGTGGATTAGTAAGTTCGCGGATGATACGAAGGTGGGTTGAGTTGTGGATAGTGCGGAGGGCTGTTCTCGGTTACAAGGGGACATTGATAGGATGCAGAGCTGGGCTGAGAAGTGGCAGATGGAGTTTAACCCTGAAAAGTGTGAGGTGATTCATTTTGGAAGGACAAATTTGAAAGCAGAATACAGGGTTAACAGAAAGATTCTTGGCAGTGTGGAGGAGCAGAGGGATCTTGGGGTTCATGTCCACAGTTCCCTGAAAGCTGCCACCCAGGTGAATGGAGTTGTTAAGAAGGCATATGGTGTGTTAGCTTTCATTAATAGAGGGACTGAGTTCAAGAGCCGTAAGGTTATGCTCCAACTATACAAAACCCTGGTTCAGCCACATCTGGAGTATTGTGTCCAGTCTGGTTGCCTCATTACAGGAAAGATGTGGAAGCGTTGGAAAAGGCGCAGAGGAGATTTACCAAGATGTTGCCTGGAATGGAGGGAAAGTCTTACGAGGAAAGGTTGAGAGAGCTAGGGCTTTTCTCTTTAGAACGACGAAGGATGAGAGGTGACTTGATAGAGGTGTACAAAATGATCAGAGGTATAGATAGAGTGGACAGCCAGAGACTTTTTCCTAGGGTGGAGGTAGCTATTACGAGGGGGCATAGTTTTAAAGTGAGTGGAGGTAGATATAGGGGAGACATCAGAGGTAGGTTCTTTACTCAGAGAGTGGTAGGGACATGGAATGCATTGCTGGAGAGGGTAGTGGAGTCGGCCTCATTAGGGGCATTTAAGCGGCTATTAGATAGGCATATGGATGATAGTATAAGGTAGGGGCAGAGGTTAGATGGACCTTAGGTTTAGGGTAAAAGTTCGGCACAACATCGTGGGCCAAAGGGCCTGTACTGTGCTGTACTGTTCTATGTTCTATGTTAAAGACTGGCAGTTTGACCAATCAAATTGCATTTGGAACACAATGCCTGGCACTTGCCTTTAAAATAAGAAAAAGTTACGGTCTAAAACTATCTTCTTAATATATTTTGAGGGGGTTTGTCCTGGTCTATAACAATATTGATAGAATCATTCTGTTCTGTTTAAATTCCATATTTCTAGTAATTGCATCATTTTAATATAATGTGAGATTTAAGCACATGGATGGCCTGAAGATCATAAAGCAGGGATTATTTAGGTCTTTAACATTAATTTCCCTTTATGTTTGTAAACTAGGAAAACAGTATTTATAACAACCATATGGTTCATATCTAGTTGAGGACGTTATTTACTGGTCTCTCCTGCTTTCCATGAGGCATCTTTTCTGCCCTCTTCTATAGATAGCATCTGCTCAAGCTCCCCTGCTCGCTGCCCTCCTTCACCATTGTCACCTGTTGCTGGAGATCCTGTTAGATTAGGATTACTGACTCTCTAGATTGCTGTTCTGAAAGATGTTTTTGGCTGTTTTGATAAAAGGTCAGTCTCGTCTCACACTCCCTCTTAGCTTCTCTTGTTTGCTTTTTTTTTACTCCCCTGAACCGTCTTAATTGAACCTGGTTCTCATACATATTAAACAAACAGAGAATTCCAGAGATACTCAAGTCTGGCAGCATGATTGGAGAGAAAAAAACAGCTAATGTTGTCAGTCCAGTATGACTCTTCTTCAGAACTCATTTGTGTTATCATATGCATGATCCACCCAACACTCATAAACACATATTTTCTGCTTTCAGCTTGATCTTTATCTCTTGTCATCCAGGGAGCTCTGGATCTGTTCACCCTACCTTTCCTTTTCATGGGAATATACCTTAACTGTACACATTTTAAAATTCAGTTGTAGTAGAGCCTGCTGCACTGCTCCTGACTATGATAGCTGAAATTGAATGTTCCATTCTACTCACTCATTTATAAGGGAGATAATGACCCAGTCATCATACATACTTATACCACCACAGATAGGCAATTTTCTCATTGCATTAGACAGCAAAATATTTGTAAAAGTTGTTACACTCCTTTGGACATACAGAAGTATCACATGTTCTGAAACTATTTGACATAGCTGTACGAATGACAGTTTGCTGTTCCAGCTCTTCCCCAGCATTGTTTAGTAAACTTCTCAGGTTACAAAACACTTGCAGTAGGCAAAAAGTTTCTATTGTCTGATTAAAGTTCTCATCCTTCTTTGCCATAGTCAACAATTAATTGGTCTATGGCTGCATTTTATTTAGAAAGTACAAATCTGTACAGAAACTTCAGAAGTGCCGTGTCTCCATCTATATTATGTTTTTGATGGATGGTTAGGTTCGTCACCTTCAAATATATGGATAGACAATTTGGACAAAATGGTTTTGAATCCAAGTTCCAGAGTGCAGTTCATGCAACTAATACATGTTTAGTTTTATGTAAATAACCTTAAAAATCATTTTGAATCTGTTCTATCTGCTCCTCCCTTTGTGCCCTTCTTTCTCCAACCTTACCTCAAGTAACATGAGAAATTGATGGACTTCTTTGTCATAAGTTTGAGATGATCCATACAGTTCATTACTAGGAACAAAAAGAAAGTTGCTGGAAAAGTTCAGCAGGTCTGGCAGCGTCTGTGAAGGAAAAAAAGAGTTAACGTTTCGGGTCCGGTGACCCTTGATCAGAACTGTTCATTACTATTCTGCCATCTCCCTTGCTTACCTAGATAAACCTTCCAACAGCCTTCCTGTCCCAGCCTTTCTGCTGCTGTCTTATCTCCCTCCCATTGTTTCCATTTCAAGCTCATCCATCATGAGGTCCACCTCTGGTTCCCTTGACTTCATTGCTTCCTCCAATGCATCTCATCAGTTTCAAAGTAGAGGAAGTGAGTCAATGCCTATAGGGTCATAGGAATGGCGGGGTAATTTTGAAGGAAAATGCAATAGAAAGCTCAGAAAAACTGTCAGAAGCCTACCAGCAGCTGATTAATATAATAACACCATCTCTTCTAAGTTGGATCTGAGGAAGTGGAACTGTGATCTGAAGCTGACACATTCATTCCATTGAAAACCAACAGTAGTAATCAAGCCTGACTCCACTTTTTTTTCCAAGTATAAGCATCTCTGTTGGAAAATGAATATTCGATTGCTTTCTTTCAGAAACATGTGACCCATTGAGACTCTGTTCCCTAGTTGCCAACCGTATGCCTCTCCCTGGCAAATATCTGAAATTAAACTAGTCTGTTCACAATCATGGTGTTATATTTGACCTTGAGAGCTGTTTTTGATCACATATAAGACTAGCATTAAGACCACTTATTTCCACCTCCACAGCATTGCCTGACTTTGCCCAACTCAACTCATCTGCTGCTAAACTGCTCTTTCATTCCTTTGTTACCTCTAGATTTGACTATTTCAACACATTACTGGCTAAATTCCCACATTCTACCCTTTGTACATTTGAGGTCCAAAACTGTACTGACCCAAAGTTAACTCAAATGAAGTTCTGTTGACCCATTACTCCTGTGCCTGCTGACGAATGTTGGCTCCCAGCCAAGCAACGTCTGGTTTTAAAATTCTTAATCTTGTTTTCAAATGTTTCTGTAGCTTCACCTATCTCTGTATTCTTGTCTGCTCCCACAACCATCCCATGCTTATCTAGTTTTGGCTTCTTGAGTATTCTTGACTTTAAATCACTCTTACTGTCTTTATTCTGTAAAAGACCCTGTTTTGTGTGCTGGGGCAGCTGATTTGCATCAGGCATTGAAGAGTTTTCTGTTGAAGTGAAAGGAGGAGAGCAAGAAGAACCTGTTTGAAAAATATTAGATATTTTTTAAACCATCCTGTTCAGAGATATTATTATACACCTCTACAGCAGATAAGACTTGAACCCAGACCTCATAGCCTAAGTAGAGACACAACCACTGCATCACAAGAGCCTGTACATAGTTTATAAACAACCTATTCAGGCTCATTATGATACTTTAGGCATATTGGGACTTGAAAGCTGAACCTTCTGGCCCAGATGGAGGGACACTACCACTGTACCATTCCAAAGGTGGTATAGTTGGGAAGAAAGAGATTAAGACTTTGGGTGGAATTGAATACAGCAACTGAACCAAATCTATAGCACAAAATGTTGCCATCAGTTTTCGGGTGACTGTAAACCTCTCACAACTAAGTTGGAGCCAGGAAGGAGCCAATAAAGGAAACTCAGCCACTTGAGGCAAAATGTTAGGCTCATGAATGAGCCACTTGATACCAATTATCCTTGAACCAAGCAGAATTTGTTGGGGGCTGAAGGATTAAATTAAAATGCAATGATTATTTTGTATCCCCTGAAGGCCATCCAGCAAACTCAATACAGGAATTAACAAGATGCAGGTGGAATCGATAGCCACCGGTGACACTGTGAGAAAAGGAGAGTTGCTAGTATCTGATTGGTTGGCAGCTTGACAGGCTCTTAGTTTAGTCAGGAATCTGTCATGGAGGTGATCCAGTGTTCTCACCAAATTCACAAATAGTGGGTGATACTGCATGATTGACCACAAAAAATCCAGTCCCCAGCCGATGGCATTTCAGTTTCAATGCAGTTGGATTGTACTCCAATCAAATTAGGTATAGAACCGAAAGCCATTGGGGGTGGCACAGTGGTAGTGGCCCTATCTCTGAGTCAGGATGCCCAGGTTCAAGTTCTGTTTGCTCCATAGGTAATAACATCTCTGAGCACGTTAATTAGTAACATCTAGAAACCATTGAGCCACAGAATTTGGAATTTCAACACAA
>NC_063352.1:35677115-35682019 GCF_021869965.1 Rhincodon typus
GTGAGGTCCCTAGGACATCCTACCTTCCCCAGTAAAGTACAGAAATATTTATACATTCTGCATTACCATGGTCACATGCAACACTGATATCAGCACTTGCCACCTCCCCACTGACCGTTATGCCCCTCCACAGACATTTGCCAGCAGTATCATACTGAGTGGATGCTGCTTGTTACTTTGTGAAGCTGCGATTATTTTCCCGATGTTATAATAAGTAAATGTTTTGCAATTAGTTGAGGCAGCAGTTTCCACAGCCAGAATCATGGCCTTCATGCTCATGGCAGTCAGGTAAGATAATAAAGTGCCTTACAGATATCTTAGTAGGAAAGAGAAAACTTGTTATTTAGTAAAGTGTAGAAGATAAAGTCTGATACTGCCTTATTCAAAGGTGTACGCGTGACAACAGTGTGGTTGACTATTTTCAGAGTTGCCCTCTGAAATGGCCTCACAAGCCATTCAGTTCAAGAGCAATTACATTGGGCAACAATTTCTGGTCTTACTAGTGATGCCTGTATCTAATGAAAGAATGCAAAGAAACTTCACATTGCAGGACATTATAATAAAGTTTCCTCTGCATTGCAAACGTAACTGTACTTCACTGGCTGTAATGCAATTTGGGGTGTCCTGAAAGGCACTATGCAAAATATAAATCTTTATCTTCAGCCTCAATGTAGAAATAAAGTAAAGCTATAAGTGGGGAAGAAACCCAGTCTAACCAGTCTCCGGTGGTAATTAAAAATTGTAAGCCATCAACATTTAGGGCGGCACTGTGGCTCAGTGGCTAGGACTGCTGCCTCACAACGCCAGGAATCTGGGTTCGATTCCACCATTGGGTGACTGTCCGTGTGGAGTTTGCACATTCTCCTGTGTCTGCATGGGTTTCCTCTGGGTGCTCCACTTTCCTCCCTCAGTCCAAAGATGTGCAGCTTAGGTGGATTGGCTATGCTAAATTGCCCATAGTGTTCAGTGATGTGTGGATTATAGGGGGATGGGTCCAGGTGGGTTCCCTGAGGGTTGGTGTGGACTTGTTGGGCCGATGGGCCTGTTTCCATACTGTAGGGATTCTGTGATGATGAGGCAATGCAGCAACTTGCCGAAATCTTCCAACATCACTTTCCAAACCTGTGATCTCAACCACTAGGAAGAACAAGAGTTGTGGATGTATAGAAACAACACCTGCAACTTGCTGTCCAAGGCACATAGTCCCCTGACTTGGAAATGTTTCACTCTTCCCTCTCTATCACCGATGAAAAACCTGGAATTCCCTCCCTTGTAGCATTGTGGGTTCTACACTGCACAGATGCAGTGGTGCAAGAAGACTGGTCACCAGCCCTTTCAAGGGCAATTAGGGTATGGGAAATTATTGCTGACCTTTCCAGCACTACCCATAGCCATGAATGAATATGTTTTTAAAAGTAATTCATTGACATTTTTACCATTTGCTTGTCAACGATACAACAGAGCTTGAATCTTGGCCAAAATTTACATTAAAGATAATTCCACTTTCAATCAGAACTTGGTGCAATAACTGTCCACTTTAATCCTACCTCTCCACCTATCCTTTCAGAAATAAGCCTGATTTATCAGTGACTCTGCTGGCTGTTTACTCCCATTGATTGTCAGATACATAGTTACACTGATTGTGATCAGTGCTAACATGATTAAATGAATTGTCTTGCTCCTCTACAATATTATAGAACTTCCATCTCTGTCAACATTTACATCAAAAATCATTAGCAGTGCCCTATGCAAGGATGTAAGTTCCCTAATTAGATTACAACTATTTTGCCAACAATTAGCAGTCTCCATGCAACTGTAAGACATCAAGGTCTGGATTTTATAGGCCATTCTCAGATAAGAAAACAGGATTCAAAAATCAGGAGTCATTTTGCACACAGTGAGATCTCACAATTGGCCAAGCCCACATCAGGGCTCTGTTCAACCGTTTTCCGCTCCCCACTAACTTGGGGAAAGGTTTTTTTTCTCTCTCTCTCTCTCTATACCCCTAAGACCTTTTTACACCTCAATCAGGTGCCCCGCTTGAAGAAAAGAGAAAGTACTGTAGCTAAGTTTGCAGGTTACACAAGTAGGTGGGAAGGCAAGTGGTGAGGGTGACACAGAGAAGTTACAAAGGAATATAAACAGGTTGAGCAAGTTGGGAAAAGCTTCAGATGGAATATAATGTGGAGAAACATGAGGTTATCCAATTTGGCAGGAAGCAGAGTGGAGCTGACTATTACTTAAATGGAGAAAGACGGTAGAAAATTGTAGACAGATTCGGGGAATCCCAAATAATCACAAAAAAACTAACATCCCAGATCAGTGAGTAATAGGGAAGGCAAATAGAATGTTGGCTTTTAATTCTAAGAGAATGGAGTAAAGCAATAGGGAGATTTTACTAAAACTATATAAGATACTGATCAGAAGAATACAGTGGACAGTTTTGGGGAAGATAGACCGGCATTGGAGGCAGTCCAGAGAAGGTTCACTTGGCTGATTCCAGGGATTGAGGGACTGTCTTATGAGGAGAGTCTGAGCCAGTTGGGCCCATATTCATTGGAGTTTAGAAGAATGAGAGGCGACCTTATTGAAACAGGCACAATTCTGAGGGAGACTTGACAGGGGAGATGTGGAGAGCTTGTTTCCCCTTGTGGGAGAGTCTACATATACCTCACTAGGGTAGTGCACTGGAAATTGAGCCCATCGTTAAGGGGAGGTGATGGCCTTGTCATATCACTGGACTGTTAATCCAGAGACCCAGGTAATGTCCTGGGGACTGGGTTTCGAATCCTGCCATGGCAGACAATGGAATTCAAATTCCATGTAAATCTAAAAATAAGAGTCTAATTGTCAATTGTCAGAAAAACCCCACCTTTAGGGAAGGAAACTGCTAACAAAGAGACCTTGGATTGCAGGTTCATAGTTCTTTGAAAGTGGAGTCACGGGTAGACAGGAGTGAAGAAGGCATTTGGTATGCTTGCCTTTATTAGTTGGTGCATTGAGTATAGGAGTTTGGAGGTCATGTTGCGGCTGTACAGGACATTTGTTAGGCAACTGTTGGAATACTACATGCAATTCAGGTCTCCCTGTTACAGGAAGGATGTTGTGAAACTTGAAAGAGTTCAGAAAATATTTACAACGATGTTGCCAGGGTCAGAGGGTTTGAGCTATAGGGTGAGGCTGAATAGGCTGGGTCTATTTTCCATGGAGCGTCGGAGGCTGAGGGGTGACGTTATAGAGATTTATAAAATCATGAGGGGCATTCACAGGGTAAATAGACAAGGTCTTTTCGCCGGGATGGGGGAATCCAAAACTATACAGCATAAGTTTAAGGTGAGAGGGGAAAGATTTTAAAAGGGACCTAACGGGCAACTTTTTCACACAGAGGGTGGTGTGTGAATGGAATGAGCTGCCAGAGGAATGGTCGAGGCTGTCACAATTACAGCATTTAAAAGACATCTGAATGGGTATATGAATAGGAAGGGTTTAGAGGGATATGGGCCAAATGATGGCAAATGGGACTAGATTAATTCAGGATATCTGGTCAGCATGGACCAATTGGACTGAAGGGTCTGTTTCCATGCTGTACATCTCTATGATTCTAGGGCAGCGTACTATTCAACCCATTCCCTCCAACTGTCACTATTTTTCAGAGTGGTGTGGAGATATGGATTGGCCAGTTGCCTCTTTCCAAATGTAGGCCTTTAAGTAGGCAACTACTAACCAATTAAATAGCCTTATCCTGCTGTTGTTCTGATTTAGTGGGCAGCAGCAGTGGCCTGCACCCAGCATGTAGCCAGGCAGGTTTAACCTTGCTGGTCTATAGGAGAGGTAGTGGATGCCTCATTTGTAGCTCCTCCAGGTTAATTGAAGACCTCACAGGTTTGCCTCCACTGTCCATACCAGCCCTATCTAACTCGCCCTCCATTCCCTCACTGGGCTCTGTAAGCCCAGTCCTGCCAAGATCCTGGTCTTACCTAGGTTTGGGGAAATTTATGGCTACTCTTTATCCCAGGTCTCTTGCAATAACAGCAGTGGCCACTAATTTTGGCATAGCACAGAGTTTCTAACTTCTTATTGACTGACAGCTTAATGAGACAAGACCTCCATCTGGAGACAGACAGAAGTCTCAGAATAATTAAAAGAGTGTTGCTGTAAAACTTCAAGCAAGGCAACCAGGCGCAGAATTTATGCAGGGGTACAGGGAGCCCACATGCAGCGTATAACCCATCCCTGTGATTATTTATAGCTGAGCTGTCCTTCTCTACTTGGAATAATCATGCTGGACACTGCAGATTTTCTCTTTTCAGACCTGTATCCACTCCAATTTGATGAGTTCTGGAATGGCAAATGAGTCCAATGTACGATCTGCATACTCTGCCACTTGTGGGCCAGACCGTGCTTGAAAGAATGGTAGACAAGTTGTTTAGAGGTTTATGCGCTCTCTCTAATGCTCCCAACAAAGTCTTTTGATGTGTTCAATGCCTTCCCAAACAAACCTCCTCCTTCATTGTCGGTCATAAGCCAGCGACTCTCATGTGTCAGTGGGGATGTTTGACCTCTTCAAGGATGTTTTGAGGGCATCCCTAAAGTGTTCCCCCTGTCCCCAAGGAGTTTCCTACCACAGCTAAATTTTGAGTAGAATAGTTGCTTCATATGTCTGGTGACAGGCATACCAACTATATGTCCTCCTCAGAAGAGCTAGGTTTGAATGATTACAGACTGCAGATAATGCTATACCAGAAGTTATCATGGAGCTCAGAAGCCATAGGGTTAGCTTAACAGCAACTTATATTTATATATAGATAACACGGTGTGGAGCTGGAGGAGCACAGCAGCCAGGCAGCATCAGAGGAGCAGGAAAGTTGACGTTTCGGGTCGGGACCCTTCTTCAGAAATCTGAA
>NC_063352.1:35682419-35737511 GCF_021869965.1 Rhincodon typus
TGCTTCTCTGATGCTGCCTGGCCTGCTGTGCTCCTCCAGCTCCACACTGTGTTATCTCTGACGCCAGCATTGGCAGTTCTTACTATATCTGAGTGAGTTATAACCCCACTGCGAAGCCTCTTCTAGGGATTCCCACCTTGAAGAATTTATCCTCCTCCCTCCAGAAAGACCTCAGTGGATCTCTCTCCCACTGCAACCCTCTGGTAATCTCTTTGGCCTTGAAACTGCTCGACCACATACTGAAGCAAACCAGGTACTACAGCCACATTGCCTTTCTCAGTACCTGCCTACAGAACCGGATCATCCCCAATGGACTCCAATCTACGTTCAGACCTTCCCAATTTGACCCTGACCGTGACAAACTCTACATACAAAACATCCAGATCCTCCAAAACGGTTTTCTCTGCGGCTCCTCAAGCACACACTCTCAGCAATGCGCCGGCTTCTCCTGGCCCTACAATCAAGTCTACCCCAGCTCAAAGCCTCCCATTCTCAGACTTGCAAGGGACCTCTTCTGTTTCTCATTCTTTGCAGGATCGACAACCTCAACCTACGATTTTACTCAGCCCTATCTGACATTAAAAACCGTAAGTACAACAAACTTACTGGTGCTGATTTCTGAAGAAGTGTCCCGACCTGAAACATCAACTTTCCTGCTCCTCTGATGCTGCCTGGCCTGCTGTGCTCCTCCAGCTCCACACTGTGTTACCTTTGACTCCAGCATCGGCAGTTCTTACTATCTTGGAGTAACTTATATTTATATGCTGTCTTTAGTCTGATAAACTGTCTCAGATCCAATATGAATCTAAGGAGAGGCAATTAATGATTTCAAAAGGAAACAAGATAGACCCTTGAGGGAAACAAGCTTATAGGGATATTAGATAGGTTGGAAGAATGGGACTGAATGGATTGCTGTACAGAGATCTTAAATGGATGTGATGAGCCAAACAGCGTCTTTTACACTATAAGATGTTGATTGATCAGGAGACAGTGTTTTCAGGAAGCACAGGAGTAATAGGTAAACAGGACTTGGTGAAAGATAAGTATGGACAGGAAAGTTTTGGGTGATCTGAGATTAATGAAAAGGAGAATATGGAAGATCAGCCAGGAGTACTTGGAATTGTCGAGTTTGGAGGCAACAAAAACAGAATGAGAGTTTCAGCAGCAGAGGAGCTGGGATGGGCAAAGTTCAGTGATTAAAACAGGTAGTCTTAATGATGGTATGAATATGTGGTTTTTCTTTTACTTCAGGGTCAAATATAACCCCAAAGTTGTGAGCAGACTACTTAGTCTCAGACAATTACCAAGGAAAGGGATGGAGTTGGTTAGCTGGCAATACAGAGTCATAAAACAAACGGTCTCCCTTCTAAGACTCAAATGAAGAGGAATTCCTTCTCTCAAAAGGTCATAGAGTACAAGATTTAGAAGCATGAGTAGGCTATTCACCGTTAGAGCCTGTATAAAATCATGGTTGTTCTGATTATGACCTCAACACCATGTTCTGGAAATGCCTCCCGTAACCCTTGGCTTTCCTATTGATCAAAAATTGATCAAACTCGGCTTTGACTATGTACAGATACCTAGGCTTCTCTGTTCTCTGTCAGCCTGCACTGCTCCTCACTGAATTTTATTGTTTAATTATAGGTGTAAATCCCCAAAAAGCTTGGAATTCCAGAAAACATTACTGGAGCCAGTAATTAGTCAAACTGGGAGATAGTGGGAACTGCCGATGCTGGAGTCTGAGATAACAAGGTGTGGAGCTGGATGAACACAGCAGGCCAGGCAGCATCAGAGGAGCAGGAAAGCTGATATTTTGGGTCTGGACCCTTGTTCAGAAATGTTATTAGTCAAACTGGGTTTCTTTCTCTTTGATTTCAAGTAATTACAATTATTAATTAGGAAGTCAAAACATCTGACTAGTAACAATATAGTGTTTTATGTGACAATTCATTTCTTTGAAAATTAACCCGTGGCGTTCTCTTTTTTTAAAAGGTTGTTTTGCTTCTGTAACAAGGTGTGATATCTGCCAAGATGTCCGTTGTATGTGGCAGAGTGACCCAACAGTACGCCATTCTATTCTATTTTATGTTGATGATGCTCGGCCATAACTTCGAGATTCCTTTGACTATCCTCTCCTACCCTACAGTTCTAGTGGCTGGATGTGGGGAAATAACCAGAACATGCATAACTATGTCTTTTTTCTATCTACTGCCTAGTCAATAGTCAATGCTTTACAGAAATTTTCTTAAGGTACAAATAGTGAAGGTCTATTCAGTGTAACATGTCCAGTATCATTTTCAGTTGATCCCGTCATCTTCTGCTGCATCAGTGATTTGTTACTTTGCTTCCAATCTTGCTTGCATTACTGTTCTGATATCTGATCGTCAAAGTCTGGTTTGCAGCTCTCCCTTAGGTTTACTGTTCCTTGAACTGGACTCAAATATGGAGTAAAGGTGTGTTTGTGGAGATCTTCTGGGGAATGGAGTACAACTCAGGGTGGTAAGGACTCTGCAATATTTCCGCAACATGGCCAAATCCTGGAGGAAATTTTAGCTTGAAGGTTTAGATAGTTGAAATTCCAATTGCTGAAAAGGAATCACCTAACCCTACCGTAACATGGTGATGCCTTTCTTATGTGATAACAAATGTATTCAGAAATCTCACAGCTGCTGCAGCTGTCTTCTGTACTCATAAAGGAGGAGCTTCCCTATAGACTTAAGATAGCAGAAAACATGATTTGGTATCAAGGTCAGAGGAAAACTCCAACATAAAATGGCTGTCTGTTAAAAAGCATAACAGCTGACTGTTCTAGCACTGTTCTGTTTTCTTTACAATATAATTATGGATGAAAAGAACCATTTAAGCATTATTGGTTCATTCATCCAGATGAACCCAGCATGTTGCCCTTTGCTGCATCTAATTGTTCCACAAATAAATTCAAAATTTCAGCTTTCACCCATCTACCAAGAACTATATTTCAATTGTTGTTTCATCCTCCATTTCATCCCTTTTCCTGCTGTGTGCAGTTCTATTATGCCCTTTTCTATAGGGATTATAATCTGGCTCCAATTGAAACTTGTTTCTCAAATCCTTGGTTTGAGTGTGGTATAAAATGAATTCAGAGCTATCTTGTTTCCTGGCACGTTCTCAGTAGTCTCTCAGATAAGAGGTTTTTTTAGCAACTGTATATTTCTGTGCTTCTGTGATAATCCGTATCATCCTCAGGTCCATTTGTCTATTACATCCTGTGAGTGTGAGCACAATTCTAGTTGCCAGTTCAGCACTCAGCAAAGATGAGAATGCTAGTGAGCATGTTTATTTCTGCCATTGCCCTAATTCTCATTCAAAGCTGCCACGCAGCTATCCAGTGCCTGCAGGGAGGGCAGAAATGAGGACAGTGCAGGTTTCAGAGACGCACAGATAGACAGTGATAAACTAGGTGTTCGAGCCACAAGGATGCAAAGAAACACAGCTCTAAAGACACAGCAGGGAGCTGGCACAGAAACAGTAACGGCTTCCCAGTAACAATCTCCTCATAAATAATTACAAGGCATACTCAATGTGAGCAGAGATTCCACAGGACAAGTGGGACAGTAAAAACCATTAGCTGCTCATTCTCAATCACACTGTACTTCTACATATCTTCAATTAAGCCTATCTGGAATTGTCATTTTTTTTAATGTACTGTTCAGTTGGTAGCAGCGGAGTGAACTGGAGGACTTTTTTTAATTAGGAGATAGTGAAAGGACTGATAGTCACAGGGAGATACTGAAGAATGACAGAAGAGATGCTAGAGGAAAGGAGGAGGTCATCTGCAGTGATCAGGGAGAAGTGTTATACAGTAAGACAGGGGTGAATGACCAAATACAAAATTAACATTGCCATTTTTCTCCTAAATCTGCTCGCAAAACAAAGCTTTGCAAAGAAAGTGCAGCACAAATGGGAGGGACCTGAGAACTCTTGACACATGTTACGCCACAGCTCAAGTATACCCAATTTAGGGAATCGAAACAGATATTGAAAATACTACTGCATGAATACTCAAGTAAGATTTAGCACCGAAGGGAAGCGCTCAGTGCAGTATAATGTAAATAAGGTCTATCAACTCCTCACACTAACATCCTAACCATACCTTGTGATTCATTTAACTCTGAGAAGAAGGGCACCTATAACTCACGCACACAGTGATGGTGGCGGCGTGAGAAATGGTTATCCCTATGCAGCCATGCAGAAACATTCACATTGAAAAACAAGGACAAGGGGATGAAACCATCATGCTGGTTGTAGATTTCAAAGTTGTAGGGCTGTATCATAGGGGATAATGAAGGCCACCAACAGTTATATTGAGCTAATCACTGCATGCATGGAAAGCAATTTAAAGATCAAGGCTACAAAGGACTTGCACATGGCAGAATGAAGAAGACGAAAGCTAGTCATGAGTCATGGAAGATGCACCTCACCATGTAGAGGTGACTATAGGTCAGGCACTCACCCGACATATGAGCATCCAGAATAAAAGGCAAAAGGATAGCTTAACTATGTCAAGATCTCAAATGTAAAGCAAATATTTCATTGCTGACACTTCTTCACAGGTCAGTACTTTGATTGACAAATTACCCAACAGCTGTACAAGTATTGCTAACGTTAAGAAGGAAGAGGAGGAGAGGAGAAGGAATGCCAACACCAAAACAACAGAAGACACAAGGATCAGGAAGCAGAACCTGTGGATGAACTGGAGAAGAGGAGAACTGGGGCCTTCAGTACCTTCAAGCAGTATACTAAGAGAAGCTGGATTGAAAGTGTTGCAGCTACATGAAGCTGAGTGAAAGGCAGTGTCAGAGGTGTCTTCACATAACTCAGAATGTCGTCATGTATATCCACCACCTCCTGCAGGCACTTTCCAAACCTCAACAAGGAAAGTGTAGCATTTCCCAATCAACAATTCAAAAGGTCAGAAGTTACACAACACCAGGTTATAATCCAACAGGTTTATTCGTCAGCTGAAGGGGCGTCGCTTTGAAAGCTTGTGATTTCAAATAAACCTGTTGGACCTTGTGTCGTGTGACTTCTGACTTTGTCCAACCCAATCCAACACTGGTACCTCTACATCATGGCTAACAATTCACAAGTATATTTGTGAGTTCTTCAGTGCCCTTTACATTAAATCGATAGTTTGTCAAGTTCATCACGGACCCAGAGAGCCAAGTTGTCTGAGCCATCAACTTTGCAGCCATTGCTGGGTTTCCTCAGCTACAAAAGACCTTGAATGTATCGTGTGGCATTTAGAACTCCATGGTATCATCCAGCCAGATTCCTGCACAGAAAGGGATTTTATCCCCTCAATGCCCAGCATGCATGTGACCACAGACTACAAATCCTGCAGGTGTGGACTACCAAACTGTAATGGTAACATTGGGAAGGCATTAAACAGGAAATTTGAGACACAAGCAACAAAGGTTCAGCAGTAATATGAGCAACTTTAATCTTATTAAATCTTAATCTAATATAGATTGGGCAAATCAAATCAGTAACACTGCCTTGGAAGAGGAATTCCTGGAGCAAGTACATGATGATTTCTGCATCAATACTTTGAGGAACCAACTAGAGAACAGGGTAGTGTGTAATTAGAAAGCAACAATTGGCAATTTAGCTGTGCAGGGCTCTTTGGGAAGAATGATCCGGAATCTTCATTAAGATGGAGGGTGACATAGTTGATTCTGAGACTAGGGTCAAGAATCTAAATAAAGGAAACTACAGTGGTGCAAGCTGGCTATGATAAATTGAGGAACATTATTTAAAGGGATGACTGTTCAACAGGCAATGGTGAGCATTTAAAGAGCATATGGAGGAACTGCAACAGTTCTTCATTCCTGTCTGGCACAAAAATATAATAGGTGAGGTAGCCAAACCATGGCTAACAAGGGAAATTAGATGTAATATTAGATCCAAGCATTCAAATTAGCCGAAAAAATGCAGCAGACCTCAGGATTGGAGCAGTTTAGATTTCAGCAAAGGAGGACAAGGGGATTTATTAAGAAGAGGAAAATGGAGTATAAGTATGCTTGCAAGGAACATACAAATTGATTGTAAAAGTTTCTAGAGATATGTGAAGAGAAAAAGATTAGTGAAGACAAACATAGGTGCCTTACAGTCAGAAAGAGGAAAATTCACAATGGGGAGCAAAGAGAAAAAGAACAACGACAAATTAAGTGCACATCGTGGTTCTGCCTTCACAATGACTCAAATAATGCTTCAAAAATGTTAGGGAACACAGGGAGTGGAACTGAAGAAAAGCAGCAATAGTAGGGAAATAGTCTTGGGGAACTTGATGGGATTAAAGACTGAGAAATCCCAAAACCGATAAACTACATCCCAGAGTAATTAAGGAAGTGACCCCAGAAACACTGGATGCATTGATGGTCATCTTTTAAGATCCTATAGATTCTAGAACAGTTCCTTTGTATCAAATGGTAGCTAATGTAACCCCACTATTTAAAAAAAGGAGGTAGAGAGAAAACAGGGAATAATAGAGTGATTAGCCTGATATTGGGACTGGGAAGTCCATTATAAAAGATCTAATAGCAGAGCACTTGGAAAACATTGATAGGGTTGGACAGCATTGACAAGGATTTACGAATGTATACCATGGGGATCAGTGCTAACACATTCAGGTGAGGGAAGTAACTGTGGTATCTCCACGTTTGGAGATAACACAAAGCTGGGTGGGAAGGTGATCTGTTTGGAGGTTGCAAAGTATGTTGTCGATGAATGTGAGATTATCCACTTTGGTAGCAAACACAGGAAGGCAGATTATTATCTGAATGGCGATAGTTTGGGAAAGGGGGAGGTGCATGAGCCCTGGTGACTTTGTACATCAGTAGCTGAAAATAAGCATGCATGTGCAGCAGCCAGTGAAGAAAGCAAATGGTATGTTGGCTTTCATAGTGAGAGGATTCGAGTACAGGAGCAGGGATTTCTTATACAGGCCCCTTGTGAGACCTAACCTAGAGTACTGTGTGCAGTTTTGGTCTCCTATTCTGAGGAAGGATATTCTGGTGATGGAGAGTAGTGCAATGACTGATTAGACTGACTTCTAGGATGTAAGTACAGACGTATGAAAAGAGACTAGGTTGGATAGGACAGTATTCATTGGAGTTTAGAAGAATAACTGGGGGATCATATAGAAACCTATAATATTCTGCCAGGACTAAGCAGGGTAATTGCAAGGGAGTCCAGAACCAAAGGTTTAAAGGTACAGAGTAGACCATTTAGGACCAAGGTGAGGAGAAATGTCTTCACCCAGAGAGTAATGAGTCTGTGGAATTATCTGCCGCAAAAAAGGGTTGAAGTCAAAACATTGAATTTTTAAAAAAACTGTTAGATATAGTTCTTTGAGTTATAGGGATCAAAGGGTACGGGGAGAAAGTTGGAACAGGATGTTGCGTTGAATAATTAGCCTTGATCATATTGAATGAAGGAGCAGACTTGAAGGGCCTACTGTAGCCAAACCGTGTGTGTGTGTGTGTGTGTGTGTGTGTGTGTGTGTCTGCGTGCTGACTATCCAGGGAGCTCTCACCATGCTTATATTCTGCACAATCCCCAGGTTCTTCAAATGTTCACTGAACAGAATGTGACCATAATTTGACTCCAGATAGATCACTCACTGATATGACTGTTTCTGCACTGGTGGACGATGGGGAGGAAGGTCTTGATAGCGCATCTATTCCTCTTTAGAGGTGTGCTTTGTGGGGCTGGTACTGATGGCCTGGAGGATGGAGCTCTTCTCTTTTTATGATCTGGCTTGGAAGTGGGATCTAAAGTTTGTGGAGAAAAAATTTAAAATTTTATTGTATCATGAGCTGCCACCCTTATCCAAGGTTTCATTAAGACATTTGGTGCTTGATATGCAACTGAGAATAGCACATGAAGGTTTTCTCACTGGATGACTATAGATAACCAATCTCCTCTTCAGCACAGGCACATTTCCCTTACTGTCTTACCAGTTCAGTGTCCTGCTCTTCGAAGAGAATCAGGGGCCATTTAGTAGGCATCACCCCCATCATGTCTGCGCATGTTCGCACTTATTGTGCATGTTCTTCTCCTGCAGAAGGAAAATGAAACATTAGCATGGGTACATGAGCACTATGCCTGCATTGATAGATACAGATAGCAATGTCAAATCCCCAGAACTGTCATGACCCATGGGCATTACTAATAAGAAGAATGTGGTATGGGGAAGGTTAGGTATCAAAGGGTTCTGAATGAAAAGTGCTTCAGTGTCAACAAAGAATTACAGTTGATGAAAAACAATAAAACATTATATGGTGTTTGTGCCTGAGACACCCTGTAAAGTGCTCATCCCAAAGCCATCTTTTGTGGCTGTGTCCTTATCCCATAGTTCTGTTCTCTCATTAGAGGTGGCTTAACCTGAGGGTCACCTGAGGAGAAAGGCAAGATTGTGAATGGAGGACCCCTATGGAGACCTCAGCCATGATTGTTGTTGTCACCCTGCATCTCAAACCAGCTGTCCAGTCAGCTGTGCTAACCAACCTCCACAGGATGAGGTGAAAGAGTGTGAGCTGTGGAAGTTGTAGTTCTTTTTGTTTTAAGTATGGACTCTGAAAGATGTGTGAGAGGTGGTACCACTACTGGTGCACGTAATGCTGTATTGGTAGCTCCAATGAAGTAACAGACATTGATTGCACATTTCTGTTCAGGCTGAAAAGAGCTCCCTTTTTCACCTGGACAGCCTTCAGAGAACCTCCAGGGGCATTGCTATAGCATGTGCCTGGTCATAAAAATCATTAGGAGTCGGTGGCAAGATTGAGTGATGCTCCTGGGCTACAGAAAGTGAAGGGCTGTCTGAATGCCTTTTAATTATGGCATCTGGAAGTTTGAGTGAAGAAGATCCCAAAAGGACATTAGAACCCCCAACACCACCTATATAGTGTTTTACCAGTGCATGCCCACAATGTGCTGAAAAGTATAAAATTATGCAAGACTGAGTGAATATATCACCCTTCCAGGTGCTACTTCACACTTAGGACAGAATCTTGTAGATGCTTGAGTGACATAGACTCTGACAAGATGTGTGACAGAATTGAGCACTATATGCAGCAAGGCCCATATTGATGTTGGGAGCAATGCTCACCAGTTTTTATTCTCTTAACAAATGGTTTGACAAGATTCTCACCATCCAGTGGAAAGTAATTGATGGCAATTATTTCCTGTTAAACACCTTGTTAATAGCCCAACTTGCCCTCATTAATATTCAGCTTCCTGTCTTACCAAACTCACCACACAAGTTTGGCATCAGGAAAACTTGACAAAGAAACCAGATCAAGCATGTGGCGGATTAAGCTCACTGCTTGCTGTGATCAATCTCCATGTTTGAAATCAGACATCAACATTTCAGAGTATGTTCAATGGGTATTGGTCACATGCACCCCATATCCACGGACATTGACATCCAATACGTGCCAGTCTCCAAGAACTCTCATGCACATCTTCTGTTCACTTACAGGATGCTTCTGCATTTTGATGCTGCACCTTGGGCTGCAACAACACTACCATTGTAATTCTGCAGCAAGGATACTTTTCACTCAGGGACATGCACTCAGCTCATGGATTGGATCAGGCTGCATCTCCAGCTCTTTGCTCATTGTCATGGCTTACACTCACTGTGAGCCTGTCTGGATACTTACAACATTCTTGCCTTGCCTTTTTGTGCTGTGCCCCCTCAGACAGTGATACCAAGCTCACAATTACTGCTGTCCTCCCTTGACATGCAGCACAGGCATGACAAGCCAGGAGGCTTGTCATGATTGTCAGCAGTATAAAGACCATACTTTTTATTTTTCTGTAGTTTGATTGTGGACTGAAAGCAGAAAAGGGCAGTCTAAAAGCCAAGGATTCTTCAAAGATTACTGCACGCTTTAAAATATCTGATACTCTTTGTAAGTGCTGTGAACACAGTTCGTTTGAGAAGTGGGGAAAGCCTGGTTAGACAAGCTGGAGCCAGGGGATGTGTCCAAATGGAAATTTGCCCAGCAACAAGAAGCTGATTAGTCCGTGAAGACATGACCATTTGTCAATGACAAAGACTTCTCGTCTGTTAACAACTGTCTGATTGTCTCACACGTAGCCAAATGGCTTCGTGGTGTGAGCATTCAGATCAGAAGCTAATAGACCTTTGGAAGGGGAGGAACTGTTTTTACTTCGCAACAAAAAGCATCCCTAGCCTTAAGATAGCCAGTTTATTTCCCTTGACCAGTTACCGTATGCTGTGACTTTTAATTAATAAATCAGATAAGTTTAGAAGTGTGAACAAGTCAGCCTGTACATCCTGCAAACTAGTGAAAAAACCTGTAGAATTAAGATTGAAGAGCAGCATTCTGATCAGAAAAGAATAATCTCAGCAAACCCTGTGGACAGGGACAACTGAACTGCCTTCCTAGACTTTTCCTCCACCAATAACATCCATGTTTTTACGTCTGTCTGTCTGTCTGTGTGTATAGAGTGGATGCTTATAAGGGTGTTAGAGTTTTAACAAGTAGAGTTATGTGTTGACGGTTCATACTTGTTTATCTCTAATTACAATCTATTTATTTGTAATAAATAATAATTCTTGTTAAGAAGAGAAACCCGGTCCTTGCTTTCTGTCAATCCATGTTTAAGACAGGTAAATTAGGAAAAACTGCATACTTTTTGAAATCTTTAACTTTTGTGATGTCTCCTAGAATAGTGGAGCTCGTTTTCTAGTACCCGACTCCAGTAAGGTGTAACAGCAAGTAACAGTCAAGTCAACAGGGATAGCCTTCAGTCGGGGGATCCTGGCATTATAATACAAGGGCAGCCTCCAATACCCGACCCCACTTGGAATGGTCATTTAAGATCCTCTCCTCAAGGAGAGAAAAGCCAAACTTTTTTTGCCATATTGTGGGATGTTTTCCTATTGGAGAGGCGGGTATCATGGAAGATAAAAGTGGGTGACACAGCTATTACTGTTGGTGTAGGTGGGGAGATGTTCCAAGTGATTGAGTAGGCAACACTGAGGGCAAGCTGGTTGGAGTGAGGGCAAGTAGGGAAGATGGTGCAGGCAATAGTGACAGTAGTGGAGCATGAGCCTTGTTGGGAGGTGGATACAGTTGCAGAGCTAGAGTGAGTGTGGGGTATCAGAGGAAAAATGATGGCACTTACCATGTGAAGTGGAGAAGGGTGTTGACCTTAATACTGTGCATTGCTCCAGATGGCTGAGACTTGTCTAACCCACGTGGTAACCTTGGACCAGAGTGGGATGGTTGGTGTCATGGCCAATACGGAGAAGGTCCAACTAAGCACCATCCCATCCAGCAGAGCCTCCAGAATTCTGCTGACAAAGTGGTATGCCAATTCCCCCTCACTGCTATGTTTGGGGCAAATGTCAGCAATTATACAGGGCAGCTCTGAATGGACAGTGTTTGTTTATTTGCATCACAGGCTTTCTAAAATATACAGGTGCAATGGGTGCCTGTCTTTTAGTGAGTGGTAAGATGGGGCAGAAATCGATTGTGAGAAGTGCCGTTGGGGCATGGTAGGCAATTAATGAGGTGAGTTTGGTAATGTACATTGAGAGAACTTGCCAGGCCTTACAGCTAAAAACCCTCCAAAAAAGCTCAATGCAACTCAGACTTAGCAGATTCAGTCTTTAATCTCAAAGAAAAAGAATCTTCTACAAGCTCTGATGAAGAGTCATCTAAACTCAAAATGTTAGCTTGCTTTCTCTTAATGGATGCTGCCTGACCTGCTGTGATCTCCAACATTTTTGTTTCCAGTCTTCTACAAGTGTTGTATATGATATTCTGGGTGTACATATTACGTAGCAGGACTGTGTGTGGGCTCATGAGCCCAGGATTCATCTGCTCCCATCTGCTTTCTTTCTTTTTTGTTCTTTCTACTTTTGCTCTTTTCTATTTTAGTGTGTTTTCTTTTCTTTAAAGCCTTTTGCAGTAGGTTAATTGGTAGTTTCAGCGCAGCAGCAAGAGTGGGCCATGCATGGAATGGCGGCAGTCAGAGACAGTGGTAGTAGCTGACGTGGTTCCTTCTGACAATCAGAGATAGCGGTTGTGGATGTGCTTCCTCCTGGACACTTCTCGGCATTCGGAGGCGGTGGCACTATGACATGATAGCGAGAGCAGGCCGTCAGCAGAATGGCAGCAACCTCCCAGTGGCCAGAGGCAGTGGCAGATTCAGCTCCTCCTACTGATTGGAGGCAGTGGCAGCAAAGACATGGCTCTTCCCGGCGATTGATGCAAGACTCACAGGCTGACCAAAACTTATGGTTGTGGTTAGGCCCAGGTGCCTGCTTTGGTAGTTCCACCTTTATGGAGATAAGACTTAGACTTTAAGATCTGGATATTTTTCTTATCTTTTGGCTTTCTTTTATTTCTGCTGATTTTTTTAAATTTTGGTTTTGTAACCAAGATGGTACCAGAGTATGGCAACTTTATACACTTTTCACTATACTCATGTATTCCTATGCACACGTGACTATAAAATCTAATTCTAATTCTATATTACTATGTATGTATAAAATGTGTTTTGCACATGTGTGTATCTCTTGGGTGTATATTAATCCATTTTTTTCTGTCTTTTTGTCTAGAACAGTGTATATATTACAGTGTCTGTGATATCCATCTCACCAGGTTTATGTGTCCATAATTTGTGTACAAGCTTGCCTATATATTTCGTTATATGTACTTGCATGCTGTGAGTTTTCTCAGCTGTTGTTTATGTAGATTTCCTACATATAAATCTTGCATCAGGAGTGCATGTTTGAAAAACATTCAGTAAAGATTATCAGTGAGGTCCATTTCATTATTAAACTCCATATTTATGTCCCCTCACCCAGAACCCACTGCGTTCTTTTGTGCTATCTCAGGAATAGTTTGGTCTCTGTTCTGTAAATTGAGGACCCTGCAAACTCGTTTGTGCAGAGACTGACGAGCCAAACCTACACATAGTATATTGTATCTTTCCTTGTCCCAAAAGTAAAGTGTCTATCTTTTAGGAACAGTTAGAAGATACATAATCTATTCAAAAACAGATGCATTCTGTTTTGTATCATGAGCAGAGATCAAGTCCTTGAGCCTGTTCATTCTGAGTGAATCCAAAAAACAAGACGACTGCTCCAGATGGCTTCTCCATGCTACAGTGGCTATACTGCCAATGCACTGGGACTTATCATTGATCAGAAACTGAACTGGATCGGCAATATAAATACTATGGTTATTGATCCAGGTCTAAAGCTGGGAATTCTGCTGCAAATAACTCATCCCAAATACCTTCCAAACTGAGGAACTTAACCAGCTCAAAGGCCAAGGGCGGCAGACACATGAGAACGCCATCACCTGCAAGTTCCCACACACTTCCCCTCTCATCTACCCAAACCTAAACACATCAGCCTGACTTGGAACTCTGTAGCTGTTACCTCACTGGATCAAAATCCTAGAAATCCCTTTCTGACAGCACTATGGATAGATCTCCACTGGATGACTGCAATGGTTCAATAAGGCAACTTACCATCACCTTCTCAGAGGCAATTTTAACTGGCAAGAAATGCTGATTCTTTAAGGAATGCTAATATAGTGCCCAATCAGTATTCCTAAACGTGTAGTTTGCAGACTGATTTATGAAGTGTTGCCTGGACCTGCTCGGTCCAAATTTGGCATGTTGAAATGTTTCTGGAAGTAATTTTTTTTTCAAACTTTGCAGCTGGTGGAGAACAAGTGTAAAACTGTCAATCTGGGCTGGATTCAAAGCCTGTTATAAGGACCACTCACCCTTAAATCCATATAGATTAGAGACTCCTGCTCCCAGCTAATCAAAAGAAACTGACTCAATATTCTTTACATATCACTCATGATGGAGGCCAATTCAACAAATCCTGTGCTGTAAAACTGGAGTCAGGATCAGAGCATAATGAATTTCCTCATGGTCTGTGAGGAAGACAGAGGTCACAAACAGATGCCTCCATCAATATAACTAACAAAGGTGCATTGTCATTTCTGTGTCTTGTTGTAAGCCTCGCTGTCAACCATTTATTATGATTCCATAAATATTGATAACTTTTATATAGAAATTCTAACTTCCAGTTATTAGTTGAAAGAAGGACACAAAAGATTTCACATTATAAAACTTTTGCTTGATCAAATGACTGGACAAAAGGGACACTAGTTAATAAACACTTTTTTTTCATACTCAACTTATAATTTGAATTACTGAATAGAATGTGCCCCTTTCTGCTTAAATGACAACTGAAACCCTTAAATTTATTATGTTACTTGGTCTTTTGATTAAACATCCAATTTTCCTGGAACGAATCCAGTTATTCACAACCCCTAAGAATTTACTTCTGTTCTAGTCCTTTCCCAATACTATCTCACACAGTAAGTCTTCCTAAAGATTTTCCATCCAGCTTCAGATAAGCAACTTTCCAGCTTTGTTTCAATTCGTCATAGACTCAGTTTTCAAACTGAGTGTGAGCTCTCATCTGTGACCAAGAGAATCAGCATTTTCTCTGCTTTAGGTGCAGTTCATGCAAGACAGTGCACCTGTCTTTACTCTGTGATATTTCTGGGTTTATAGGGAGACCTGTAACCTAATCTCAAAATGGCTTTCTCTAATTTTTTCTCCATAGAACAGAAACCACCTTAGCTTTGTATCCAAGTAGAAATGTTATTCAACTACCTATAATTATAAAAGTTATTCATCTTAAAAACAAAGAGTCAAAGGTTCTAGTGCAAATGTCTACAACCTGATATCAAGAACATCCTTTCTCTAGGTCTTAGGAGATACCGGGTCTTCTTAATGTGGACTTCAAACAGCTGCCATTGTTGCTACATATGAATATTTCGCACCTCCCTTTCAATAAGACAATATGAGTCTTCCATTCAATCTTTAGAAGTCAAGATACCCACATTTACTGTCAGATAGTCTCCAGCATAGGTCACAAGACCCCTTTATTCAACCTATAGTTAAATTTCAAACTATAATAATCTTATACACTAAAATATATAATACTGAAACATAATAATCTTACAAACTTTACATTGATAACAAATCTCTGTCTTAATTGCCGCAGTTCATTATTTCTTGTCTTGAGGAGGCAGGTGATACAAGAAAACAAGAATTCTTACTCATCTAATGCTGCCTGAGGGGAATAAAAATCAACAGATTGTAGCATTGGCATCACATGTAAACCAACTAAGCAGGGATAGAAGGTTTATTTTCCTGAAAGACATTGATGAATCAGTTGGATTTTAATGATAAAATGGCAGCTGTCGATTTTCTGGTGCTTTTCACAAGTTGCTAGAGTAAAATTTAACCCTATAAATTCTAAAACACTAATTTAGAAAATTTCTGCACCTCAATAAAGCTTATGTCTTTTTTGTTGCTTTCTTGGTGGCTTAGTGTGGCTAGCCCATGTCTCTCTTTTTATCTCATTTCAGCTCACTCTCTTGTATTAATCTATGGCTCAGTATTACCTGTTTCTTCCTTTCTTCACTCCAGCCCAGTATTGACAATTTATTTAGCTGATGAAACACAACAGAAATAGAAAATAGTTCTAACCTCAGGTGTTCTCTGACCTTTTATGCTATTAAGAAAAATAATTCAAAAGAAGACCCATGAGCTACTGAGTTAAAGTTTCAGTTCCAGCCTGCACATAGTCACGCCAGCTGCTGCAAGTTCTAATCCTGCTCCTCAGTGCATATCGCTGGTAGCTAAAAAGACTGCAAATTAACAGCAGGCCCATCAACATATTCAGACAGTGTTGACAGGTGAGCATTTGGGGTGGAGACCTTTATCGGCCCTTTATCACCTTGCCTTTCCATCTAATTCTCTTTACCTGAAACATTAACCTCTCTGTTGTCAGATGTTGCCCCTATTATGCACTCCCATAACTTTTTTTTTGTTTTTGTCCTTTTACCTGGGGACAGGTGGCAAGTGAGGGATGCTGGGACACTGCCCTAATTGGAAGGCAGCAGGAGGCCTTATGGGATGGTGCGGATGTCCTAATTCTGATAATAGCACCTGAGCCAGTCGCTAGAACAAATAGTCAACTGATTCAGGGCAGAGTGAATTCATCTCTGTCAGAATCCAAAAATAAGCTCCACTCCAACTGAATTATTACAGAAAGAATACAATCTTTGTGAACAGTAAGTTGCTGTGTGGAACAGCTAGCTTGAGAGCTGCTCATTACTCATTAATGCTGCTCATTCCCATCTACTGTTAATCAAGACATAAGCTCTGACAGCTTTTGTCTTAAGATTGACACTGCTGCCTGATGTCACAGGTGCTTCCAGACCTACTTTGTACCTTCTTTAGGATTGCGTCAGTGTATTTACACAGAGGCATCAGAGGCACTGACAGAATAAAATTTGTCTCCTTCGTATCTCGGTCTGTTGTTCCTTACCTTCACACAGACTTGTATAAAAACACCAGAATCCCAGAGAGAAAAGCTTTGTGTACTGAAGAAGGCTGCATACCTGTATATCTCTCCATCCTTCAAATAAGTTATTTACTGTCTGCCTTGCTCATATGACGGTGCTTAGTGATGCTAGGTGTAGTTTCATGGACACTGACCACTTTGATCACTTTTCACTATCCCATTCTTAGTCATTGTTTAGTTGTAGGCTTAGACAGCATGTGTTACCCAACTATCTGATCATTAGGAAATTCACAAATGAAGCCTGATCCTGTACTATATTCGCATGAAGTTGATTCATATGCCATCTAACAGGAATAACTGGATAATGATCATGAGGAAGAACCGAATCTAATTGTCTCTATGCCTCCTTCAATTCCTTTTTCCTTGATGTACTTATCTAGCTACCCATAAATGCTTTTATGCTTTTCACCTCAACTAATCCTTGTGTTTTCCAGCAACTTTGTTTTTGTTCCTGATTTACAGCATCCGCAGTTCTTTCGGTTTTTACTCAATATGGAAGCCCGCCTAACCTGACAGGCATGTCACCTTGGTCAGGAAAGCAGTGCACTTTTCTTGCCTGCTGGGGTGGCGAGTTGAGGCCCTTAAGTGGCAATTAGGTGACCACATAAGAGCCTTGATTAGTCACAAATTGAGAAAGTTGTCCATGGACTTTCTCATCCAACAAACATTTAATTGCTGAGATGGCAAGAATAAGGCAGATATCTCTCTGAGCTAACTTGCCCAATTATTTGCCCCTCTCTTCACCTCCAGGCAAGGGAAATCATCCCCTTTGGTATCTCTACTGGAAAGAAATCTGAGATAAAACTTAAGGAGTCATCAAGTATTACAGCATGAAAAGAGGCTCTTTGGTCCCCATTGTGACCCCATTGGTTATTAAGCACTCTGCTCTAAACCATTTCCCAGTGCATAGCAAGAAGCCTGGTATGTTATGGCATTTGAAGTCTTCATCCAAATATGTCTTAAATGTTCTGTGGTACCCATCTCTGCTACTATTTCAGGCGACAAGTTCCAGATTCGGCCTCTGACTGAAAAAAGTCCTCAAAACCCACTTAAAGCTCCTGCTCCTTACCTTAAATTTTTGCCCACTGGTTATTGACCCATGAATTTTGATGAAGAATCACCACACACAAACCATTAACTGTCTCAGAGATAGTGAGAACTGCCAATGCTGGAGTATGAGATAACACAGTGTGAAGCTGGAGGAACCCTGCAGGCCAGGCAGCATCAGAGGACTGGAGGAACACAGCAGGCCAGGCAGCATCAGAGGACTGGAGGAACACGAACCATTAACTCTGCTTTCTTCCCACAGATGCAGCCACCAACTTGCTGAGTTTTGCCAGCAATTTGTTTTTGTTTCAGAGCTCCAGCATCCACAGTTCTTTGTTTTATTTAGATTATTGTCCTTTCTTTGAGTCACCTCTGTTGCACATTAAAAACGGAAAGAACTGCGGATGCTGTAAATCAAAAACAAAAACAGAAGTTGCTGGAAAAGTTCAGCAGGTGTGGCAGCATCTGTGAAGAGAAATCAGAGTTAACATTACAGGTCCGGTGACCCTTCCACAGAACTGTTGCACATTATTTTATTTAGATGGGCTACAGGGGGAGGAAATTAATCTACTTTTTGCCATTGTTCCCTTTCTCCTGGTTCACAATCCAACCTATGCTATATGCACATTGGGAAGTAAGGGCCTCTGTAGTTGTCAGATATCCCCATTGAGTTCCATACTTAATATTCATGAGCAAAGTTAAGAAGTATCAAGTCCTCAGAGAGAACCAAGCTGCTAGCTGGCTGGTTATATGTCCTTCACTAAAGGACAAAGCTGAGCCATGGAAGTTCTGGGACACAATCACTTTGACTGAAGTAGGTCAAAGGCATGGAACAAAGGAGATTTTATAGAACACAGATTCAGTACATCAGAGCCACACTTTGATCACAACATTCGTCTATCAGAAACTACCAGTTTCAATAATAGCACAGTTGTGTCAAAAATCTTTGTCAGTCTCTGGTCATGGTGTTAGCATGTGCCAGTACTCTGTTGTGTATGTCTTTGTGCCCGTCACTCAGTACGTGTCCTGATGTATAGCTGAGTCTATCATTCTGCAAATGCCTTTGGGTGTGTCACTCAGCATGTGTCAATGCTTGTATGTCTAATTGTGTCCTGATATGTGTCTGCGTGTGTTTCTGTGTCCCAATATAGGACTGAGTGTCTCTGTGCTGGTGTGTGTCCAAGTCTGTGACTGCAATTTAGTGCATGCCGCCTTGCCAAACTCCCATCCTGTTTAATAAACATAGAAAGTGCTGGAGGAGCTCAGCAGGTCTGGCAGCATCTGTGGAGAGAAAAACAGTTAACGCGTTGAGTCCAGTATCCACCTTCTCTACTCTGTTTTTCTCTTTGCAGATCCTGCCAGAGCTGCTGAGTTTCTCCAGCATTCACTGCATTTGTTTCAGATTTCCAGCATTGGCAATATTTTACTTTTATCTCTTCCTCCTTAATGTTGTTTGATGAATGAGTGCTGACTTCCTGGAGAGGAGCTCAGAAAGGCCAATCACTGCTAACAGCTGCTGTACTGTGCACTATCTCCATTATCAGCTGCTTCTTCTGAGATTCCACCGCAGATACTGCTGTTTGATAGTCTGCATTTAACAACAATTACAATGCAGCAATTCAAGACTCAGCCTTTATATGAGGCACAGAAACAGGATACTGCATAAGAAAAATGAACCAATAACACTTGGCAAATTCTGAAATTAGCATGCAAGTAAAAGCTGACCATTTTGTCTTTCTTTCCTAAGTTGATTAAAATATACTTTGAAAGCCTATGTTTTTGGCGTTCAACTCAGTTTGTCACTAACTCGTAGCTTCAAGGATTATTCATCTTTTGTGATCACTGTCTAACAGGTCCACATAACCTAATGTAAGAGCAGATTACACAGCTGTGCGCTGGAGCACACTTCACTCATCAGTAGCACCATTCACAGGTAACTAGCTAAAATATAGTTTCATTTTCTTTGAAATTATCTCAACTCCATTTCTGTATTGCCATTCCACAATTGTCAGCATGCTGTTCATCTGTGCTCATTCAGTCCTCATCGGTCTTCATTATTCCAGTGATGGTCACTGGATTACTTGCAAGCTCCTTCCCAGATTTTCCCAGTCTAACTCAGGGATGAGTGATACATTTTTGCAGGAAGAATGAGATTAGGTAATATAAATAAACAATTCTAAAGAGACACTGTTTGAATAACACAGAAAATAGGAGGAGGAGTATGCTGTTTGGTGTATCAAGCCTGCTCCACCATTCAATATGATCATGGCTGATCATCCAACTTAGCACACTGTTCCTGCTTTCTCCTCATACCTTTTGGGTCCCTTGAGCCCTAAGAGCCATATCTCCATAAAAAAAACATTCAATGTTTTAGCTTCAACTTCTTTCTGTGACAGAAAATTCCACAGGCTCACCACTGAAGAAAATTCTCATCTCAGTCCTAGCTGGCCTATCCCATATGCTTACACTGTGACCCTGGTTCTGGACCTCCATCCCACCACTGATAGTCATTGGGAACATCCTGCATATTCCCTGTCTATTCCTGTTATAGGTTTTATAGGTTTCTATGAGATCGTCCCTCATTCTTCTAAACACTAGTGAATATAGTCTCCTCACCAATCCAATCTTTCTTCACGTCAGTCCTGCCATCCCAGGAATCTGACTGGTAAGCCTTCACTGCACTTCTTCCATAGCCACAACATTCCTCCTGAAATAAGCAAACCAAAACTGCACACATTATTTCAGGTGTGGTCTCAGCAAGGCCCTGTACAATTGCAACAAGACATCCCTGCTCTTGTACACCCACCAGGTTCCCTGGCCAACATCTCTGTCTTGGGCTTGATGCACAGAATGCCAGCAAAGCTCCGCATAAACTGTAAGAACAACATCTCATTTTCCACTTGGTAACCCTGCAACGTTCTGAACTCAATATCGAGTTTAATAATTTTAGGGCTTGAGCACCTTCTCCCATGTCCTTATCCCACCCCCCACACTCCAGACTTTGCCATCACATAGGCTGCTACCACAAACAAACAACCCGTTGTCAGTCACTAACAGTCCCTATTAGCAGCTACTCATTCTCCCAGCTGACCTTTACCTATTCCTTTGTCCGACCAACTGTTTTTCTCTCTCCATCTCCACCTATTGTTGATTCCTTCCCCCGCCCCTCCACCCCTTCTGTAGCATGATAACCAACCTTTTCCTAGCTACCATCAGTTCTGAAGAAGAGTCACTGGTTCCAAAACGTTAACTCTGGTTTCTCTCCACAGATGCCGCCAGACCTGCTGAGCTTTTCCAGCAATTTCTGATTTCCAGCATCCATAGTTCTTCGGTGTTTTTGCAAAGTATTATGTAATTGATCTGCCATCATTTTGTTCTGTTTATAACTCCCCCTGTTTCTGATTGTAAGGGACCTACATTTGTCTTCACTAATTTATTTTTTCTCTTCAAATACCTATAGAACCTTTTGCAATCCATTTGTATGTTCCCACAAACTGCCTAGTTTCAATCTCCACTGCACTCAAGTAGTTAATTTAGACCAAATAAAAACCAAAAGAACTGCAGATGCTGTAAATCAAGAATGAAAACAAAGTTGCTGGAAAGGCTCAGCAGGTGTGGCAGCATCTGTGAAGGAGACCACAGAGATAATGTTTCGGGTCCAGTTCTGAGGAAGGGTCACCGGACCCGAAACGTTAACTCTGTTTTCTCCTTCACAGATGCTGCCAGACCTGCTGAGCCTTTCCAGCAACTTTGTTTTCATAGTTAATTTAGATATTGATGTTGAGAGAGTTACAACTGGCATTGAATCTTAGAATGATTCCAGCACAGATGGAGGCCATTCAATCCATACTGTCAGTGCTTGCTCTTGGTAGGAGTTACGTCCTAGCCTTTTCCCCATGGTCTCTACCTGTTTATAAGTTTTGGAAAGTCACAATTGAATCTGCTTGCACCTGCTATAATACACTGAAAAGAACCTTATTAATTTCTATTTATATTGTATTTTGACATATTTGGAGGACAAATATATTTTAGCAAATCAATACTACTGCTCCAGTGGCTGATTCTACTGAAAGCAATTGTGCCACATGCTGGTGGCTTAATGCTGCCTGTCATTCAGCTGTATGCATTCTGTGGTTTTGAACCTGGGTTAATACTGTTTATGGTAAATATTTTAAATGCATATGAGAACATTCTGCTGTAATGCTTGAATTACAAAATTCCTTCCTGGGGTTGATCCTGACCAATTCTGACTTCAGCAGAAGGGCACATGTCATCTCAGGATCTAATCAATAAAATATGATAAGTTATGACTCTGCAATGGCAAGACTGATTATTTTGTTCCCTTTTCACTTTATGTGGGCAGTAGTTTTTAGAGACAATTAATGCAACCCTAACTCTAGAGATCTTGTATGGGGTACTTGAAGCATCAAATTCGTTGGCTAGTAAGTTGAAACAACTGGAGGTGTGACTAGTACATAAAAATTGCAAAAGCTGTGAACTGAGACAAAATTTTTCACGAACAGGATGAAACATGCAAAATAGAACTTGTTTACAGGTAGGAAGACAGGTTTTTAAGTTTAGAAAATGGGGCTTGATGATCAGTTTTAGTTTGACTGTTGATCCTAAAAATTGTGAAATTTAAACATCAAAGGTACAAGCTGAGCATCCATGACAGTAACTATCGAAGTGGATAAAGGAAAACCAGTAGATGTTGTTTATTTTTATTTCTGAAAATCATTTGATAAGGTGCTGAATCATAGTGTTGGCGGTGTTGTTAACCATGGATTGAAGATTTGTTAATGAAGAAGAAACAGAGTCAAGATAAATGGCCCACATTTTCCATTGGCAAACTATGTATAGTGGAGTTCTGCAGGGATCAATGTTATCATCGAATATGAACTGGTCTGAAGGCTTTCATTTGTCAGAACATTGAGTATAGGAGTCATGTTGCAACTGTACAGGACATTGGTGAGACCTCTTTTAGAATACTGTGTACAATTCTGGTCACCCTTCTATGGGAAGCATGTTGTTGAACTTGAGAGGGTGCAGAAAAATATTTTAAGGATATTGCTGGGACTGGAGGATTTGAGTTATAGCCAGAGGCTAAATAAGCTAAAGATGTGGATTGGCCATGCTAAATTGCCCATAGTGTTCAGTGATGTGTAGATTAGGTGGGTTATAGAGGGATGGGTCTGGGTGGGATGCTCTGGGGGTCGGTGTGGACTTGTTGGGCCGAAGGGCCTGTTTCCACACTATAGGGATTCTATGAAAAAGCTATGTTGGGGCATTTTTACCTGGAGCATTGGAGGCTGAGGGCTGACCTTATAGAGGTTTATAAAATCATGAGGGGCATAGATAGGGAGAATAGCCAAGGTCTTTTTCTTAGGGTAGGAGAGTCCAAAACTAGAGGACATAGGTTTAAGATGAGAGGAGAAAGATTTTGAAAGGAGCTGAGAGGTAACTTCTTCACGCAGAGAGTGGTACTTGTATGGAACAAGCTGTCAGAGGAAGTGGCGGAGGTGGGTACAATTACAACTTTTAAAAGGCATCTGGATGGGTATATGAATAGGAAAGGTTTTGAGGGATATGAGCCAAATGCTGTCAAATGGGACTAGGTCAGATTGGAATGTCTGGTCGGCCCAGACAAGTTGGACAGAAGGGCTATTTCAGTGCTGTCTGACTCAATGACACTCCCAGGCAGTCCATTTCAAATCTTAACCATTTATTGCATGAAAAACATTTTTCCTCGTGTGTCTCTGATGATTTTGTCAATCACCTTAAATTGTCAATCTTTACGCCAATGACCACAGTTCTTCCCATCTACTGTGTTGAGATCCTGCATAATTTAGAGCCACTCTATCAAATTTCCTGTCAACCTTGTTTCTGTAAAGTGAATGGCATGCCAGAGGCAGTGTTGGATAGCATGCCACATTAAGAAAACTTCCATTTCTATGACAAGTTATTATTACACTCAGAATCATTCCAAAGTGTTCTCTATACATTCATGGATGAGGACATTGCTGGCAAGGCAGTGACCATGATGGAATAGCAATATGGTTCCAAGTCAGGACAGTGTGTAACTTGGAGAGTTGATGCTCTCATGTATCTGCTGTCTTTGTAATTTTAGGTGATAGAGGTCATGGATTTGGAAGGTGCTGTCAAATGTGCCTTGGTGAGTTGCTATAGGACATATTGTAGATGGTACCCACTTCTGTAACTGCACAGTGGTGGTGGAGGGAGTGAATATTGAATATGATGGATGGGGTGCCAGTCAAGCAAGCTGCTTTGTCCTGGATGATGTCAAGCTTCTTGAGTATTGTTAAAACTACAGTCATCCAGGTAAGTAAAGAGTATTGTATCACAGTACTGATTCGTGCCTTGTAGATGGCGAACAGGCTTTGGGGATCAGGAAGTGAGTTACTCACCTGAGAAATTACCTATCTACTGTAGACAATGCATTTATAGTGCTGGTCCAGTTCAGTTTGTGGTCAATGGTAACCCCCAGGCTGTTGGTAGTAGTGATGGTGATGGTGGTGGTTTGGGAGGGTGGGTGTTCATCACTGGTAATACTATTGAATGTCAACAGGAGATGGTTAAATTCTCTCTTGTTGGAGACGCTCATTGCCTCGAACTTATATTTCTTGCCATACACCAACCCAAGCCTGGATATTGTGCAATTTGGTATCTGAGGAACTATGAATGGCACTGAACATTGCTGCATCATCATTGAAAATCCCTACTTCTTAACTTATGTTGGGGGGAAAACAATTGATGAAGTAGCTAAAGATATTTGGGCCGAAGAGACTACCTTGTTCCTACAACCACAGTTCTTTGTGTTAAGTCTGACTCTAACCAGTGGAGAGTCTTTCCCCAATTCCCATTGAATCTAGTTTTACTAGGGCCTTTTGCTGCCACACTCAGTCAGATGTGGTCTTGATGTTAAGGACAGCCACTCTCACCTCATCTCTGGAATTCAGCTCTTTTGTCCATGTTTGAACTAAGGCTGTAATGAGGTCAATGCTGAGAAGCCACGACTAAACGCAAACTGAGTGTCAGAGACCAGATTATTACTGATCAAGTGCGGCTTCATAACACTATTACGACCCCTTCCATAACTTTGCTGATGATCAAGACTACAATGATTGGATGGTAATTAGCCAGATTAGATTTGTCTTGTTTTTTTGTGGACTGGACATCCTGGGCAATTTTCTACATTGCTGGGTAGGTGCCAGTGTTGGAGCAGTATACCAGGAGACCTTGGCTAGTCACATGGCAAATTTTGGAGCATGAGACATCAGTCTTCTGTCAGTACCAATAGTCTTTCACATATTCAGTGCCTTCTTCTGTTCACTTTGTGTGAATTGAATTGGCTGAAGACTGGCATCCGTGATACAAGGAACCTCAGAAGGAGGCTAAAATGGATTATCATGTGAACACATAAATTAGGAGCAAAAATAGGCCATTCAGCTCCTTGAGCTTGCTCTACCATTCAGTAAGATCCTGGTTGATCTAATTACTCCGTATTCCTATTTTTTTAAATTCACTTTTGGGACGTGGACATTTGCTGGCCCAGCCAGCATTTATTTCCCATCCCCAGATACCCTTGAGAAGGTGGTAAAGAGCTGCTTCTTAAACTGCTGCAGTCCTGTGCTACAGGTAGACATACAATGCTATTTTTCAAGTCAGGATGGTGAGTGGCTTGGAGAGGTGGTGGCAGTCCCATGTATCTACAAACCCGTCCTTACTGATTGTGGGTTTGGGAGGTGCTGTCTAATGATCTTTGGTGAATTTTTGTGTTGTGTCTCATAGATGGTACAAACCGCTGCTACTGAGTATCAGTAGTGAAGGAAGTTTATGTTTGTGGATGTGATGCCAATCAAGCAGACTGCTTCGGCCTGAATGGTGTCAAGGTTCTTGAGTGTTGTTGGAGTTATGCTTATCCAGAGCAATGGGGATTGTTCCATCATACCTCTGACTTCTGCCTTGGAGATGGTGGACGGTCACGAAGTGACTTACTCATTGTAACATTTCTAGCCTGTGATCTGCTCTTGTAGGCATTGTATTTATTTCGTTAGTGCAGTTCAGTTTCTGATAATGGTAATCCCAAGAATGTTGGTAGTGGAGGATTCAGTGATGGTTACGCCATTGAATGTCAAAGGTGGATGATTGTTTCTTATTGGAGATGGTTGTAGCCTGGTGTTCGTGTGGCACAAATGTTACTTGCCACTTTTCAGCCCAAGCCTGGATATTGTCCAGATCTTACTGCATTTAGACGTAGGCTGCTTCAGATCTAAGGATTCATGAATGGTGCTGAATATTGTGCTAACACAGTGCTTATCAATAATCTTGCTACCTCTGCCTTAAAAATATTCAAGGATTTGTTTCTGTCACCTTTCAGCATCTTCTGTGAGAATAATTTTTTCCTCTGTTGTAAATATTTGACTCATTATTTAAAACAGTGACCCTAGTTCTAGAATCTCCCACAAGAGGAAACATCCTTTCGGAATGCACCCTGTCAAGATGCCTCAGAATCATGTGTTTAAATCAGGCTGCCTCTTACTTATCTAAACTTCATCAAATGCAAGCCTAGCTTATCATTAGCTTTCCTAAAAAAAAACCCAACCATCTCAGGTAGTATTCTAGTAATCCTGTCAACTGCTTCCAGCACATTTACATTAATCCTTACATAGTGTACACAATATTCCAGGCATAGTCTTAATGATATCATGTATAGCTGGAGCATAACCTGCCTACTTGTAAACAATAATATTCTATTAGATTTCCAAATTACTTGCTGTACTGCATGCTAGCTATCTGTGATTCATGCACTAGGACACCCAGATCTTTCTGCATCTCAAACCTCTCCAATCGCTCATGTTCAGATTTTTTTTATTTTTCCACCAACATGTACAATTTCATATTTCTTCATTTTACATTCCATTTGCTTTATTTCTTATGTGTATCCCCTTATAGGCTCATCTTCTCAACTTACTTTCCAACCTATTTTTGTGTCGTCAGCAAATTTAGCAAACATATCTTTGATCCCTTCATCCAAGTTAATTATGTAAAATGCAAAAAGTTTGAGGTTCTGTCACTGATGCCTGTGGTACATTACTTGTTACACCTTGCTAACCAGAAAGACTCATTTATACCTACTCTCTGTTTCTTGTTAGGTAGCCAATTTTCTATGCATTTCAAATGTTATCTCCAACACCATGAGCTCTTGTTTTCTGCAATTACCTTTCTCATGTGGCCTCCTATCAAATGCTTCTAGAAATCTAAGTATAGTACATCCCTTTATCAACTGGTCCCCCTTTATCAACAGCACAAATAACTTCTTCAAAGAACTCCAGTTAGTCAAATGTGATTTCCCTTTTATCACCTTGATTAACTCTGCCTGATTATATTGAACTTTTCTAAGTGCCTTGCTGTAATGTCTCTAATATAAGCTTTTAATGTCTTCTCATGACAAATATTAAGCTAACTGGCCTATAGTTTTCTGCTTTCTGACTCCTCCCTTTTTGAATAAAGGAGTTACATTTGCTATTTTCTAAGCTATGGGAACCTTCTCCAAGTTAAGGGAATTTTAGAACATTCAAACTAACACATCAACATCTCACTAGCCACTTCTTTCATTCCATGCAATAAAGTCTATCAGAACCAGGGAACTTATTATCCTGCAGTTCTAACAACTTATTCAGTATCACTTCCCTGAGGATTGTTATTTTCTTGAGTTCCTCTAATACTCCAAACTTTCTGATTAACACCTATTTCTAGGATGTTATGCGTACCCTGTACAGTGAAGACTGATGCAAAACACCCGTTCAATTTATGTCCATATTTTTCATCATTAATTTCCCATATTTGCTTTCTACCATACCAAAATTCACTTTGTTAACTCTTGTCTTTTTTAAATAGAAACTCTAATTATGTTTTTTTTATTTCTAGCTAACTTTCACCCATATTCCATTTTTATCCTCCTTATTAATCTTTTAGCTATTCTTTGTTTTTTTTTAATATTTTATCTAGACTTTTGACCTGTCTCTCAATTTTGCACAATAATATGTTTTGTTTCCTTATGTTTAATACTGTCCTTAAACATTTTTAGTTATTCACAGTTTGTGGATCTTCCCCTTGGAATTTTTATTTCATCCACTCCGTCCATATAATGAATTAGTCTGCAGTGCAGTGAACACCTTTACATAAATTACTTTGCATGCAGTTACCTTTTGTTCCAGTTTCATGACATATTAATGAAAATTTACCATCCTGCCCAATTTGCAACATGCCGATTAAGATTATTGTTTACTCATCCAATTAATTTGCCTTCCCTATTAAATCTATGAACCCCAGATGAAGTTCACAATGCAGGTTGAGTCACACTACCTGCCATGACTCAAACTAAGATTAGTTTCATTGCTAATCGGAATTAGTTCTGTATTAAATTTAATTTGACATATGTAACCTTTACGATGAAATACTGGTACCTTTTCATCTTGTGATCTCTGACATCCTAATAAGTTTCTATGATGATCTTCCCCAAAAGGCTTTCACTGTCATTTTGCTTTCTTTCAATCTGATTCTCTGCTGCAAACTTTCATATCCCAAAAGGCAAGATGTCGTATTTTCAGGTCTCAAGCATAGGATCTGTACAACCTCACTTCAGTACTTGAACCTACTCACAAGGGACAACGTGTAAACCTGTCTCACTTAGATAACAAACATATAGGAATGGTTTGTCATTTTGGATTCATTTTCTAGCAATTATTTTCAGTCCACTTGAAAGCCAGAATCTATTTGCAAATTTTAGAATACTGGTAATCAATTCTTCGGATAAATGCACCTGCAAGCTATAGTTGAAAGTTCCAAGGCGGGTCATTTGTTTAACCCACTTCCATTGGTGAAAATGTCAGCTCTTTATCTTAGCCGTGTCTGATTATTTAACAATGTGAATCTATTCCAATTGCAATCTCAATAGTTAGACAAGAGACTTCAATACCTATCTAGATAAAGATAGAAGAGCATGCAATCTGAAAGCAAAACTGAAATGGATTCAAATTCAAATGAACAAAACTCATACCACAATTGTAAAACGAAGGGATAAGGGCAGAGGCTGACAGCGATGATGAACACTCCTCAGCTGTGCACCTGAGAATTATCGGTATAGCAATCGGTACAAACCACAGCAAACATGGAATCAGAAGGGTAACGTCTCACTGGACTTTGAGGAACTGATTTCCCAAGAAGACTTCTAAAAAGCTTTTGGACAAAGTTCTGAATGAAGGGTTTCTAGCTGTACAGGGAGCTATGAAGACCTAGGAAAGTGGTTGTGCATCCCTGCCATGCAATGTTGGGAAGTGGGCATGGGACAGACGCATTTAAGGGCTCCACAGGAATTCAGTAAAATATGGGGAATTGATCATACTTCCTCTGTCTGAATTGTTTAAATATGTATTTTTTTAATCTTTGCAGTTGTCCACTGCTTTAGGGCCCCAAAGCCTGTAGTGCTTTTTCACCCTCCTCTGGGAAAGGGAAGAATATTTATAGAAGTTCAACCAAAAATAGTCAAGTGACTTTGACCCAAGAAAATCTGCTGGGTTTAAGTACACATATCATTAAAATTTTATGAACAGATACAGAAAATAATCATAAAGGTGAATGCAATCTGGAGGACTAGAATACGATGGTGTAGAGCTACACAGGCTCAGGTTCAATGACACATGAAGTACTGTGGGCAGTTGCAGGTACCACACTTTAGGTAAGATTTATTAGTCTTGATATGAGTGCGCCACAGATTTACCAGTGTGATACCTGGACTCCACTAATTAATTTGTAGGGAAAGAGTATGTGAACTAGGACTGGATTCCCTGAATTTATATGATTTAGGTTGAGATGATTAAAAGGTGGTCTGATCAAAGTTTTCAAGATATTAAGGGAACATGTAGGATAGATGTAGAAAAATTATTTCTACAAGTTGAAAGTCTAGGATTTGGGGGGGCATAGTCTAATAATTAAAACCACATTTTTCAGGAATAAAAATAGGAAACATTCTACACCCGAAAGGTGGTAGAAGCTTCGTATTCTGCAAACAACAATTGGTGCAAGATTGGTTGTAAATGTAAAATTAAGTTTTTTTTGTCAACCAAGGATATTAGGGGATAGGACAAAGGCAATGACCTAGACACGAATGTAGGAGGTATGATCAGTAAGTTTGCAGATGACACGAAAATTGGTGGTGTGGTAAATAGCAAGGAGGAAAGCCTTACACTACGGGTCAGATTGGCTGAACAGTGGGCACTGAAAAGTGTGAGGTAATGTATTTTGGGAGGACTAAGAAGAGTGCACATTGAATGGTAGGACCTTAGGAGGCGCAAAGAACCATAGGAACTTTGTTCCGCATATCCTTAGATCCTTGAAGACAGCAAAACAAGTAGGTAAGGTGGTTAAGTGAGATACTTGTCTTAATTAGTCAAGACATTAAATGCAAGAGCAGGGGGGCTATGATGAAGCTGTATATAACATTAGGTAGGCCACAGCTGGAATACTGATGGCCACACTTGTGTTCTAGTGGCCACACTATAGGAAGGATGTGATTGCACAAGAGAGGATGCAGAAGAGATTCACCAGGATGTGACCTAGATGGGAGCAATTCCACGGTGAAGAGGGAGTAGAGAGGCTATGGTTGTTTTCCTTAGAGCAGTGAAGAATGACGGGGGGATCTGACTAATGTGTATGAAGTTCAGATGGGCACAGACAGAGTGAATAGGGAGAAACTTCTGCCATCAGTAGAGGATCAATAACTGGGCACAGTTTTAAGGTAAGAAGCAAGAGGTTTAGAGGGGAAGTGAGGAAGACTGATGAGTCTTGTGAGTATCTGGAAATTTCTGCCCAAAAGGGTGGCAAAAGTAGGAACCTTCAAGACATTTCGGAACTATTTAGGTGGAACACTTGAAATGCCACAGCATGCAAGGCTACGGCCCTAGGAGTAGAATAGATGGATGTTTGATGATTGGCACTGATATAATGGTCCTAAGGGCCTCTTTCCGTGCTGTATGACTCTGAATGTGTTGTAATAGGTCACAGATAAACCATGATCTCATGTAATGATGGAACAGAAGAAGTGGCTAAATGTCCTTTTCCTGTCCTATGTTGGGAACTTAGGCATTGTGTGAGGGAAGGTCCTCCCCATTAAATTTGTAACTGTATAGGTATCAGGATGTAAATCAAGTACATTCCAAAGGTAATTTGATTGATGCACTGTATAACTGTAGAACTGCTTCTCTAGTTTTATATTCTGAAACTTTTGTAATGAAACTCAGTGTTCCCTAAATATTTTTGATCACTTTTGAATCTGAATCCTCTTATAGATGTTGGCACCAAAAGCCTTGCCTTTATTGGAACGCATGAAATTTGGTGTTGACTGATAACGCAAGCATATATATCCCAAGCCCAAGAGCATACATTCTGTATCATCAAACTCTGGAGCTCAAATATATACATATTAAAAAACCAACAGAGAAAAAATTGTACCCAGTTATGTTCTTTCAAGAAGCTACAACTGAACCAATAGCTCCTCTCTAATTTCAAAACTCAGAAATAAACAAAGTCAGCTCCACCAAATCAAACTGGGACCTTGCTGAAAAAAAAATTTAAATCACTGTCAAGGTGCAGGGTGAACCGATAGCTGGTCAATACCCGTAGCAATGGAACGGTCCTAAGTTATCATTGAGTCATGGAGTCATAGAGCTGTACAGCATGGAAACAGACGCTTAGGTCCAATTTGTCCGTGCCAACCAGATATCCTGAGTTAATCTAGTCCCATTTACCAGCATTTGGCCTATATCCCTCTAAACCCTTACAATTCATATACCCATCCAAATGTCTTAGACTTCAATCGATGTATGATCATATTAAAAATGTTGTACAGTTCATTGTATTCCAACTAACTAACTAACACAGAGGATATCAATAGTTGGATACAGTATCATTGCACCGTCTGTAACAAAAATTAGATTCTATTATGAAGCACATTGATCTATATACATTTAAAAATTGACTATTGTTGGGATTGTACCACTTTAATTGTAATAGTTTTTTTCTTAATTCATTCACAGAATGATGGCATCACTAGTTAGACCAGCAACAAATGCCCATTTCTAAGTGCCCAGAGGGCAGTTAAAAGTCAACCACATTGCTGTGGCTCTAGAGTCACATGTAGGCTAGATCAGATAAGAACGGCAGTTTCCTTCCCTAAAGGGCATTAGTAAAATGACCAAGAGCAGCACTTATACAATTGATGGTAGGGTCCTGGGTGGTGTTGTTGAACAGAGAGACCTAGGGGTTCAGGAATATATTTCTTTGTCAGTTGTGTCACATTGACAGAGTGGTTAAGCAGGCGTATAGCACATTTGCCTTCATTGTTCAGACCATTGAATGTAGGAGTTGGGACATCATGTTGAATTTGAACGGGACATTAGTGAGGCCACTTTTCAAGTGCTATGTACAGTTCTGGTTGCCCTGCGAAAGGAAGGATATCATTAAATTGGAGGGGGTTCAGAAAAGATTTACCTGGACGTTGCTGGGACTAGAGGATTTGAGTTATATGGAGAGGCTAAAGAGGCTGGGGCTTCTTTCACTGGAGTGTAGGAAGTTGAGGGGTCTCCTTATAGAGGTTTATAATATTGTGAGGGGCACAGATAACGTGAATAGCAAAGATCTTTTCCCTGGGATGAGGGAGTTCAAAATTAGGGGCATGTTTTAAAGAGGAGAAAGATTTAAAAGGCACCTGAGGATCAACTTTTTCATACAGAGGATGGTTCGTATGTGGAATGAACTGCCAGAGGAAGTGGTAGATGCAGGTACAGTTACAACATTTAAAAGACATTTTGACAGGTACATGAATAGGAAATGTTTAGAGAGATAGGATCAAATACAGGCAAATGGAATTACTTTAGTTTGGGAAACTTGGTCAGCATGGACGAGTTGGACCAAAAAGTCCGTTTCTGTGCTGTATTACTGTATGGCTCTAGTAAATCGGATGGGCTTTTCCCAACAATGAATTTGTGGTCATCATTGGACTCTTAATTCTAGATTTTTATCAAATTCAAATTCTACCACCTGCCATGATGCGATTCAAACTTTGGTCCCCCAAACATTACCTGGGTCTCTGGATTAACAGTCCACCAATAATATCCTCGGCCATCACCTCCTGACATTCAACTGTTTTTTTTTTAATTTGATTGAAATGTGTATATAGTTGGCAAGGCCACATTTATTGTCAATTCCTAATTGTTGTTGAAGTTTTTTTGAGTTACCTACTTGAAACACTGCAGCCTGCATGTTGTGGACACATCCACAGTGGATACACTGGCACAATTTTGACCAATTAATGGTGAAGGAACAGCAATAAGTTCCAAGTCAAAATGGTGTGCAACATAGAGGGAACCTTACAGGCAAAGATGTTCCTATACATTTGCTGCCTCTATCTTCCTAGGGTTGTATTTTGCATTAATTTATCTTCCTTGCTATGGAAAAAATGGTTGGAGATGATTAATGCTATTGTACTGCTTTTAATCTAAAGTGAGTTCACAGCATGTTTAAACTTACCCCACAACCGTGTGCTGGGATTGCTGGAACAAATAGGGCATCATTACTTAATGACCAGTCATCGAAAAGGAAGATTTTTAATGTGCTTTCTCTCGCATATTCAATCATAACCATCTCTTTCTGAAATGTAACTTTTCACACACAATTTGACATCAGCTTGTGTTTTCTGCTTGGTTCCATTGTATTTGAAAAGCCTGTCTTCTTTTATCCAAAATAGTCACAAATCCTGTGATCCATGAAGAATATAAACAACAGAAGAATAGTTTCTGACTGGCTGAACAGGAAGTGGAATGTCCTTGTATCAAGGGCCCACTGTAACTGTGGATTTCATGGTTTACATTTTGCAAAACCTTTGTGATAATGAATTTAATAGTTTCAGGAAACTCCAGGTTTGATCCCCAGGATGTGTTGTGGTACCTGCTCTCAGCTGGAATGATAGAAGAGCCAGGTGAACATTATGAACTTTGGAATGGATTATTGCCTTTGTTATTTTTAAGGTTAATTATATCTCCCTGCTTTGACATTGATTAAAGGCTTCTAGTTTCCATCCAGATTAAGAAAATTAAACTGGCTTGGAATTGGAGTGAGGTGTATTCAATAATTAATGTTTTCCATTCAGAATCCCCTCAGTGTTAAGAAGAATCCTTTTTGCCCTATTTATAGCACTTCACCTGTCAGTCTGTTAGTATAGTTGAAATATTGTTTATAATTTGGTTCTCAATGCAAATTGATGCAACTAAATAAAAAATTTTATCTTGTCTTACAGTTGCTGTTACACAGTACTTCTGTTGCTGACTGTCCCTTGATTTGAGGGTGGTAGCTACTCAGGATCATGAGTTACTGCTATGGGCCTTCATCTGACTGAACAGATCAGTTCTCAACCCATAGATCATTGGGCAAATGTGGCAGGATTTCCCATGAGGTAGTGGAATCTTTCCCTTCTCTGAGCCCATTCTGCCTCATTATTAAAATATTGTGACTTGAAGCATGATGTAACATGATAGGTAAGTTGTCATTTTAAGTGATTAGCAGTAAGCTCCTCTCAGTTATTAATATACGACCATACTGCACTGCTGAAACCTTCCAATATTTCACTTCAATTAATCATTGAATCCCTACAGTGTAGAAAGAGATCATTTGGCCCATCAAGTCTGCACTGACCCTCCAAAGAGCATCCTACTCAGACCCAGCCCCTGGCCTATCCCCGTAATCCCACATTTAACATGGCTAATCCTGCACATCCTAGCCTGCGCACATATATATAAATGTATAAAAAATACAGTGAAAAGTGTTTTCTCACATGTTATACACAAAGTGTCGCCACACTCTGGCGCCATTTTGAAACACTGAATGTAATGCATGATTTTACTGCAATAGAGTTTGTCTTTCTCTCTTCTTCTTGTTCCTCCTCCACTGCGCCTCCAGTCACTGCTTGATATTGGCTGGAGTCTCTGTAATAGGCTTCAGGGTCTCTGCGACGGCCCCGGCATGCCAGTTACAGGCCTCTGCCACTGCCACAACTGCAACTGCCACGTCCAAGGTGGAGGCAGGAGCCAGGGGATGTGTGGGTTTCGTCCCTCATGTCCCCATCTGATGCTCCTCTAGAAGCTGCTGCTGGTCATCAGTTGTCGGGGTCCAAAGCTGTCCCTTTCGCCAATGCTACCACTCCTTCAGGCACCAGGGCCTAGCCGCGGACCTAGAGCCTTGGCTCATCCTGTGAATCTGGGCCAGGGGAGTCAGCTGGGGACCTGCTGTTCCTTGCCAGGAGACCCCAGCCTGGGATATAGACGTGTCCGGCTTGTCCTGGCATTGCTGCCGCTGCTGCCAGAGGCCTCCTCCTTCACGTGCCACTCTCCAGGCTTTAAAGAAAATAAAAAGAGCAAAAGCAAAGAGAAGGTAGAAAGCAGAGGAGAGCGGACGAGCCCTGGTCTCAGCCCTGCAACTCCGCAGCCATGTGGAATGTTTACAAGTTTGTGCCATTTTAGCGCATTAGCTAGTTCCATCCTAATTACACTGCATTGGAAAGTTTGATTTTTGTTGATCTAGATTGAATAATTCTATCCCTCTTGCACTGCACCATTTTATTTCAGTCAATTGGAGTAATCAGTTCCTGTTACAGTTTTTGAAGGTACCATCCATATTACTGTCCATTGTTGAACTCCATTCTTATTGGTTCTTCCATCCTTATTACATTCATTTATGATGGGTTCCATCCTAATTAAAGTCCATTTTGAGTTCCACCCTTGTTGCAGTACATTAAGTTCCATTCCATTACAGTCCATCTTGAGTTCTATGCTGATTAGAGTCTGTGGTCAGTTCTATTCTTGTTAAAGTCCACTTATGAGATGTCATTATTGAGAGTCTGTTGTTGAGTTCCATTCTTTTTAACAGTATTTTGAAAACCTCCCTCCTTATTACAGCGTATTGGAAAGTTACAGCTTTATTACAATTTGTTGTTAAGTCTTTTGTACAACTTTTGAAATATGATATGTCTGTTGTACTGAAGAGTAAATCTCCTCTGGAGAACGCACTGGAAGATTCTCACTCCACGGCAGTCACTTGTAAAGTTCCTTCCTTTACAGTGTATCGGGATGCTTAGCTCCTAATTCAGTTATGGATATTGGGCAATTCAGTGAGAAAAAAAATTCATTCTCCACATGCCAATTAAACTTGCATTTATATACTGAAATAATCTACCCACATTATATGTTCTGATGTAGTCTATGACTTTTTGGCATGCCGCAGTATTGAAATGCCATTATGAAATATTAAAAATAATTCATTTCTCTCCTATAGTATTTGATGATGCATTTCTTCTGCCATATATAAGAATATGGAATCCTGATATGACACTTTGGGTATTTCATCTCTATTTCACAATACTGAAATTATACATTACATTTCTGCTTTTCCATAATATAGTTATTGATGTGTTTCATGCCCATGTTATAATTTTTGTCCAGTGAATCCTTATTGTGAATGGTTGAAGGTATAATGGAATAACAATTCTCTGTCATGATGTACTGAGGTAATGTATCGTTATTATAATCTTCATTAAATGGAACACTTATAATTTCACCATTGCTAAAACTGTCAAACAGAAACTCTTCTTTAAATGTGCATTAGACTTCTCTTTTCGCTTAAGGCTGGAAAATGACACACCTTCCATTGCCAAATAATTCTTTAATCTCTGTCTGCAGTTTGTGAGAACCCCTGAAATACAAAAGAACTGCCACTAACCCTCTTTTTATAATGCAAAATCTTAACATTATTGGAGAAAAGTGGAGCCAATGCAAAGTTTATAAACAGCAGTTACTATGCTGACTGTCAATAGCAGAATAGCATGGTCATGTACAGCTGAGATCTGTGTATTGCAGAAAGCAACAGACTCAATCTTGGATTTTATTGCAGTCCTAGGTTGTTGAGTGACTGAGTCAGATTAATTGTTTATAACAAGCTGTTCTGTTTAAAGTATTATTAATTATCCACTATCCTAGCGCAATTAGTTTTAACTATTGCAGCTTCAATGAAATGGCTAAGTTTGCATTATTCTTCAGTAATGTTCTTCATGGGAATGAATGTAAAGTATCCATAACAAACACAGAGAATGCTGGAGAAGCTCAGTAAGTCCGGCAGCTTCTGTGGAGAGAATCTGGTATGACTCTTTGAAGTCCACAGATGCTACCAGACCTGAGTTTCTCCAACATTTTCAGATTTCCAGAATTTACAGTATTTTGCCGATATTTATGATGTAACTATGTGCTTTTTGCATCTAAACCAAATGAACTAGATAAAGATGTGAACATACAAACTAGATAAAGAACATTTTTAAAACCTAGGAATTTTAATTCTCTTTCTGCACCTTTTTAACACACTGGTCAATTACACTCATGTTCATTAGCCCACTTAAAGTAATGAATAATAACTAAGCAGAGACAGGAAGCTAGCTGGGATCTATGAACTTATTCACTTAATAGAGAGCCAGGGAGATTAAGCCCTGCATAGATCCAGAGTTCCAATCATTCACAGGCTCCCTGAGCTTTATTTCCTGACTTAACTAATCTCACTACCTTAGAGGTACTCTGCACCATAAGTACAACATACCATCCAGGATTGTCAATAAAGGTAAAAATAATCTTTGGAAGAATCAAATTTAGTTATATTCTCTGAAGACATAATACATGTTTATATCCCTGAATGATACTTCAGGATTAATTCATTTAATCATCAGAGATACTGTCTTTCCTAAGCACCCAGCTAATTAGATAGATATGCTAGACCCTGTGGTAGATATGCTAGACCCCGTGGTGGTATATGAAGATGAGCAGAGAGTTAACTTGCTAAATCCGATACAATATTTCCCCTCAACAGTGAAAGGTCAGGCTTTTCTCAATAAACTCTGTACACCATTTTGTCAAATCATCACTAGTAAGAGTGAAAAGTAAGTACACAGAAAGACAAAGAGTAAGCTTTATTTCAAATCGAATGTTTTATTCTATTTGGTTAGAAACATGGAGAAATTCTACAGAGCAGAAGAACCATTGCCAACAGTACTGAGGGCAGGTCATTGGCCACATTACACTCCAGCACCCTCAGGATAACTCATCAATGATTCAAATTCTACATATGATTGTATATGCTTAATATTGCATCAACAGTCTTCAGAATAGCACTTGCTCACGACTTCGTGTTCAGCTAGAGGGCCAGCATTCCATCAACATCAATGACGTGCTATTATGCAAAGGCAACAGCCTCAGTTAGGGTAGATATCACTGTATGCATATTACCTACAAAGCACATACATACCTGGAGGTGTTAAAGGGAGTTGGGGCCTTTAGTTATACTTTTAGGGGATTAACAACCAATATTATGCATATACTTTTCAAATGGCAGTGCATAGCATGTGGAACAAACCTGGTGCTAATCAATAGCTAGTTCAATATGCCTGATTCAACATTTCTATCTGTTGCTATTTTCACCAACAAAGGGTCTTTGAAAGCAATATTTAGCTCTGTTTAGCAATTACAAATTATTGGCATGAATAATATATGTGTAGATGTAAGCCCTCATCACCACCCACTCTGGCAGATGGTTATGACACATGAAATTCCAACCAGAAAGGGGCTGACAAGAGGTCACTCCTGGGTGGAATTGTGATTTGATTAATAGAACATCCTTTCAGTAACTCCCACAGACTCAAGTGTTTACAAGGGTCCGGTCTTAGCCTGGGATGATGACACAGAAAGAGAAAAGAAAAGGAATGGGATCCTGAAATCTAGATTCATATTGGTTTTGCCATCAAAGACAGAATTGACTTTACATACACTTTACCAAATTGAAAACTCCTTCAACTAATTGGAACCCTGCAGATCAGCACAAGATGAATGAAAAACTAAAATCCACACACCAATCAAATGCAGTATCAAAATCTAGATTATGTTATGCTGAAGATGAGGGAAGTGAGTATTGTCGAATCAAATACTTGCCCATTTCAGACAACTATTATCAACACCATGAACCTCCAAGCCAGGTACAGCATGGGTTAAATACAGACAGAGGAGTAACACTCCCTCTACAATGTTCCATCACAATCTTTCAGGACAAGTGAAGAACAGTTGAATTCCTTTGTAGTGGAACTGATGAAAGCGGGTGGATAATAAATGTTTTAAAGCCCTGCTATACCAGACTAAGGTTACAATATATATATTCAGTGGGTCTAGCAGCATAGCAGTCTGGTAGAGAGAGAAAAACAGAATTAACATGTAAAGTCTGTGACCTATCCTCAGAACCAAAAGATTAACTTGCTTTCTCCACAGATGTTGCCACACTGCCGAATGTTGCCACCACTTTATATTTTTATTTCCAATTACCAGCATCCACAGTAATATTTTTTGGAAGGTTACAATGGGGTCAGTGAATGAAGAGAGGATGGCATGGGACCGTCACTGGTAAAAACAAATAACCCACAATAGAATGATGAGGGAAACTGGCATTACAGCACAGGAAAGGAGGTTACTTTTGTCTTATGATTTCTTGGATTCCATGGAAGAGTCAGTTTTCGGAGGGCTAATCCATTTCAAAGCAGTCTTGGCAGAACAGTCCAAGAATCAAATTATTTCCCAAAAAATTTATAGTTCAGTTTTTATGTCGTTATTTTAATTGCCTACTACAATGAGATTGAGGTATATACATATCACAGACTGAGGTAAAAGAGCATTGTTTATGCATATACATATATATATAATATATATAGATCTACAACAGCTCTACTCCTAAAATTATTGCATATCATACACATGTAACTTTTAAAGGACTACTGTCCTTAGCAGCAGCACTAATAGTTATAGGCCTTTCTACACACAGTGCTCTATTTAAAATTATTCTCTGTTCACTCTTTTCCAGTGTTGCAGACCAAGCAAACCACAATGCTGTGTGTACAATAGTCTGTCATAATGCATTCTGCCTGGGTTGCTGTGACCAGATTCCTTAGGGTGAATCAAACCAATGGGTCATTCAACCTCCAACTCTACAACATGTAACTAGGCAACCAAACCACAGTTAATCTTTGCAACACTTCACCTCCTTTAAAATGTGCTTCAAATATCATACTTGTACTTATAAGAATGATTAATATACTCTTAAGTTTACAATTTCTACAACACCATTAGAAGACGTACTAATCTTGTTACAAACATGTTTTAATATTTCCACATTAAATGAAGTTCATTAAACTTCATGCGCTATTAAGAGACCAATTTAGACAGAGGCCATATCCTTAAACATAATCAGCTGGACAGGCAGGCTGGCACTTTACCTGATTTCGTCATTTGATTATAGTGGGATCAAGCATTAAGTACAGTAGGGAGCCTCCTGGGAAGAAAAACAAAGAAATCACAAGTTGTCCCTCAGCAGTGATGTTTTCTTTGCAAGGATCCTCAAAGCTCCCACTTAATCAGAATTCACATTAAGTACAGAAATAAAACCAGTTTTTAGACCTCAGCCAGTGCCTGTACATTTTTTAAGTGCTCAATATTCTGCTATGCTTGAAAGTGTCAACTTTGAATATCCAGTGGTCATTCCTAATGCATGAACTACAGCAGTATTTATTGGTTCACTGTCAGGCAGCTATCTACGCAATGCTGGAACAGTTGGGAGCAAGGACCCTTGCCAATCTTTCTATCTTGGGGCACTGAGGCTGAACAGTAGTGTACCACCTGGCTCAGTACAGATCAGGAATTTAACTTAAAACATTCCTTTAATTTGATTCAGCTGTTTTATTGGATAATTTCCAAGGTATCAGGAAAGAACTTGCTGGTAGTACTTTCTTATACCAACCATTGTTAGTAATGAGCCTTCTGGCAGACATGTCCCAAGCTGAAGGTTTAACGCTCCCAATTGATGTTGATATCTTGCATGTCATGAATTATTGATACAAAGTGTTGGTAATTCTTACTATTATTAATCAATTGTGTCACTTGACCTAGTTGACATATCAGTACTGCTACAATGTGGGAAAAAGTTTACAAATTGTTCTTCATAATCTAATGATTTAGTGGTGAGGGAGTACATATCAGGATGTAAGATAGGGTAGATTTTCTATACATTCCTTTTAATGGACAGAAAATCCTGGAGGAACTATTGGCCTCCAGATCCAAATTTCTGTCATACTCTAAATGTGCAAAAATTGAGAATAACTTGGTTAAATTTACCCTTTTGTGGAAAATCAGCACCCAAATCACTTGAATCTTGGATATGTTTCTCACATGTTTTTCAATTTACCATTTCAGTCAGGGCCACTGCCAGTAACAGACCTGTACTGCAACCCAATGTTAAGTAGCTCAAAACATTTTCTTGACTTTGGAATGGCACAAACTACAGTGTTTATGTGAAGGGTAAATGCCTATTTGATTGATTCCACATTGTAACTTTTGTGCATGTCTATTTACTGCTGGGGTTTTCACAGCCCAAATGGCCACAGTAGGAAAGCTTCACACATCCACTGTTACTAATTATGGAAATTGCAGTGATGATTGTTAACAATCCATGTAATTAATTGAAAATATTAAACATCAACCACAAGTAATAATGAGTTAATAATAGCATGTTATTTATGAGCTGTCTTACTGATATTGAAACATATCTTGCAGACTAGAATTAAATGTTATGATCCACTTAGCCAATTTCATTGTTGAAGTTTTACCTTTCTCTTGGACAACAGGACTAGCCCTGAGCTTAAGGCTCTGCCTATCGTTTCTTGGTATTTTTCCTATTTCCTGTCCCCTGTCTTTCTTTATGCTAATTCCATTCTCTCAATACATGACAATATGGCTCTGATGCTCAGTGGCAATCCCATTCCACCAGATACTGTCTTAGAGTTAGCAGCTATGGTGGTGAATAAGAAGCAGGTGGTGAGAGAAAATGAAAAGTTAATTACTCTATTCCCCAGTTAAATAGTAGCAACACATTTTAACTTGGAGTGGGGAAGGGGGCAATCTTAGTTTATATTGAATTTGAGCATGTGAGTGATGCTTCCATGGTAAGGACATTTTATTTGATTCACTTTCTAAGTGCCTTTTCTTTGGGAATGTGAAGATGGTGTGTTTGTACATTGTCAGTATCTGGTTACTACCCATTAATGGTCTGTTCTATCACCTCTTTGACTCTGGTAGTGACTGGCAGGAACATTACCGGTTCTCCTCAGATTGGGGGTGGCAGTGGTAGGGATGCTGCTCACAAGCCTGTTTATTGTATAGATGTGTTCTTTTCTTTCATCAGTTAATTTTTCATTGTTTCATACCGAAGTCAAGATAAAATGGCAAACAGAATCAGAAATTGATGGTGAAACTCAACATGTCTGGCAGCATCTGTGGAAAAAAAGCAGAGTTAAAATTTCAAGCCCGGTGACTGGGTTCTGATGAAGAGTCACCGGACTCGAAACGTCAATTCTGCTTTCGTCCCACAGAAGTTGCTGGACCTGATGTGTTTTGGCAGCAATTTCTGTTTGTGTTTCAGATCTTTAGTATCCACAGTTCTTCATTTAATTTTAGGTAAAATAGCAAACTTGAAAACCAAAAATGTAATTGGGAAAAGCCTGGTATTGATAAATGAGCCAATAAACTAACCACCAGCATATATATATATATCTCTTTAGGCAGCATTCTCTAAGTCACAGGTTCTATACTCAAATCCTGCTCCAGCTTTAAACTAAATTCAAGGCTGATACTGCAATGCAACATTGAAGGACTGCTGCACCATTGGAGGTATCACCTTTTGGATTAGACATTGAACTACAGCCCAGTCTACAATTTACAGTCAATGTAAAATATCCAATGGTACTATTTTGAAGAAAAATAGGGCAGTTCTCCCTGGTTTCTGACCAACTTTATGCCTTTATCAACATAATGGATAAAACAGATTTTCCGGTCTTAATCACATTGCTGTTGAGAGAACTTGCTGTGCAAAAATTGCTATTGCTTTTCCTACAGTACAAAAGTGACTGCACTTCAAAAGTACTTCACTGTCTATAAAGCATTTGACATGCCTGGTGGTTTTGAAAGGTGCTACATAAATGTAAGTATTTCTTTCACACAAAGATTTCAGGATTGTGCACTATTTTTCAGAAGAGGAACTATTCATAATACACTCAGTGGAGATGTGGTTAGAGGGGAGATAACAAAAGAAGACCATGTCCACATAAATTGTAAAATTAGTACATGAAGGGAATATTCCTCTAAACCATTCAAAATAAAATGTTTGTCCTTACAAATGAGACTAGATTGAGGGACTGCAGGCTCTCTTAAATGGGATCAGTCTAGATAGTAACAAAATCTGTAATCATCTTCCAAGTTCTCACCAACTACAGTGAGTGGTGCCTCCCTATGATCCAGCTCATAACAACAATTATTTATTAGTTAAAATGACTTTCAAAGGATACAGCACGGATGGTGATCTGCATAGATCACTACCCCCACAATGTGGGGCAACCTATGTTAAAGCAAAATGCACGGATGATTCTATTATGTCAATCCCACTGCTGGAAGCGCGTCTCAAACAATAACATCCCATTAAGTGCATTAGTTATAGCAAGCAGCAAACTGCATAAAACACAAATTGTTAGATCCAGCCTGCTAGATTAGCAATCTCCTTTTCCACCAGACATGTGAAGAAGATGTGAAATCAGTAAAATTATACAAACTGCCCCAAAGGCACCTGATCCAGCTGTCAGATCCGCAGTCATTGGAGAGACAGTAGGTGGCGTAACAAATGAGAGTGAGGTGGAGGATGCAAGCTTGAAAGCCTGAACGAAATCATGAGACCTGAAATGGTGACAGACAATACCACAATGAACTCTAGAACATCAATCAAAAATACCTATTATGCAGGTAACAAAATAGACCCCAAGTGCAACCAAACTATGTAGTTGATACTAGAATTCACAACCCATCACAAGGGCAAAGAGATGTACCAAAGTATTGGTATGTTCTCAATGCACCTTGAAAAAAGGCATCAAATTAAAACATTTAAAGCTGAACCAAATGCAATAGGAACAGTGATCATTTGGTAGCCTACCATTACACCAAATATAAAGGCAGAGGGCTGTTCATACACAAAGGTGGTTTTCCCCTGTGAAAACATGAACAAAAATTTCCATTCAGGATTCAGACAGTATGCAAGAGATCAACACGCTGCACTGAGGAACAAGAAACAATTGCCTTAGAAACAAAAAATCCAGTAATAATTCAATTGTTAGAAGAGGAAATAGCTCTTCTGATTTAATTAGAATAACAGTTCCAAGGGAGCTGTGACATAAATAAGAAAAATTCTACATATAGAAATCTAAAACTAGTAAGTAGATTTTCGATGAATGCCTTCTTCCACACTGACACTGATCGCACTCAAATTACACATTATGTTGAAGTAATAAACCGACCAAGACAGATCTTGATGACCATCTGACACAAGTTGATGAATTGCTCAGTAAAAGGAGGAGTCTGCTGTCTCCATGATAGACTTAATCAAGAGCATTACAGTGATAGTGCTAGGGAATGACAAAACAAAACCTTGCAAGTACCACAAGAGAAGACTGGTCACAACAAAAAGTGTCATAATTGGTACAGCACTCAAATCCAGTGCAAGAAAGACATGGGTAGCTGAAAAGGACACTTAAAAATTATAATGACATTATACCAAAATGTCATAAGAAGATTAGCCCATAAAAACATAGGGATTCTAACCACATCAAAATTTCCTATTATCAAGCAATTTTTCAATTCCTGTTTATCAACAAAGCTAAGTACATCAAATGACAGGATTATAATCAAGAGATCCATTGTTTACATAGCTCATATATCAAACTGATGGGCACAAGTAGAAAGGAACTGAAACTGTACTGAAAGGCATAAAGTTGATGAGTTCTGTTTGACCAGATGGTATATAAAGGTTAGTTAGCTGAAAACTTAAACAGAGAAGACAAAACCACACTCTCTAGCCCAAATCAGTAGCCATGATTTTAAATAAAACAGTACTGATTTCAAGACAGTGCAAAAAGGATTAAATCAACTAGTTGAAAACTGGACAAAACTACAGTTATAGACAGGAACAAAATCAAAAGTGACTCCATTCACACAAAGAAGAATGTCAAGCAACACAATCCACTATAGCTATTATTTATCAAATGTAGTTGGATCCTTTGACATGCTCACTGGACAGGAAATTAGAAGAGTGAAGATGAAACTGAACAATATTATTTGATTACTAATCATTAATATTTTTATGGATGATATAGTCATCCTCGGCAAACCATATGCAAGTATGATTGAAATTCTTAAAAGCTTGCAGATATTCTAATAAAGACGTGGGGCTTCAGATCATTGTCAACAGAATATAATACTCTATTTTATAAGCAAAATGAAGTCTTTACAATCAAAGGGTGAACCCAAGGATAAAGGCAGCCTCACTAACTACATACTGCAGGGGCAAAAGAAAAATATTTGGGTGCATAAATAGACCAATGGGCAGAAGTTGCTGAAGACTAATGAATCAGCAAAGCTGTGTTGGTACATGATGACTCTTAAGGAGCCAGGAGCTGAAACCATCTAAAAACACACATAATCCCAAGGAACTGCTCCCATTTAATCATGATCAGTTTCCTGAAACACACTTACAGAATTAGAAAATCAAATAAAAAGGTAGTTGTGGAGTTATGATACCTCACAGTCAACACTGAAATCCTCTATTCAAGTAACAAAGGTGGTGCCTTGGTCTTGCCAAGAGATTAAAATCTAATCTGCAATCATCTGTAAAGTAATATCTTTTGGAAATTCCAGAGATGCTACTATCAGAGCATCTCCATATGTTTTACAAATCTTCAACGATTTGTAATGTCCCAAAAAATAGATTAATTCTTAATATTGGAACCAGTGGTTTCTTCATGTGATAATAGGTGTAACAGTTGCCTATTACAACAGAAGATGGAATTATTGTCAACTTTTTATAAGTACATGAGGGAGAAAGAAATAGAAGATATGTTGATTGGATGAGATGAAAAGATGAGTGAGGAGGCTTGTGAGAAGCATTAACACTAGCGTTGGGCTCTTTTGATACCATTGTGGTATGCCTGCTTCTGAGCAGGTGTGGGTTCAAGTTCCACCTGTGCTGGAGGTGCATCATAACATGTCTGAACAATTAAAATAACTAGGCCTCTTGTGCCAAATGGTTTGCTTGTTCTCTAAGTCATTAAAACTACTGCTCAGGTATTTACTAATGTGCTGTGTTTTAAACACAAAGAGCTCCCTCTGAAGGCCTAGTAGGCAAGCCCAGTGTGGAACGGAGACACATTATGCTCAATCAGCAAGCCCACGCACACACATATCAAGAATGAACAGAATCAAGCTTGGCTGTGAAAATCCTTCATAATCAATTCACCTCACAACTCACTTGGATAATGGCCAGGTAATTGGTTTTATGACATATAATGCTAAATTATGGACAATTTTGTTCTGTAAGTCAGTGACAACTAGGAGTTAAATTGATTCTCAATGAACTTATTTCATTTAGGACTTTTGAAGCCAAAAGACAGGACATTTTTATACTATTACTCTGGGCTGAACATAAACACTGTTTCCAGAGATCAAGGACCTGTACCTAACTGAGTTCTCCCCTCTCCCAAAAGTAGCTTGCACCTTTGAGACAGTTTGTAAACTTTATCACTGAGCGAGGGAGGAGGGACTTTCTGCACAATGAACCCATCTAATATCTATTATGGAGCATGGGGTAAGATTTCATTGCCAGAGCTGAAGGGTCTAAAGATTGAAAATCATAGCACACCACTCTCCTCTCCCCTCCTCTCCCCATAACAGTGTACACCTACAAGAGGATTGGAAAATTAAACACAAATTTCAATCGCCGTGGCAACAATCATTCGACCTTTGCCCTTGTCCTGTCTTCCCTCCATCCTGCTTCCGGATGGGTGTGAACTTGACTCTGTGGATGTGGACGTGAATCTGGAACTTGCTGTTTCTGACAGGAGGCTTCTTCTCAGCGGAGTGGGCATGCTGGGGCTGGATCCCTCGTGTTTGTGTGCTGGCTTATCAGACGAATGCGTTCTACATCGATAAGAAGGCCTCCTCCTCAATTCTACCATCAAGTCACATTTCAGAAAATAAAACACTTCCTTGACAGAACATCTTTTCTCTGGATCAACAGCCAGCAGCCTCTGAAACATTCGTAGGGCTGCATCTGTGAACCTTTTCCACTGTGAGGGAAACCCATTCAGCCGGCCCCTCTGCCACTGCACAAATTCCTCATAGAATGTGTCAGATGACATGGCAGCCTCCCAAGGAAAGTTCCCAGTCAGCATGCAGAAGATTAGAACACCAAAAGCCCAGACATCAATGCTGCAGTCAACTAAAAAGCCTTCAGTCCTGTTGGCTTGACAGATCTCTGGAGCTGTGTATGGGATGGTCCCACTGATGCGCTTCACTCTGCAGCCAACTTTGCGTGTCATCCCGAAATCAGACAGCTTCACCCGTCTGCACTCCTTGTCAAAAAGGAGGACATTTTCTGGCTTTATATCCCGGTGAACCAGACTCTTACTGTGCATGTAGTCAATAGCTAAACCCAACTGCTGCACACAGCGTTTCACGTTGTCCTCAGGTAGACCCACCTGCACAGAAACAAGAGTTAATTAAGTGTGGCCAGCCCCAGGTTTCACCTCTCCCAGTTTTTAACCCTTTCAAGTAATGATTGTGCAGCCAAGGTTACATATCTTATGAATATATGAATTAGGAGCAAGAGTAAGTCATTTGGCCCCTTTGAATGTTTTCTGCCATTTAATAAGATCTGGCTAATCTGACTAGAGACTTAGGGGTTCAGGTACATAATTCTTGGAAGTTTGCAACACATGTAGATCAGGTGGTTAAGAAGGTGTTAGCATGCTTGTTTTGATTGCTCAGACCTTTGATTTGGGTCATTATGTTGAGGTTGTACAGAACATTGATGAGGCCTCTTCTGAAGTATTGTGCCCAGTTCTGGTCTCCCTGTTATAAGATGGATATTATTAAGCTGGAGAGGGTTCAGAAGAGATTTACCAGGATATTGCCAGGAATGAAGGGTTTGAGTTATAAAGAGAGACTGGATAGGCTGGGACTTTTTTCACTGGAGCATGGGAGATTGAGGGGTATCCTTATAGATATTTATAAAATAATGAGGGCTACAGACAAGGTGAATGGTGAGTGTCTTTTCCCTAGTGTGGGGCATTTCAAGACTGGGGGAATATTTTTAAGGTGAGAGGAGAAAGATTTAAAAAAGACATGGGGGGCACTTTTTTTACACAGAGTGGTTCGTGTGTGGAATGAACTGCCAGAGCAAATGGTGAATGTGGATGAAGTTATAACATTTAAAAGACATTTAAATAGGTACATGAATAAAATGTTTCGAGGGCTAATGGCAGGCACTTGGGACTAGTCTAGTTTGGGATTATGGTCGGCTTGGACTGGTTGGACTGAAGGGATTGTTTCCGTGTTGTATGACTCTATGACAGTGTTTTCAACTCTACTTCCCTGCCTACACCCTGGGTTATTTGGCTCTCTTGGTGGTCAAGAATCTATTAACCTCTGCCTTAAAAATATTCAATTAGCCAAACTCCACCACTGAGGAAGAGAATGTCAAAAACTCTCTATTGGAGCAAAACATCCTTACGTTTATATTTTATTTTCCACTAAGTAATTACATCATTCTGTTGTCGTTCAAATCACCAGCCTCTTGTGATTTATGTACCAAGATACCCAGATCACTCTGTACCTCAGAGTTCTGCATTTTCTCTCTATTCAAATTGTATGCTGTTTATCTATTCTTCCTGCCAAAGTAAGTAAGTTCACATTATCCCAAATTCTACTCTGTTTGCCCAAATTTTCACTTAACTCATTAACCTAGAGATCAATTTACAGGCTCCACATGTCTTCTGCACAAGTTATTTAAGCTATCTACCTTTGCGTTATTCGCACATTTAGCAACCATACATTCAGTCTCTTTATCCAAAATTTAGGTATAAACAGTTGAGGTCCCAGCACTGAATCATGTGGTAATCCACTTGCCAACCTGAAAATTATCCATTTTGCTTCCTGTTGGATAACCAGCCCACTGTCCATGCTAAAATGTTACTCCAACACCATGAGCTCTTATTTTATGAAGTAACTTCTGATATGACACCTTAAATAATGCCTCCTGGAAGTCTAACTACAGCACATCCAAAGGTTCCCACTGTCTGTTACTTCTTCAAGGAACTTCAATAAATCAGTCAATCATGATTTCCTTTTCATAAAACTATGTAGGCTCTGCCAAATTACATTGAGATTTTCAAAGTGCCTTACTATAGCCTCCTTTAAAAATAAATTGTAGCATTTTCCTTTTAACAGGTATTAAGTTAACTGGCGTGTACTTTCCTGTTTCCTGTCTTAAATAAAAGAATCACATTTACTACTTTCTGACTTGATGGGACCTTTCCAAAATCTAGGATATTTTGTAAAATTAAAACCAATGCATTCACTACCTCAGCGACTTTTTAACTGGCATTTTAGAAATTATTCTCCCTCTTAGAAGTCAAATTGTTTTAAAACCAGTGCCTTAATCATCATTCAGAACATGTCAAAGAGGTGCAGTGCAAAGAACCTCATCAGAGTTTGATTTTCAGTTTACTTTAACAACTAATTTTGATGGAACTTGGCTAGTGACAATTAGTAATTTAACTGTACTCATCTAACCTGTGGACATTTTCATGCCACAGCTGACAGTTATTATTAAGATGAGGGAATTTTCCATTCTTTACAGAGTTTCCACATAGAAAGAAATTAAATGTTTCATTTTTAACAGACTGATTTCCAGTTGTTCATCGACAGTTGCATTTTCCCTCACTTCTCAGAGTACAACGGGACCTTGATCAGATCGGCCAATGGGCCGAGGATTGGCAAATGGAGTTTAATTTAGATAAATGTGAGGTGTTGCACTTTGATAAAGCAAATAATGGCAAAACTTATACACTTAATGGTAGGATCCTGGGGAATATTGCCGAACAAAGAGACCTCAGGGTGCAGGTTCATAGTTCCTTGAAAGTGGAGTCACAGTTAGACAGGATAGTGAAGGCGGCATTTGGTACGCTTGCCTTTATTAGTTCGTGCATTGAGCATAGGAGTTTGGATGTTATGCTATGGCTGTACAGGACATTGGTTAGGCCACTTTTGGAATACTGTGTTCAATTCTGGTCTCCGTACAATAGGAAAGATGTTGTTAAACTTGAAAGGGTGCAGAAAAGATTTACATGGATGTTGCTGGGATTGGAGGGTTTAAGCTATAGGGAGAGGCTGACTAGGCTGGGGCTGTTTTCCCTGGAGTGTTGGAGGCTGAGGCGTGACCTTATAGAGGTTTATAAAATCTTGAGGGGCATGCATAGTGTGAATAGACATGGGCTTTTTCCCAGGATCGGGGAGTCCAAAACCAGAGGGCATAGGTTTAAGGTGAACATACACACCAGGATGGCTGAAGTGCAAGTTACTCTTTCAGAGATTAACAGTGGACTGTTGATGCTGGAGTCAGAGATAACACAGTGTGGAGCTGGAGGAAGACAGCAGGCCAGGCAGCATCAGAGTAGGAGGAAAGTTGACGTTTCGGGTCAGGACCCTTCTTCAGAAATGGGGTACGGGGAAGGGATCTCCGAAATAAATAGAGAGGAGGAGTAGGGCTGGGGAAGGTAGCTGGGATGGTGATAGGTGAGTGCAGGTCAGCAGTGGTGGGGATTGGTCAGTGAGGTGGGAGGAGTGGAAAGGTGGGAGAGAAGATGGACAGGTTGCGTCAGGTCAAGGAGGCAGGGATGAGAGGGAGGGTTGGTCATGGGATGAGGCCAGGGATGGGGAGATTTTGAAACTGGTAAAGTCCACATTTAGCCCATTGGGTTGTAGGTTCCCAAGGTGGAATGTGAGGTGCTGCTTCTCCAGTTTCCGGTTGGCGTCATTGTGAAAGTGGAGGAGGCCCAGCATGGACATGTCATCCAGGGAGTGGTTTTGCCTTTATTGACCTGGCTTTACGTGAACCACCAAAGACTACTTGTTATGTTATCAGGATGGTCTCTACTGGCTGCTCTGACACTTCACAAAGCATTACTGATATAAACATGAAAGCTTTACATCGTGGGTCATGTTCTAGAGAGAGTAAAGGCCAAGGTTCAGAATCAAAAGAAATGAATTGGAATTGTGGAAGCACTAAAGTCCCGCCAGGGCCTCTCATTGAAATCCAACACAACAGCATTTGAGTTGAGAGAGCAGATAAGCAATGACAGCTAGCTATACTGCAATAGCAATCCTAACACACCATACCTCCAAAAACAAGCAGCCACTTTCCCACTGAATGGGTCTGGAAAGACTCTACTACTCACCTTGACAATGCTGTTTCCACTAATATATTCATAATGAAATAGAAACAGCTGTTCACAACCCTTAACTATGCTCAAATGGTAATTAACCTGTGTCTGACCTGAAGCAGCTTCTATGGCCACAAGATTGGACCAACATTTTATTTATTTCTAAAAATGATTCTGGAAATTTCTAGTCCCTCACCTGGGGAGGGATGATGTCAAACAAATCTCCACCTGGAGCATACTCCTGACCAAACACATAGCAATCTTCAGTCTCAAAGACAATGTCAAAGACCTTGATGATGAAGGGGTTGGAGGAGAGATTGTTAGTGATGCTGTACTCTTTCAAAAAATTCTTCAGCTTTGTTTTGTTTTTATTCAAAAACTTTAAAGCCATTTTGGTTCCTGCAGAGAGAAAAAACAGAAAGAATATTGTAAAAAGAATTGAGTATGTGAGACTGACCCAGGCAGTAACAAGGAGTGATGGTGAAAAAAAAGTGCCTTCTTGCGATAGGAAACTTATTGTCCATAACACCAAGTTATAACACAACCCAAAGTCTCAGGGAGCAGGCATTCAGCAAGTACTTCCCAATATTTTCTAAAATAGTGAAGGCAAGAAAAATGCAGTGACAGTGGTAACTTGAACAGTAGATACAGGCTGAACATGGCATATCACTAGGGGATTGCCAATCTCAGAAATTTCAGTATACACCCAGTTACATTTAACAAAATATCAGACTCCAAATGAGAGCCAATAATGCAGTATTTATATTGGAGTCACAGAGAAGTAATATTATCAACATTTCACAAAACCACTTACTTTGAAGCTGCAATAACTATTTTATAGGGAGAAATATGGCAGCTATTCCACACCAACAACATCCTACAAACAACAGGTGACCCAGTTAATACTTTATTTTGGTAACATTTATTGAGGGAGGGTACCAGGCAAACTTCTTGCTCATCTTTGTATCGTACTAAAAGATCCAGTTTAAAGTCCAACACAAAGTTTGATGCTTCAGACTCACTCAGTACTTTGCAGAAATGTCAGACTATATTATGTCTTCAAGTACCAGGAGTGGGGCTTGAACCTACAAATAACAAACCACATTCTGTTCCTCTTTTGCATACCAGCTATCCATCGCGCACATTGTCTGATCCAATTCTCCCATGCCAGCTTCACTAAAATCCATACAGACTTTCCCATTCTCCTACATCAGGTCCTCGATCATGAATACAGATGGCACACACATTTAGGTCCGGCACAGATCATTTATGAATTACACTCATATCACAGTTGTCACTTTGGTGGTATGATCCAGAGTGGTAACACAGCGAATTTGGTAAGAGGGGAGTTTGGTGAGAAGGGAATTGATGTGGTCTTTTCCCTTCACTTAATCTATCTTCAGCCTCAAGGAGACCAGGGGTTGACTAGCTGCACATGAGGAGTGCATTTTTAAAATATTCAAGAGTTAACATTGCAAGGAGAGAATAAGTTCCATTGAGTGGATCTGTTAGCCAGCTTGGGACAAATGGTGGCCTAGGTAAGTAAGACCTGATGAGTATTTCTACTGTCCAGTCTTTAAAGTAAAAATTGCTCTTTGGTTTAGAGTCAGAGTAAGAGATAAGGTAAGGTCTCTGGTATATATTTAATATTCTTTAAACTAGAGGAGGTAAATGGAAAGAGAGAAATTTAAGGCATGGCAAAGCAGGTTGGTCATTATTGTATTCACTGGTGTTTGGAAGAATGAGAAGGGATCTCATTGAAACTTATAAAATGCTGATAGAGCTGATCAGACTGGATGCAGGGATGTTGTTCCCTGGCTGGGTAGTCCAGAACAAAGGGACAGCGTGTCAGAATATATGATAGACCATTTAGGACTGAGATAAGGAGACTTTCCTTAACTTAGAGCATGGTGATCCTATGGAAATCTCTACCACAAAAGGCTGTGGAGATCAAGTAACTGAAATATTTAAGAAGGATAAAGGTAGATTTGTAGAGACTAAAGATATCAAGGGGTATGGGGACAGAGTGGGAATATTTTAGTAAGATAGAGGATCAGCCAAGATCATGTTGAATAGCAGAGCAAACTTGATGGGTGTAATGGCTTACTCCTGCTCCAGATTTCTGTTTCTATGACACATGTAGCAGATGTCACTGTGGTCTAAGAGATATTCTTTTTACTTGCTGTTTGTGAATGAAGTGGAGTTCTTTCCAACAAGTAATGTGTAAGAACTTGACCACAAGCAGCCAATTCTGGTACAAAACCATTTGAGAATCCCCGCTAGGAATTAAGTGAGGATCCATGTTTCTCTGCAGCCTCCATTTTAAAAGTCTCATCTTCTCCTCCACGCTTTCCCTCCATCTTTCTCTCAATTCGGTTTATATTTTCAACTCTTTGCTCCCAATTAATCCGACTCTGCACACTGTGGGCATCAGTGACTACCTTGTCCAAGGCCATTTTCCACCCCATCACCTGAAATACTCCAGATTGCTCTCATGGGATTAATACTGTATAAAAAATCGAGTGGGGTTATTGTTAATGTGAGGTGGCTGAAGATGTGGAGATAAGAAACGTCAGGGAGCGATTTGTCTTCACAGGGTTAAACTCTTGCACTCTTCAGCCTCAGTCACAGCTGCACACTCGCTGCCAGGAAGCTCAAACTGACCTAATTATAGAGTCTATCTTACATCAGTGAAAAAATAGGCTAATTAAAATTTGCGGTCGAATCGGCCAATTTATAACAGTCGACAGCAGAGAGCTTTGGTTGAACATTCCTAATCTCTGACGCTGTGTTTTGTTAAACACTCAGTGTACTCTTTCGCCAGTTTCCTTTGTTGGTATTGTTAACCATTCAGCTCCATGTTAAAGAGAGGCAGTGAACAATAGAGGTGAAGATGAGAGTGTTCACAATGCTAGCGAAGGGATAGTGAAAGAACCGAAGGCAGCCCTCATTGCACTAAACACAAGCTCTTTGTAAGCGAGACACTGAATGCAGGACAAGCACAGACCGCTTTACGTTCCTTGGCTTTCTCCCTGGGCTTTCTATGAAATGTGCCATGTTGCCGTGGCAACAGTTGAGCAGCGACAGGAGATTAAAAATGGTTTCAGCTCTGACTGCCTTTTGAAGACACTGAATGTCTTGAGTGTTAAACTCAAATCCACCCCAGTCAATATATCCTCTATATGCAAATTCAGTCCACAAAGACTCTAATCTCAACAGACAGATCAACCCATCCTTTCACATAGCCCTTAACCCCCACTGTCTCACCATCTCCCTCAACTCACTGTCTCCCCATATCCCTCAACCCCCCACTGTCTCACCGTATCCTTCAACCCACTGTCTCACAGTATTCCTCGCTGTCTCACCATATCCTTCAACCTACTGTCTCTCCATACCTCTCCACCACACCCACCCATCCTATCATCTCTTCTTTCCACTGTAATCTCTTATTGGGGTGATTGGGAGGGAAGAGAGCCTTTGCTAGTCGACACAACCTGTGGAGCATACACTTTTGCTTTGAAAAACCGCAGTTCCAAACATACCCAACAAAAAAAAAGTTGTGAAATATAATTTTAAAACAACGGCTAAAAGAGAACGTCAACAAGGAGAGGGTTAGAGGTGAGAATCAAAGAAACAGAGAAAGAGACAAACAGAGATATACCGAGAGATAGTAGGAACTGCCGATGCCGGAGTCTGAGATAACAAGGTGTAGAGCAGGAGGAACACAGCAGGCCAGGCAGCATCAGAGAAGCAGGAAAGCTGACGTTTTGGGTCTGGACCCTTCTTCAGTTTTTTTTTCTGAAGAAGGGTCCAGAGATATACCGAGAACGCATAGAAACCTTGTTGGGGGTTGCTGCTGCTCGCAGAACGGGAAGGCGTCTGTGTAGGCAGACACTTCTACAGTGTTAAAAACCGAAAGAACTGCGGCTGCTGTAAATCGGGAACAAAAACAAAGTTGCTGGAAAAGCTCAGCAGTTCTGGCAGCATCTGTGAAGGAAAAAACAGAGTTAACGTTTCGGGTCCGGTGACCCCTCCTCAGAAC